>NC_136602.1:26474940-26499940 GCF_910589615.1 Taurulus bubalis | reverse complement strand
TGGGAAAATGTATTTTTGGCCTAAAATGCGTTTCCAGTGGCTCGTCTGTGTGATCAGGGACTTAATGTGTCTATCTGCCGTTGGGATTGAAGTAATCATTCAGCACAATTAGGGATTCTCTTTTAAATTGCATCTTTAAAAAAATAAAGTTGCGCTCTGAAGTAAAGTATCAAAAGTCGTCCAAAGCGCACATGAAAAGCCGACATTTCCACCCAGGCGCTCGCTCCAGTCAGCTGCACACTGAGAGGCGGTGCACACACAAACCGAACAAACAGGATGCAGCGATAGGACAGCGCTCTCAAACACGAACAGCAAATGATCTACACGACTGCAAAATGTCTTTATTTCATCTCCCCGTTTCTTCCTCTCGCCGTCCCTCGTTTGGTTTCCCAAAGTCTCTTCATTCTGTCTGTGTCTTGGGTTTGTCCTTTTCTTTCTCCTTCTCGCCTCCCCCTCTCTCTGTTTCCTCTGAAGCGTTGCCAGCAGCCAGACTGTGATCTAGGATCTGCTTCTGCCGCCCACGCAGACGGCTCGGCTTTTATATGCAAATGAATTATTAAAAACAACTCATTATCACTTTAAGCAGTTTGGTGCAGATGGAGAAAGAGGAGGAGAGGGCGAGCTGCAGTAACCCTGTGTGTGTGTGTGTGTGTGTGTGTGTGTGTGTGTGTGTGTGTGTGTGTGTGTGTGTGTGTGTGTGTGTAATTTGTTGGCCTGACTTATTCCTCCAGCTCTTATAGAAGAGAAAGAGTTTGTGTCTCTTGCCTCTTCCTGTAGTTGCATCACCACGCGTTGTCCTGCGTTTGTTGTCCTGGATGTTTGGAGGATAACGGAAGTTAGATGACAACTAAATATTGCCTGCATGAATGCTGTAATACGATGGATACAGTACGATGTAACTGGATCAGATGCAGGCAGTATTTCTTGTCCAAATGATCACTCCTATGTGGAAGGAATTCATGTAATCTTATTCGATGCCAATGACACAGTTTTCTGGACTTCTGCTCTGCTTTATATAAGCCAGGTTTCCATCGAAATGTAATCGCACATTTTAACAATATTTCAAGAAAATCTACAAAGGGAAATGCAGAGAAATTGTTTTCATCCTCTACTTTTTATTACCCTTATTAGGAGTTTGTTCATGGAGATCAGCAGTAGGTGGCACGATTGGCCCTTCGCTAAATCACGCTGATCGTAGCGTAGCGTCGGCCAGCTAGCCGGCTCTGCTCCATAGACTCTCATGCAGTTGTTTCAGTAAAAAAAATTTTTTTTTTCCAAAAATGTAATACTATTTCCCTTTTAGGGAGGGCAGTTAGTGACAGTGTGGCTCCCTCGCCCAAAGCAAGACCTTGCATGGTAGCCTGTGTGCAGTGTTGGGGTAGTTACTCAGAAAAAGTAACTAGTTACAAGTTACTAGTGAAGAGAATTTAATGATTTATATGTTGTACTGCCTTACTTTGACTAAAGTTTCATGTCCCACTTGTACTAAAGAATGTGTCTCGAAGCTGAGCGAAGCTGAGGAGCCACAACTGGTCTCGTTCTCAGTCGCTCTTGACCTTGGCTGAACAGACTAGAAAGAGGCCGCTGTGGCCTCATATGCTCTTGCTACCGCATATTAACACATAAAGCTTGCTTTTGGCCGTTATCGGTCTGGCACAGGGACGGTTGTCTGGCTCCTGTCGGGTGTGGGAGGTTCCGCCTTTGTGCTCAGTGTGGCTCACCCTTGTGACCTTTAGATGTCTGAATTACAGACGGACTCAGATCCCTTTTTCGCGACTAAGACTGAGACAAATATGGAAGTCAGATAAGGAGGAGTCTCACAGAAATGGGATAAATATCCATTGTTCTTGGAGAACGAGGCCCACTCTCATTCTGGGGGTGTGCTGGCTGTGTGCAGACTGTATGCAGAGCAGACCATCAGGGGAGCTGAGTCCAAGGCCTTGTAGGTATGCATTTCATGTATGTGTGTAATAATGGCTTAAATAAATAATCTTGATTGTAATATAACCTGTTCTGTCAATTCTTGAACACCCGAGGAATTTCCTGGAGAGGAGATTCCATCCCTTCACTAGTTACTTCTGAAAATTGTAACTAGATTACTTTACTAGTTACTGCATTTGAAAAGTAACTTCACTACTAGTTACTTTACTTTCCATTTTTTTAAGCAAATGTCCAAATTAACCGCAAAGATACATGGACAAACATCATGGCCCTTTCATCACTTTATTTTCAATGTTCAATAAAGGGCATCTCTTAGCCTTTCCACAGAGTGTATTGTAAACATGTAAAACAAATGGCATATAAAACTCAGCCATTAACTTGAAGGAACATTAACCCTGTTCACACTGTCTGACCAAAGAAATATGCCTCACTTTAGAATCCACAAACAACAGGATCCAAGAGGCTGTGCATGGTGGGGACATTCAGGTCAAACAGCATAACACATTAAAACAGGCTTTTGGAAACATGAGACCCACTAAACCAAACGGGGGCCGACTCCTAAGAACAAAACCAGCTTGTTATAGGAATCATTGTAGTGGTTTAAGAAAAATAGAAAAATTAATGGCACTTTTTCCCATAAAATAGAAACAGAAATGCACTTAACCCAAAAAATAAACAGAAAATGCAATTAAATAAACAGAAAATCCACTTCATCTTTGCCTAAATAAACAGAAAGTGCACTATATCCTATGAAGTTTATCATTTTTCTCTATTCTTCAAAATAGCGATTGAATCGCATGAGTAAAAGTCTCTTTATCTTTTACCCGACAGCCTGTTCCTCCTTGGGGTCAGAACAATACTGCCCAGGCTGAAAGCCTTTCTAGTGTTGTAACTTGTTTTATTACATGATTTACTCTTATTGTGAAGAGCATGTAAACAGGAAGTGCTTTTACTTTGAAGGCAGACAGTACAATGATACGTGCTTGTTGACGCTAACTAATGTTGATGTTTCGTGTGGAAAATATATACATGTCTGGTGCAAGAGCACGTTCTCAATGCTTTATCAGTTGTAATACTGCAGTTCACCAGTAGAGGGAGTCCGTTCATACAGACGTGTCTTGTCCTCACTAGAAGCTCCACGTCATTACAGACAGGTGCACTTGATGGTATTGAGTGTTGTATTGCTTTGCAATATCCTTAATCCTAGGGAACCTGGAGAGAACCTCCCAGTTGGATCGGGCTCTCCGTCTCCGTCTCCTCCATTCCCCGCTTCCCTCCTTCTACGCACCAGCAGCTACGTCACTCAGATCACTCAGATGGAGTTCTGTGATTGGCTGTTCATCAGGAAGTGTCGTGTGACTCGCGCGCCACTAAAAGAGAACTTTTCGGACTGGTACACATGTCTTGAGTAACGCAGGAACGCGCGTCACTGAGGTCTAGTAAAGTAGTGTAGTTACAATATGTTGAGTGTAATGCGTTACTTTACTTCGTTACCTATAAAAGTAACTACGTTGCTGTAATCCGTTACTTTGTAACTCGTTACCCCAACACTGCCTGTGTGTTTGATTGGGTGGGAAAGGGTGAATGACATGTAGCGTTGAAGCACTGGAAAGGCTCTATACAAGTTAATTTACCGTTTACCACACCAGAGCAAACACTTGCCGTATCGTCTGGTTCGTGTTCTGTCTGTAAAAGCAATATTTAGTTATCATTAATGCAACAAATATTTTTTTATGTATTTATTTTGGACTGCACATTTTGCTGTTTGCCGTCCTTTTACTTCATTTACTTACGTCCTTATTTACTACAAGTTAAAAAGTGTTTTTTCAATTTCTCTACCAATGGCCACCTGCCAACCCCTACTATCGAGCCCTGTTTGTAAGAGTTACCTTCAAATGTACTCGTTGTTCCCCTAAAACAACAACAGCACGTTCACACTCACCAGATATCATTTGAAGAAGGCAGTGTTTTGGTATCCATACTCAAACTCAAAGTTTCCTTTTAGCAATTAAATTCTGAAACAATTTTGCAGATAAAAATATATTTGTATCCTCAAACAAAACACATAGGCTTTCAAAATGATTTTATATCATTGAATGAATATATACTTTATTAATCCCCAAGGGGAAATTTGGTGTCGAAGTAGCAGCAATTTACAGACACAAAATAAAATATAAAAACAGGGATGATATATATATATACATATATATATATATAGATATATATATCTATATATTAAAATATATATTATTTTTTTAGGAATTAAATTAAAATGCAAAGTATGCATGTGTATATGAAGTGTGTGAGGTGTAAATAAACAAACAATAGGGGAGTGCAAAAATGCAAATTCTGTAAGTATATGAAGTGTAGATAAACATAAACATAAACGTGTACAGTGATTAAAATGCAAATTCTGGTGCATACAAGAGGTTTGGATTAGTTTGAGTTTGCATGCGAGTGAGACCGGTGGAGAGAACGGGAGAGAGAGAGGACGTGGGGGTTTGTAATGGACAGCTTGCAGTACTTTGTCCGCAGTTGGAGTACACAAGTACAACCACTCCATGCAGCATGAGCTCACTGCTCTGGCAGGAGAGCGTTTCGTTGGAGTGTGTGTGCATTATTTCAATGTTAGCCGAATCAACAAGACATCACAGTGCATCTGGCGAACCCTCTGTGACTGGCCTGCAAATGTCACGAGAGAGCGGGGCCGTCGCCCTGGGGGAAGGCTTTGCTGATTTCCAGCCCTATTTGCCGGCGTTAGTCATACGGACGTCCTGTCTGCTGTGTCCACAGCGCTGGCCCATGTTCCGTGTTCCTGCAGCCGGCTGCGGCCGCCTACTTAACTTCTGCCATCTGCTGACACTAAGTGCAGCCTCGCAGAGCAGCGAGCATGGTTGCAGACTCTTTTGTTCAGCAAAAGTTCAGTGCAGAGTTTGTCATTTTTCCTCGTAACCTTGTCTTTCATTGCGCTTGTATAGTTATAGTATGCTTACTTCTATTCATATTCTCGGTGTACGCCTTCTTATTTCCAGCCGTAACAGCATGGTACACAAACTGTAGATAAGAAGTGGACGTGGTCGTTGTGTAGCCTTCTGAATTAAATACTTACTAAATACCTAACTAAATACTTAGTTAGGTTTTAGGAAAAGATCGTGAAATACTTAGTTAGGTTTAGGAAAAGATCGTGAAATACTTAGTTAGGTTTGGGGAAAAGATCGTGAAATACTTAGTTAGGTTTTAGGAAAAGATCGTGAAATACTTAGTTAGGTTGGGGAAAAGATCGTGAAATACTTAGTTAGGTTTAGGAAAAGATCGTGAAATACTTAGTTATGTTTAGGAAAAGATCGTGAAATACTTAGTTAGGTTTAGGAAAAGATCGTGAAATACTTAGTTAGGTTTAGGAAAAGATCGTGAAATACTTAGTTAGGTTTGGGGAAAAGATCGTGAAATACTTAGTTAGGTTTGGGAAAAAGATCGTGAAATACTTAGTTAGGTTTGGGGAAAAGATCGTGAAATACTTAGTTAGGTTTGGGGAAAAGATCGTGAAATACTTAGTTAGGTTTGGGGAAAAGATCGTGAAATACTTAGTTAGGTTTGGGGAAAAGATCGTGAAATACCTAGTTAGGTTTGGGAAAAAGATCGTAAAATACTTAGTTAGGTTTAGGAAAAGATCGTGAAATACTTAGTTAGGTTTGGGGAAAAGATCGTGAAATACTTAGTTAGGTTTTAGGAAAAGATCGTGAAATACTTAGTTAGGTTGGGGAAAAGATCGTGAAATACTTAGTTAGGTTTAGGAAAAGATCGTGAAATACTTAGTTATGTTTAGGAAAAGATCGTGAAATACTTAGTTAGGTTTAGGAAAAGATCGTGAAATACTTAGTTAGGTTTGGGGAAAAGATCGTGAAATACTTAGTTAGGTTTAGGAAAAGATCGTGAAATACTTAGTTAGGTTTAGGAAAAGATCGTGAAATACTTAGTTAGGTTTAGGAAAAGATCGTGAAATACTTAATTAGGTTTAGGAAAAGATCGTGAAATACTTAGTTAGGTTTAGGAAAAGATCGTGAAATACTTAGTTAGGTTTAGGAAAAGATCGTGATCGTGAAGGGACTTATTTCCTCTCGGATTTCCAATCTGGGGACCAATGAAGGCTTAACTCATCTTCTCTTATTTGCTTTGTCTCTGTGAGCCAATCCACTGATCGAGATGGTTCCAAATCAGAGATCCCACATTTCTTTTCCCCCCAAAACAAAGCTCAAGGTCATTCAGCTCTTGTTCTTTTAGAACGCTGTGTACTTATGTTTCAGCTTAAACATCTCAAACCCTCCCTGAGCCAATGCTTGTTTCATTAGGCCCGTTTAAGACTTGACTTTAGCGAGTGTCCTCTGCCAGAGCACCAATGAAGCTGTGAAGGGTCTGCCCGGCGGACACGTTTCGGTTAAGACGTTCACCATCTTTCTGCCTCACTATCAGCAGTCGCCACAGCAGATAGCCAGACGCGTCTATCTCCGAGTCCTAATAACCTCTGTTCATCCTCCCTCACCCGGCAGCTCGCACTACTCCCCTTGTTATCTATCCACTCTTTATCAAGCCCCTCATCCATCCTCTGTTCTCTTTATCTTCATCATCAGCCCATCTGTGCCTGTTTAGTGCTGTGTCGACATCTCCAGCAGCATCAAAGAAGGAGAAGGAGGAGGAGGAGGATTTTTTTGTGAGAGAAAAAACAAAAAATACAAACAAAAACTAAAAGACATGAACAGAAAAAAGAAGGGGGGATAGAAAATGAATTTGCATCTCGTCTGTGCTGCGTTCACCACCACGGGCAACGAGAGCAGGCAGTCGTTTGATGCCTTAACAGCTGAGGAGGGAGGCTGATGGATGGGAGTGGGGAAAGATGGAAAATGAAGGAAAAAAAAACATTCTTCTGTTCTGCCCTCAGAAAGACACAGTCAGTGTTAGCTTCTGCCCGCGGCTGGTGGAAGGGAGCAGAGGAGGAGGAGGAAGGAAAGGAGGCTGGGCTCGATGTTAATGATGTAACCGCTTTCGTTTAAACTCTGGCTGCTTTAAACAGTGAGATGTTCGTGAGCGCTTCTGACAAAATCACCTGTAGCGGACCTCTGAAGCCTGGCTTCACTTCCACATCCAGGATGTGCATTGGATGTACCACGAGTGAAATACAGAATATGTTAAGTTGTTCCGATGTTTGGACTGGAAGGTCGTATATGTTGATGAATAGATGTTGAATTATGTGCAAAAAGACAAAACACAAGCTAATAAAAAAAACATCTTCACCAATTTTACCACACATTGTGCAACATTTCTAAAAAAAATTACTTTGGAGACGCACCGACCCGCGTTTATTTCAGTTCCAATGCCGATATCAATGAATTTCATTGCAGTTTTGTGTTAAACTTGCATGCATTCTAGACCAACTTATTTTAACTGTATGTTAAGGCGTTACATACAAATGGGTGCAGCGGTGCGAATTGCTACGACAACAGATTTAATGTTTTGTAACTGGCAACTCCGCAACTCCTTCACAAGGTTTTCAATGTGACTAATTGAGAAGAGAAATAAAAATCTAAACTATGCCAGAAAAAAACTGTCAAATAAGTGAAAACAACAACAACAATGTGACTTCTTCTTAAATCTGTTTTTTTTTAGTGTCAGGTTGAATAAAATGAAGTGGTGAGAGGTTGCTATAGTTAACATGCAGAGTTAACTAGATTAATAATCCCAGCTAAAGGAGACTAGAGACTCAACATCCGGAGCTGAAAGTCTGCCTGGCGGTGTTTTCCCGGTTGAAAGATGAACGATTGTATTGGGTTGTTGTTGTTGTTGTTGTTGTTGTTGTTGTTGTTATTGTTTATCTCCCGTTCTGGGCTTGGAGCAGCCACTTTTACCACCATGCTAAAGATGCTAGCACAGCTAACTAGCTACTCTGAGGAACACTCGCCACCATTATTACATATTTACATGGATCGGTAATATCAGTCCGATATCCGATACGTGAATTACGTCGTATCTGAGCCCGATACCAATATTTCTATATTAGGAAGTAGAAAAAAACCCACAACAGAAACTGTTTCAAGGAGGCACTAAAAGTGATGCACATGGCTGAAATCTTACTCAATATTAGCCAATTGTTATGATTCTGAAAATAGCTTTAGCCAGGTAACACCTTAGCCGGTTTCACAATTAATTTGCAGGTTATTAATACGTTAGGTTAACGGCACATATCTGCAATAATATCTGAATGTTAAAATCACAATGTTAAAATACATTAAATAAACGTTTTAGCTAATTTTCCAACACCTGACTTTATTAACGTCTTAAAGTCATATTAAAGTCTAAAACAATGGTGTGTCCCAACCATGTGCATCATTTTTTAGCGTCCTCTGGAAACAGTTTCCATTCTTATTGTCTGCATTTGGTTGTGTTTTCTGCATTTGCAGCACGTTTCTGTCTATGGTTCTCTTTTCTGACTTGTGTTGCATTTTCTGTACTTCAGTAACCTCCATATATTATTATTATTTCGTGACCTGAATTCTTTCCCTATTTCTTGGAATAATCAATCTGTTGAGCCGTTGTGTGGAGAGGCAGTAAGTGGAGACGAGGCGGGGATCTGAAGGAGGTAGCTGGAGCTGTGCTGCATGTAGAAAGGCAGCAAACTGCCAGATGGCAAAGACTAAACAAGGAAGTGATCAGAGACCCGGCCACGTAGCATCAGAACTGTCTAGTTCAGTCTGTTAGCTGACATTCATTACAGGCGGGAAAGATTTAAGCAGCTGATGTGATTTTTTTTTTTTTTTTTTGTATTGGTGTGGATTTTAAAGACATTGGAAATGGCGGTAATTATTATTATTATTGTAATTATGATGTATTACGATGGCCTGCTTTCATGAAAGATTCTGTGTGCACCAAGCTGTAGAAGGCTCAAACCAGGCGTTTCCCCATCTAAAGAATAAAAACAATACTTGGTTTGAATTCACTTGAGTCTTCTGATCATGAAAGAAGTAATGTGCTATGCATGCAAATGCGGTGTTTGGGAATTATGTTTTCTTTCTGTATCTCCCTCCTGTCTCCATCTCTTTGATTCTCAGTCCATCTGACACTGTGGTGATGACTGTCAGTGGAGAAATGCATACATGCTGTCTTTCATCTGATTTAAGGGAAACGGTGAACATACCTTTAGGCAGGCATACTTTTTTAACACTGCGCCGATTAATATTTTCTTTATGAACTGATCACATGGTGTGAAAGGGAGCTCTGGCAGTGATGGATGAACAAAGCCTCAGAATGCACGTATTTGCGCTTCTCCCGAAGGTTTGATGAGACTTCTTTGTCGTGACTAGCTGGTGAACACAGTGTAGCATGTAGCAGCTAAAGAGACATATTCCCTCCAGGAGCTGGTGCTTAAAGAGAGGGCATTGAACTTGCATGGATCAAACGCGGCCCCAAATGAATGCTCATGTAACTGCTGCATGCTGGTTTCCTAACGAGTTCACCAGATCAACTTTACAATCAAAGACACAGTATGTGATGAGTAATATGCCCTCGAGCAAGTTGTTGCAGGTTTAAGAGTTTCTTTATAACGTTGAATATTCACGACTGAATAAGCAACAATCAAAGTCAAAGATTGGGAAAAAAACAGCTTTAGATATTCTTTAGGAGCTTAACACTCTACACCCAACTAATCTGCGTTTGATCACACTCGACTGCCCTGGCTTTTTATGTGTGTGCGTGTATTACTGTTACATTTGATCACCATTTCCTTCCCTTCAATACACTGTCGAGCCGAGAGATAAAAAAAATAAAGGTTTGAGATAACAAACAGCTATTGTTGGTAGACTGCAGAGTTCATCTCAAGCATGCAGTCTGTCTCACAGGTCAACGGCAGGTTAATGGAGGTCATCCCTACACTCTGTAACTGTGTGTGTGTGTGTGTGTGTGTGTGTGTGTGTGTGTGTGTGTGTGTGTGTGTGTGTGTGTGTGTGTGTGTGTGTGTGTGTGTGTGTGTGTGTGCGTGAGCGACGCTCTTTTGACACCTTTCTTTCTGAGGCCGAATACAACATTGGCTCGCAAGCGTCTACTGAAGCGAAGAGTCCTCCGCTGCAGATGAGAAAATCCTCCTCCGTTCACTTCTAATTAACTCTGCTCTCTCTCTCTCGCTCTCACCGCTACTCTTTCGCCTTACGTCTCACCCTGTCCTCCTTGTTCTGTCCATCTTCATCCAACCCGCCGTCTGAAATTCTCTCTCTTCCAGCCGAAGTCCTCCTCCCTGCATCCCCCAGGCTGACGGGCTGCAGTGTTCTGCAGTGTTTTGCTGTTGGTTGTGTTGTTTGCCTCGTCAGTAGTCCGAGTAGACTCGTCGCTCAACGGTACATTGTTTGACTTGCTTATAGAGGGTTTTCCCCTGATACTCGCATTGTCTAAGCATAAACCAGCCGACATCATTTGGGACCGTCGATAGTCCTCGTTTAGAGGCTTTTATTTTGAAAGCCATCTAAAACATCGGGTAAACTTTGCTGGACTGAAAGGTCGCGAAGGAAGCATCAGAAACATCTTTTTATTTGTTCCTTTATCTCACTTAATTCAAGGCAACTTTCCTATACAATAGCATAAAAGTCATCTTTTTTTTAATCCACAAGTAGGGTTAGCATTAAATGCAACATTTTATCAATTCAAGCATCAAATCACCTTATTAAATCCGAAGCTTTTCAAATCCTTTCTTGGATATAATTAGGCTTAGTTTCTAACATGTATAAGCAATTTAAAGGCACCGTTGGTAATCTTGAAAAACTAGCAAGAGCACACTAGATTAAAAAATGATCCAGCCCAGTGTTGTCGACTCTTTTCCGATGAAAGCAGCTTGCAGCACTAGCTCCAAAAGTTGCTACAACTAGCGAGAAAGTCGGCAACACTAACAACTATTAAGGCCTCCTTCCATAATCACTCCCCCTGAAATGATTATGAACATGAACAACAAACATGGCTCCTGTTGGTAGTTACTGCTGTAAAGCTAGCATCTTGTGGAAGACATGCAGGTAGTCCAATCATTACAACGGGTCTTATTACAGTCCTGCGACAGCCACAGGTTGTTTTCTCTCTTTTTTTTAACTGAGCATTTGATTCATTAGGATGTAATGAGAATTCAAATTTAAATGTTTTTAAAGAAGATTACCTACCCTGCCTTTAAGACTCAAACGCAACAATCCGTCATCAGCTTCTGTTGGATGAGAGGGCAGAACATGTTTGGACTGGCAGCCTGAAGAATGTCCAAACAACCTGAACATGAGATGAGCAGCATTGACATTTTTTTGGGGGGTTAAAGGCTTTGCCACTAATTGAAATAAAATGAAGACTTTAAGCAATTTAAATAGAATACATAAAAGCTACTTCCTCTGGATACTGGGGACTATTGTATCGTTGATGTGCTTAAAGTAGTGGTGCGAATCTTCACCACGAGTCATCTTGCATCCTCAATGTTCTGCATTCCTGCATGTGGCCACTTCTCCATCAATTTATACAAGCAGTCAGATACATCTGAACTTCTTGTTTAGAGAGCGCCTTCAAGAATCAGACTACAATGTTATCTGTGTGACCCACTGATGGACTTAAACATGACAAATCAGGAATCCTTCCGCAGTGCATCACAGGTGTGCTGGAATCTACAAAAGCAAAGTTTTCACACTGCAGTTCTGAGCCTGATTGCCTGTGGCATTAGTGGAGGTTTCCTTACTCGTAGCTCCTTCACTCTCACTCAAGTTTAAGTCCCTGCATCTCCCGTAATGGTTTGATTTCAGCCCGATATCGTTGATACGACGCTGAGCTTAAGTGAAACCCGACTCCCGGTGATGTCGCCGTTGATGCAGAATCGTCCACGCCTGCATTGCGATGCGTCCAATAATCGAGAGAGTTCCCACACCTCTAATGTTGATGCAGTCGAGGCGTCCCAGGCGACTCAGAGACTCGTCGCTCTGCCGCTCGCTTTTGGACGACAGTCCACTCATAGTTGTATAGTTTATTTTCCCTCACAAATGGTCTTTGGTAAAGCCCGGCTCACAGACGGCCATGAGTGTCATTTTTCCCCTCTTTGGAGCTGAAAATGAGACGCCTGCCACGTCACTCTTGTCTCCACAAGTCCCTGCTAGAAGACTCGCTCTGGGGCACGCAGACACTCACTGATTAAATAACCAAAGTTAGAAACAGCGCGACGCAGGGAGGTAAGATCGTATTTAGGCTTCTACATAATCGACCTGATCATCGTTGGACTCCACATTGGTTGAGTTTAAAGCCAAAGTGGCAACAAATAGAAGGTGAATTACGTGTGTTGCTCCGATCAGCTTTTTAAATGAGCTGTCTACCTGTCTCACTATCTCACTGTTGCCGGGCAGGTTGTGAAAGGTAAAAACGGAGCAATAAAGCAGACACTTGATTCTTCTCTATTGCTGCTTTCTCTCCTCACAACGCATGATGGCCTATGAGGCTTGCTTAGTGACCGTTGTTTGGCAACTTCTCTCCACAATGCACTGTGGGATACTTTGAGTCCACTGGATAAGGTTTAATAATTCTCACTTTACATTCACACAGCACAAGAACATGGTGAAGTCACTATATACAGTAGTCTATTATAAAGGGAGAAGTGTTGTATTTCGGACACAGCCATGGTGTTGTCAGAGCAGCGTGGATCCTTTCAGGAATACAATAGCTCAGTGCGTATTGCGTGAGAAAGCGAGGAAGTGTGGCTTTTGGTTTCTCTCTGAATAAATGCATTTTCACTGGCTTTGAGTCTCAAACCCCGTTTTCATTACATGAGGTTGGCCTACATAAAACCTTTAAAACAAGCAATTTAAAATAAACCTGTGTGCCCAAGGCCATCCAGTTAGCCATTGGCAGCCATCTTGAGAAATTGGTGACCAATTCCTTACCGATGGCAACTTTTTTTAAAACATAAACAAATAGGTACCCGTAAAAAGCAAAATGTGCAATGCTTGTTTGCATTAGTGTTATATAACAATTGCAGTATTACAGTAAGAACGGACGTATAGCTTCATAGTATCTTAATTACTCAAAATACAGGCTAAGGTATCTGAAAATGTATTGCCAGCCCGGCATGAAATCAACAGAAAAATACGATTAAATCCTCCAACCCAATTATTTGTATGACAATTGCCCATTAACTAGAATTTCATAATTGTGACGGCCCTAATCCCAGCTGTAATTTGGCGGTTTTATTAGTGATGGTTCCAACTGGGGTATAATACTAGCAGCCTGCTAATGCTGCTGGAAGAAATCGTCCAATGCTCGTCTAATAAACTCATAGAGTCGGACACAGCCACAAAGATAATAAACTCAAGATTTTATGATTTGTCAACAGAAATGCAGCCAGGATATAGCCTATGCTATGTGCTGAAGATGAGCAACCCGAGGATGTCAATCAATGGAAACGGAATAGACGCCAGTATCTGTAATTCTGTTCATGTGTGAACAGTTGCCATTGTTGCGTCCGTTCCGCTGCCATGAAGTCTGCAGAAAAATCTTCAGTTCAAATTCTAGCCAAAAAAAAGAATCCCCTGCAGAAAGCCTTGACATTTGGCCCAGTCGCTCTGAGTGTGTGCTGTGTTTGGCTTTTTAATATTTCAGTCCATTAGTCTGAAGTAAAAAAAAAAAAACCTGACAGAATGCACGCTCACAAAAGATAGTGGCTCTAGAATAATGATGCATTCTCTCTCTGTCAACGCTGATTTGCATCACTGCACATATTGATGATTATGTATTATTGTTTATTATGTTCTTAAGACAAATAACCACAATCATAAATAACTATGCACATAAACAGCCAGTAAATGAATTGCATTGAGAGTGGAGACAGAGGGAGACGCGGAGAGAATCAGAGTCATTTTTATGACAATGGCTAGATTGAAGGCTGCAACCGGCTAAGCTAAAGCTTCTCTCTTTGGCAGCCTGACAGTCATTAGCTAAAGCCTGTTGGTGGCTGGCATCAGCACCGGCTCATTTGAATACAACAAAGAAAGACGGAACCATTAACCTGCAAACAATACATCAACTCTCCGTACGCTAATAATGCCTGCACATTAGATCTGCATTGTGAGTGCATTAAAATCACATTACTGAGAGAGACCTAATTGTTTTCAACCTGCTATTAGGTACAACAAATCATTACCATTAGGCCCCATGTTCCCGCCTTCAGAATATTGTAACTGTTGTTAAATGGTGATTTTATGAAGAAAAGTGCCTTCTTTCTGCATGCTTAAGCATTATGTTATGCTAATCATGGTATTGCAGGACAGAGAGTTATTATTGTAAGATATGTTGCGGAAATGACTTCCTGTACATTAATTACATTGGGATTCAGTCAGATTAAGTGTAACTGAATGTTCATTATTACCAATATCATTAAAAGCCATATTGGCCTAACCATCAAAATTGAATTGGAGTAGAACAGACATGGAACAGTTTTCCAGGGTCAGTCATACAAAATAAAATGGCGACTTGTTGTTCGTTGGATAGTTAGCTTGTCTTTCTCCGGTGGATAGTGAGGCGGAGGGAGCATTTGACCCAGCGCTGGTGTAGCATTAAAGCCTGGTGGAATTAAGATAGCTAGCTAACTAGCCAGCTGTACATTAAATCGTGGCGGAATAAGCAAGCTAGCTAAATAGTCAGCTGGCCAGTAGGGCATGACGGAATTAGCAAAACAACTAAATAGACAGCTGGCCATTAGAGCATGTCGGAATTAGCTCGCTAGCTAACGAGCCAGCTGCCCGCTAGTAAGCTTGCTAGCTGGCTAGCTCGTAGCGTTACTACTCCACTGTTTGTTTTAGTGGTTTCTACAAAACCTCACAACACCTTTCTGTAAGTCGGTTTAGTCTAAGTGGAAGTTTAGCCCGCTACAACGGTCACTTAAACAGTTACACATAAAATGGCCACCGCTCCGACCATCCTACCACATCGATTTGAATAGAGATGTGCCTTCTGCTATTCTATTTCTATGAGCTTAACCTTAGTGTGTGTGCCTGTGGTTTTATTAGATACCATGACAAACAGATATGGTGCGGTTGGTTGCAGCAAATATGCCACTTCTTATGCCATCTTCCTATTTGTTTTCGTCACAGAAGGACCATGAAAAGAGAAAAGAGGAGAAGAAGAAAGAGAAGGTCGTTGATAAAGTGGAGAGACTCAACAACACAAAGGTACAAGTGACACTCATAATAGATGGAAGATAACCTGGAAAAGAGTCATTTGCCGTGGGTTAACGTTGGTTTAATACTGCAGGTGGAAATGCAACAATAGAGCAACTTGGTGTAACCTGTAGTCAACTCTCACACCACCTAATTTTATATACTTGCCAGTTTTTTTTATTTTAATTATTAAAATTTGTTCGGGTGGTAATAAAAGGTTTTTCTTCGGAGTGAAAAGGGGTCAACAAAAGGGGTCATGGATCACAAATAAACACTGTTAAGCTGTAGTTGTCTAGGTTCTTGGCTCTCGGCAGTGGCTAAGGATTTTGTCTTGAATTCGGTTTTAGCCCCAAAGAACTGCCTTCTGAGTGCACCTGCAGCAACAAGATGAAAAGTAAAAATGGGAATGTGGCCCACTGGCATAGATTGCGTTCCAAAAAATTAATAAAACGAGGACAAAGAGAGAAGTGCTACTTTCTGCTGCCATGAATGCGTGATGTGTTGACAGCAGTCGCTCCACCTCTGCGATGCAGGAAGCGAATACTCAGGGGAAACCCCCTCATGAACATTCATGTGTGCTCTCAGATGCTTTAGTTTGGCTCCGTGCATCAGTGTGGATCGTGTCTCATTCATGCACAGGGGGCGTAAACAATATATTTGAGAAACTATGATATCATCCAAAAAAAAGAAGAAGTGAAACTTGAACCTCAGCAGCATCAACAGGCTTTATTTTCAACTTTTAACAATTGTTGTCGCTTCCTGAACACTCTTCTTCTTGTTTAAAAAGAGTGTTATGTCAGTCAGTGTAATAAGTGAAGCCCTTGCTGCGGGCAGATTCATCTAAATTTAGCGTATTTCTTTTCAAATGTAGACAGGCTGTTAACACTCACTGCACCGGAGAAAGACTCCATGACGTCACGAGAGGCTACTTGCATAACATTGTGATTCAATATGAAAATCTGGACGATTGCTGGAAAGATAAATGAAATGCAAAACCGTCTGTCGCGTGTTACGAGAAGCATTTGAAATGAACCAGGGTTTGACCCGCATGTTAATCCAGCTCGGTCCGACCAGAATGAGCCGCAATTACGCTCGCCTCCGCCGTCCCACCCGTGTGTGTGTGTGTGTGTGTGTGTGTGTGTGTGTGTGTGTGTTTGCATGCATGCCAGGGCTGTGGTATGTGCTCATGCATATCTATATGCTGTGTGCGTGTGTGTGCGTGTGTGTGTGTGTGTGTGTGTGTGTGTGTGTGTGTGTGTGAGAAAGAGAGAGGGGAGGTAGCACTAAAGGAGTGTATGTGTGCGTTTCTGGGTCATGGTTAGTAAATTCTGAATATTTCCATGGCCTGCGAAGCGGTGAGGGAATAATGTAGCTCTCAGTTGTGTGCGTGTGTGTGTGTGTGTGTGTGTGTGTGTGTGTGTGGTAGATGCACTACAGGGAAATGGAAGGAAGGCCACGGGCATCGGTACCCACTGAGAGTGAAATGTAACACAGTGGTCTGTTCTTTGTTGCCTTCATTTCTCACTCCATCTGCTCATGAACTGGACCTTTTTTAAGTATGCGCTCTCTATTCTCCTGCAATGTTCACGTGCCGATATATGCTTTCTTTGCATGTGCGTTCAAAGGAGGATTGCACGAAAAGGCGAGGATGCGATAACAGTGGCTTGTAATGCGTCATGTCGGATTCACCGATGGAGAAGCTTTACTTTTCAGGTGTTTTAAATCACTGTAAGAGCCAATAACGCACACATTCCTGTCTGGATATTTTATCTCCAGTTTCTTTGCTGTTGTTTCTGAAGATGCGGGTGTATCATTGAACGCCCACATGGCTTATGGGTTGTAACCCCGACCATGAAAGACCACGGCGTCAGTTTTGAAATCTTTGTTGTCATCTCTCCTCTATGTCTCAGGCGCATAAGTTCCATCCCAAATTAATTAGAAAATAAGATTGACTATACATCGTGATTTATATTGTGGCGCTATCGCTAATGATTTACATTATTGATTAGGAGAGTATTGGGAATAGGCGGCAAACTTCGGTTCTGCCGAGTGAAGCCGATGGTGAAGTGTCTTACATACTGCAGTATCTCCACTGTCCAGCAGGGGCAACTCAAAATAAGTCAGGTTGTATAGAAGTCTATGAGAAAATGACTCTACTTCCCTCTTGATTTATTCACTCACTAAACATTGTAAACAGAGTTTATGATCTCAATTTCTAGTTTCAAGTCTTCTTCAATACAGCATGATGCATGAATCGGTTGCAAACATAGCGACGGCCGTAATCCAAGGTGAAATCGACAAAGTCAAAGTATTACATACTACCAACACTGAACAAAAGACCACAGCATGCTATAAACAGAAAATACCAAAATATATATGATTTATACAAAATACAAGTGGGAGAAACATTAGGAGGCGTGTTTCAATGAATTCCACCTCCAGCTTTAATTGAACATTCAAAGCATCCAAAGATGTGTCGTCCCGGTGATCGGCAAATCTAAGGGATGCTGTCGAGTGAAAGTTAGCGTGTTTGGTGTGTTTCAATTTGCGTTCCCTGCTAGCGGTGGAGCGACGCCAACACCCAGCACCTCTCTCTCTGTAGCTGACTGGGAACTGCAGACGGTAATGATCTGCACGCCGATCAGCTGGTTGTCTTAACCTCAGCATATGTTGCAAACGGCATCCATTGGAAAGTTTCCGGGCCGAAACTCGGTCTTGTTAACTTTGGTTCCACATTATTTGCATGCATCTACACACCGCCGTGACCCCCGTTCTGTGAAGTGTAGATTCCTCCCCCCTTGAGTTTGGGATTGATGAGGGACTTGTTGATGAGCTTTTCCCGCCAAAGAGGTACATACATCGTCTCCTGCAGTCACAAAACGCACAATTAAATCCAAGTCTGTGGCATCGTCGTAAAAACCGGAACCACGATCATAAATCTTCATATTGTCTTTGCACTGCAGACGGCCAACACGTGTGCGCGCCTGCTGTTAATCCCAGTCTTGTTTTTAGTGGACGTTTTGAAGTCATTTGTCTCGGGTAACTGCGGTGTAATTGTATCCGAAGCTGGTGTGAAGAACGACGATGTATGCGACTAGTTTGCTCGAGCGCCAGAAGAAAGTAAATGTTGAAGAGAAATGGTATTTTTTGATGTTATTTGAATGAATCTGAAAAGCAGTTTGCATGTGATTATTCACAATCAGTGAAAACACATTTACCTCCAGACTCTTTGTATATTGTGACGCAGTCTTTCTGAATTAACCCACAAAAGGGCATTTCAGAACTATATTCCGCCATGTTTCTCCGCCATGTTTCTCCGCCATGTTTCAACAGAAGCCCAGAACAAACAAACCACACACTGGCTCCAGAGAAGGCCTTTTGTGTTTTTTCTTCACCTGGAGGACACTGTCGGCCCTCTGTTGCGCTTGGAGAGGAAGGGGTGAGCGGAGGGGCATTCAGTTGGATGCAATCTGCAACCTCACCACTAGATGGCACTGAATCCCACACGCTGCTCCTTAAAGCTTGTGTGAACCGCATTTCAAATTTCAGGCATCTAACCAAAAACCCATAAAAATAAAATAGACTTTGGTTTGACTATTATTATATAATTTTATGTAAAAAATCTTGTATATTGAACTAACATTTATTGTAATAAAATGATATACTACCCATAATGTTTTTGTTTTTTGAATAAGGTGAAAATACTGTTGTAAATCTGGTCACCAGGGTTATATTTACAACGACATACTGTCAAGGAAACAGGAAGTGAAAAAAAGCCTCTTAACTATGGTTTTAGGATTCATTCCTGCACTACTGTACTGGACAGTATACCTTTATAAGCCCGACGCTCTCTTTTCCCCCAAAACTAAAACTGTGGTATCTCCTCATCCACAGTTCTGATCTAATTCATTTGAATTGCTAAAGTACTGTAGCCCTTGTGAGAAGATACGTGTGGTTTTACTTTTTTTTTTTAACAGCGGTGGATTTCAGTCAAAGTAACTTCCCTGTAACCGTGCGGGCTGTGGGAGTCTAACAGTGACGACACTAGAGCATTGGTGTCTCTGCACGGCAAAGCAAGACCGGAGTTATTTTTTTATTTTTTGGGGGGGTCCTGTGATCTCATTGGTCCTCAGACTCGTCTGAAAGCGCGTTAGATGACACATGCGGAAGGAGACGGTCATTTACATACCAAGTATGTCATGGGGCGAGCAAGATTCAGGTCAAAGTAGGTCATTTTTCAATTTCTGAATATGCTTCCCAACATGTTTGTGTTTATTGTGATTATTATTACAGATTTAGATGCTTGGTATTAATCTTTCTAAAGACGTGCAGTATTACTCTGGGGGATGATGGGAAGTTACCGAACAATAAAATAAAATAAAACAATGCTGGGAGCAATTGAGGAGCCATTTTTGGCAAATCTTACTCAGACTCTTGACTTTTGAGCATATCTACTTTTTTTAAAAAGGCAAGGAGTTGCCTTCATTTGTTAGAGATCAATGATACTAGGGTCTGGTATTCATATCAAGGTCATATGAGCTGTAGGGACCCTGAGGCTTATCAGGTTAACAAGTTGAAAGTTCGACCCAATGATGGTGCCGCAGAAAAAGTCAATATGGTTTACATAGCAATTATATTTAGGAATATGAATTGTCTGAACCACATTTCCTGGCAGTCCCCACAGTATAAAAGTTCCGTCCAATCCAAAATGGTCAGCCTCATGGTGTGAGGTCTAGAAGGAAAGGAATCACCAAAGTGATTAGCAGCATCCCTTGGGGGACCGTTAATGTCTTTACAAAATGTTTTGGCAATCCATCCAATATATATCATGATATTTCATTCTGGACCAGCCAGGAGCTTTCCTCTTTTATCATCTATTCCAGGGGTTCTTAACCTTATTGGAGGTACTGGACCCTGCAAGCTTCATCAGTGCATTCACCGAACCCTTCGTAGTTGGAAAAATAAAATAGGATTTCTTCAAAACATAGGTATATATTTTGTTAGTGCACGAAATGAACCATGCATCAGTTGCACACAAAATCACACAAAAACATAACCCAGTGAATATTTACTGCAAATCAATGTGGCGAAAAGAAGAAAAATGGTGTGTTGCGGCCCGACATCGCTAATGTGAACCGGGCTGTACTGTGTGTGTCTTGACCCCTGCCGGACCCCTGAGTGACTCACCGGACCCCTGAGTGACTCACCGGACCCCTGAGTGACTCACCGGACCCCTGAGTGACTCACCGGACCCCTGGGGTTCGATCGAACCCAGGTTAAGAACCACTGATCGATTCTGTGTATTTTTATTTTATGAATGATTATTATTATTAAGTAGCCAACAATAACAAACGTGTTGTCAGCTAGCACAGCACCACCCAAGCTAGCATTAAACAGGCGGTTCAACAACGGTACACACACACACACACACACACACACACAGTTTTCCATAGCTGCTGCCGGGGCACTTCTCTGTCGATAAAAGGAGAGAGGAAAAGAAAGGAGGCACTTCACTCCAACTGCCGATATGTTGCACATCGGTGTTTGTTTGTGATTCATGTTTGCCGGAATGAATATCTTTGTGTGTGTGCTGGCGGAGATATGTGGCATCCATCTCCTTTTTCTCCCGCCTTATCGGCTGACCCCTCGCTGTCGATGAACGTGTGTGTGTGTGTGTGTGTGTGTGTGTGTGTGTGTGTGTGTGTGTGTCAGACTTGTTAGTGTATGCTGACGTGAGGAAAGCTGTTTAATCTCCAGCATAGCAGGAAACATGCTGACAGCCACGCTTCTGTCTCTCTTTCCCCTCCCTTTCCTTTCACTTCTTTTCCTCGTCCCTCACTTACCATCGACTTGCCTCGCCCGACTGTTCTCACCCTTCAGTCTGCTTTGTTGCCCCCCCCCCCCCCCCCCCCTCCCCCCCCTTCATCTTTTCACGCAGGTAATTCACCGTACGTACCTGCAGCGGAGATACTGGATGCAGCAGTCCGAGCTTTAATCAGCCTCTCTGTTTGATTTCCGTTCACATCACTTCATTTCCTTTCTTCCTCGCTGAGGTTTACGCAAGCAGCCCTTGTTAGACTTCAGTGTAGAATACTGTGGATGCACAGTTACTGATTCTAATATTGTTGGATTGCAGCTGCAGAGAGAATAGTTTGTGATGATCTTACATATTAGACAACACGCTCTGTACTTAGACACTTGATTTGAATACCCCCCCCCCACACACACACACACACACACAGACACACACACACACACACACACACACACACACACACAGACACACACACACACACACACACACACACACACTTTTCACAAATTGACTTTGTGTTCGTATGTTTTGCTTTTTGCTGTTTTTCCTTCTTCTGTTCTCGATTAGTTTGGGTTAGTTTTAATTGGATGACTTTCAGCAAAGACACAATATATACTGAATATATACTGAATATATACTTTATAGATCCCCCACAGGTGAAGCTAGATGGTCACCGGAGACGTCACAAAAGACAACATGTGGAAGACACATGGCCACAGCAGCACTGACACTGACACACAAGCGTAGGACCTTAGTGCAGCTCAAGAGCCACTAAAGGAAAAAGAAAACCATATGAATAGAATTGATCGATTAAAAAAAAAAAATCACAAGTGATGCAACAAGTAAGTGTAAGTAAAACCTTAAATCTATCTATCTATCTATCTACCTATCTATCTATCTATCTATCTATCTATCTATCTATCTATCTACACTTCTTAAACTAGAAACAACAGAGAGGGTTGACCTACTGAAGTATGGTTTTGTCCGCCCTTGTTTGTATTCTACCTAATGAAGTATAGATGCAGTATAACAAATGATTCATTTATTATATTGCATCTATAATTAATGTGCAACTCGAAGTATATGGAAATGCAGAGGTATTATTCATGGGAACAATATAGAAATAATTTATGAATACATTCTGTTGCTGAAGGACTCCGTTGGCTCGGCCTCAAAAGACTTTTAATTCAGAAAATGATTGAAGCGTTGGTTATTTCCCTGCAGTTTCTGCAGCGGTGTAGTCGTGGGTTTATTGGGGTTTCGATTGCAATTTGTTTCGGTGCAACTCATGTTTGCATAATTGAGTTGTAAAATGTGGACGCGTTGTTCCACGACAAGGGAATACATTGCAGAGGTTCTGTGATTGGAATAGTGACGTCAGTCCAATCTGGGAAACCCATCTGTTATCGGCCTGACGACCACTCCGCCTCCGGGGGCGACGGCCGAAGTTCCTGGGCTTCAGGTGTGAGAGACATCCTCCTTCCGTGTGACGATCTTTAGCAACTAGAGTTGAGAGACGAAATCTACAACCACAATGGTTTCACATGTAGCCAATTAGCCCAGCTAATAAAAAGCTGATGGGTTCCAAGATTGCATTTTGGCCAATTAGTTCTGCCTCTTTTGTTCTCCACACAGACTGTTTCTATGTGTTCAACCACAAACGTGACCGGTCGGTGCGACTCGGACTACAAACGACATGTTTGTAGGGATTAATGTCAGTCAAACTGTTACTGATGTACACCTGATGGAGGTGACTTTAGAGACTGCAGGTGCAGGTGAAAGGGTTGCTTAGAGGCTGGTAGGACGGCTGTGCACGAAAAGGTCCCGACGTCATGAATGCACATGTCTTTCTAGAAGTTCAGGAACCTGATCCCCTTTACTCTGTGTCGACAGCTTGCTTCAACATGGATGAGATTAACGAAATAAAATAAGGCCTCGACCTGTCGCAGTAGTTACTATATGCATTTATCGTACGTACAGAGGACATGACCTCTGTAACTTTTACGCTATTGATTTATGGTACGATGTATGGACACGACTTTGATGATTTTTACATTATCGACCCATCATATGGATATGACCTCAATAATCTTCATGCTGTCAATTTATCATACAATGTATGGACTTGACATCTATAGATTTCACGCTATTTGATTTGATTTGTCGTACAATATATATGGATATGAATGATTGTTTTCACTTGTTTCTTAATAACAGCGCCTGAGAGTTCATTTTATTTTTTGTTTTGGTTGTGTGGTTTTATTAGATTTATCTTGTATTTATTTAGGATATTTTAATATATAATATAATTCCAATATCGTAATATGTTTGGGACTTAAAAGATTTACAATTTTAAAGGGTGTATTTGCATTATTATGCTATTACATTTTCATTATATGAGGCAATTATTTCTGGCACAATATATTAGGGCTGAACGATTAATTGCATAATATCGCGATATGACGAGATTTTCTAACCGCAACGTGCGCGATTACAACGTCATCGCGTGACGCGAGCGAAAGAGCGGAGAACTCGGCTGCATCAACTTTTCATGCGGCCCGTTAACCTGTTGCGCAATGAACTCTGGCTCCACGGTACACAGCTGAGACTTTGGTCTGGAAGAGGAACCACCGACGTGCTGTTCTGGTTTCAAACAAGAAGATGCTGCGCAGCGTCCGGTGACTTGCAGAGCATGCCGCTCCTGCTGCTACTTACACTACAAACTTGTTCCAGCACTTAACAAAACACCACAAATCAGCGTATGACAGTTGTGTGGCCAAGATGCAGAGCACCAGTGCGCCAGACAAGCCAAATACCTCAAGACAGGGATCACTGACCGAAATGTTTGAAAGCGTCAATCCGTATGAACGTAATTCACAACGACACGGGGAAATCACGCGGGCAATAACCGAGTTCATAGCCAAAGATGTGATGCCTCTCAGCCCGGTGACCAAGCCTGGGTCCAAGGCATTGATCAAAACGCTTATGAACGGTACAGGATACCCCCGTACACATTTCAGTCAGACTGCCAGACCGGAGCTGTACAGAAAGTGCAAAGAGAAAGTCGCCACGGAGCTTAAAACGGTGGACTTTATTTCTACCACTACTGATCTGTGGTCAAGCCGCACAGCTGAGCCTCACCACAGTCTGACAGTCCATTTTATTGACGGAGGTTTCAACCTCGGAGCTGGGATCTCAACGAGGAGAAACACGTCTGCATCACGACAGACAAGGCGTCAGACATGGCGCTGGCTGCACGGCGCAGTGAAGGGACGAGGCGCCAGTGTTTTGGGCACGGATTACATCTTGCCATTGGTAAATTATCATGTGTAAAAATGAATAAATTATGTTGAGTTGTGGAAAGTGGAAGGGATTAAATAAATTCATATTTCCTCCCACTCCTCTTTTTATTTAATTCTTTTTTTTACACTAAATGTATCTAATATTGTGTTGTTCATATTTAAATCATTCGTTATGTTTTGTTGGGGAAAAGAGAGGATAAAATTTAAAAAATTTAAAATCGTATATTAAATCGCAATTGCAATATTGGAGGAAAAAAATCGCAATTATATTATTTTCCCAAATCGTTCAGCCCTACAATATATCATCCAACAAAACGTGTTTTTGTGACGGTCCGACTGACCTCTTAACGTTACTGAACCTTAAGCCTTCACTTTAGCTAAATAACTGTTTATTGCATATGGCAGAAGTAGATGGCACATTGCTCTGAGGAAGGTATATTTGCTGCAACACATTGGTTTTATAATTAAAGCTGCTGCCTTAGTTTTTTTCATCAGGCATACTTAAGTATAGATTTGTCCCCAGTGTACCACAATGCAGGTGTTCAGGCAGATGTTAGGCAATGTTGTCCCTTCACGGCACGTCAGTCTCGTGTGATGGTGATTGAAAGCTTCTCTCAGCATCAGTCCCCGAAACGGTAGTTTGATTAGTGCATGACTCCGAACAGAGACGAGGACTGAAGGGGAGTCACGGTTCCAGCAAGATGGAAAGAGACACGTCGGGTCACTTAAACGTTCGATGAGAC
>NC_136602.1:26157440-26469940 GCF_910589615.1 Taurulus bubalis | reverse complement strand
TCCTTGCAGCGCTTCAACCACGACTGCTGCATGTTGGACCGCGCTGCTGCTGTCGCGTTACGAGTCGCTCCTACGACTGCTGCTGCCAAAGTCGAATAAAAGTCAGCACCTCGAATAATGGCACGCGCGGTAAACTCGGCACGACGTGTTCCTGGTCGTAGTCGTCGCTCTGTCGGCTCTTGGTTTCTCTTTTGAACAGAAATACTTTATTTTCCTTTTATTTTTTTGCATAAAAGTGACTTTCACTTCCACACGTCCGTGCAGGAAGGAGCTACATCAGGAAATGAAAAGTAGGAGCGATCCTAATTTATTAGCAAATGAGACCAATAAGTCAAGTCCCACCTAGTGATCTGGATTATTTTCTCACGCTGCTCTCGTTCACTTATTCATTCTAATCACGTCTTCTTTGCTGCTTGCTTCCTGTTGTTTTCGTTCAGTGTTAAGCTACTGTCAGCGCAGAGCTTCCTGTACACATTGCAAGTATTTTGGCAGCTTAAAGGGACATAATCCCTCCCTTCCCAGGTAGGTTTTAATGGGAAACAGCTGGGGTGAGTGGATTTGACGGTGGATAGACTCTGCATGAGAAAAATCTAAAGTTGAAAGTCAATTTAAATCAATCCAGAATAATTAGTGAACGACTGAATTGTTGTTGCACACGGGCCGGGGTTTGCAGAGTTCAGGTTATTCTGATTCCTGAATATCAATGCAGGGTATTTGCTGCTGCTTTCTTTTCCCCAAAGTTTCAAATCTGTCATCGCAGTTTTTTCTGATTGTGTGACGAATGAGTTTTGAACAGATCCAGGCCCCTTCATAAGCAAACAGAGGGGGAAAAAGGTGATCAGACGACGTACTCTAAGTCTGCGGGACAACCAAAGGGAAACCTGACCTTCTTCCTGCTTTCGTGCTTCTGCAGCTCTTCGTCTCGCTTGTGCACTGCTGCTGGGCTCGTCTTCGCTGTTGCTTGAACGCGACCTTCTAAGTGGACGTTGCATACAGATCCTCCTTATGTTTTCCCAAAGTGGAATGTGGAACGCAGCGGTTACCTCTGATGACGGCCTCCGGACCCCACGCTCTGGTTCCCCTTGACATAACACAACTCCAGCTCGCTCCCAACTCCTCAGAATATCAGCTGATACTGACAAACCGCGCTTCCTACGAACTGCCAACGTGAACATTGTTGGATGGTCGGAGCGTCAAGAACGAGTCCATACATGACGGTGTGATGGTACAAAAACGCAGGACTTTTTTTTTGTCAATTGGGTTGTTAGGTCAGCCTCGCGCTTCGCCTCACCCTAACTTCCTGTGAAGACGGAAGTTTACTTTGAAAAGACTTTGCCATCTGGCGCTAGAGGAGCACCTGGAGCATCACAACCCGTGGCTCGGCGGCGGCACTGACCCAATCGTCTGTGTTTGGAAGAGCCGGGAGCGAGGATGTGGCAGTCGGCTCTCTGCCCAGCCGTGTGGAGGCATTGCCTCCGGTGTGTGTGTATGTATATGTATATCTCTTATTGTGGATGTGTAGCATCCGAGTGATCCCAACCCAACTAATTTACAGAGCGACTACCTCCAGAGTTGCCAGCAGCACTACTGCAGCTTCTGCTCTAGTTTTCCGGCCGCACTGTCTGCAGCTGGATGTGTAATGTCTTCCTCATCCTCCTCCTGCCTGCTCTTCCTCCTTCCTCCTCTATTTCCTGTCCTCCGTGTCTTTCCCTCTCGCGTCCGCCACTAACCAATTTGCAGCCCTCATCTCCCGTCTCCTTCCACTCTATTTGTTTTTCCCCCTCTCCCTCTATTACTGTTCCTCGCTCTTTGTTTGTTCCATCACCTCGCTCTGCCCTCCCCTCAGAGGATGAGACGTTTGTTTCATCTCTCAGCCTCTCTGCGTGCGTACGAGGCAGGGCGGGGGGATTCTGTGAGGCTGAGTACAGTCTCAGTGGGTCGCCAAGCCTCTCTGTAAGGGTGTGTGTGTGTGTGTGTGTTTTCTGCTGGTTCCACGTTTCATCATTTTCACCATTTGTGTGAGGGTATAGTCCGTGATGGAGCGCTCCCCCGAGTTCCAGTGACTGATGTTGGTTTGAAAGGTGATACAAATATTTTTAGATCAAAGCTGTTAGCTGGTGCTTGGCGAGAGCCGTGGATGGATGGCAGGAGTCGAGGAATTCTCCGCTTGCATATATTTGTTTCTATTCGCTCGATGGTTCTCTCGGCATTCATCGCACAAACCGACATGTCTAATATTGACATTTTGCAGTTTGACACAGATTAAGATACTTCATCAGACCCAACTCCCACCTGCAATGAACCTGCGTGATGGGGGGGTATTTTTTGGGTATAATTCAAAGTACAAAGTACTGTCGATTTTGCAAACGTAACAAAACACAAGTATATAATGTGTGAGGATGAATGAAGGAGTGACTCAGCTTGAGGAAGTGTTTTAAAGTCTAGTGGTGCAGCAGCGGATACTTCTGTACCTCTTTGCAGACGGCAGCAGGCTGAGCAGGTCGTGTCTAGGGTGTTTTTTGTCTTTTTAATATCCTTTGAGCTCTTTGCAGGCAGCTCATGTCACCAATGTTAGTGATGCTCAGTAGATAGCGGTTCCTTGGCCGTGCACATCTCATTCCAGTTTGCAGTGTTTCCAGTCAGGATGCTTTCTATCGCTCCTCTGTAAGAACTTGGCACAGGAATTTTGCCTTCTTAACTTTGCTCAAGAAATCGAGCCGTTTATGAGCTTTCTTCACCTGGTGGAGACGTGTGAGGACCGAGTCAGGTTGGTTGTGACGCTTGCTCCACCTCAGCTCCGTTGACGATGACCGGGGTGTGTCTTCGTCTCCACTTTTTCTAAAATGAACAATCAGTACGTTCAAGTAGTGCACATGTAGTTTTAATTATGACTCACTTCACTGAACATAATTGTGCCCAAACAAAGAGCGAGCGAGAGCTCCGCTGACCTGAGTGTGTGTCTTTGTGCGCACGGGGTCAGGCGGTTTAGATTGCCTATTCATTGAGTGATGAATAGATATTCGTTTTATTCTTCAAGCAATTGGAAGTGAATAAAAGCAAGGGTTGAGCAAGTTCCTGTTTTATGCCATATTCATCAAATATATTTCTACTTGCGGTTTTTAGTCTTTTGTTGTTATAATTTATAATTATTAATAAGTATTACTCTTTTTTTTTAAATATATATATATATTTTTTTTGTGCCGTTATTCTTCTGTTTTAATCTTTAATCAAACTCTGGCACAAGACGTTCCCTGTGATAAATACAGTTGTATCCTATCTTGTCTTATCGCCCTCAGTTCCAGGCTGAGCTCGGGGTGATTCCCGTCTGAGAAACCTGTCCTTCAAATCTCACCATGAAAAGCATATTATTTGCTCATTATTCTAATGTCACCCCGTTGCCTCAACAGCAGCTTCCCTTCCACATCGCGTGACCTTTTGTTGTGCAGATGCTGAATGTGTTGGATATCAACTAAATGCCAAGCCTCGATGTGCATGTGCTGTTTCCATTTTATTAATTTTTTTAGATGGCACACAGTAGTTTCCACTTAATATAAGCCACATGCAGAAGCAGACAAGCCAGAACCACAAGCTGCTGCCTGCTTTCAAAGTGTGGCTTATCGTCTCATCAAGCACTTCTTATAACAGCATTATCTCATGCTTTGATGTAATTAGGATGCCACAGGTACCCGAGGGATCTTAGGTCTAGTTTCATGAACCTAATGAATATTTATATACAGTATTACCATTTCTGGCAGCTAGCTCCCAATCTTGATTAATTCTTTGCCTCGTGTGTCCCTTGGCGTTTGTTTGCATGCTGGTCGTGACATACATTTTTTAACAGAAAACATCTCAAAATGACTTTATCGAGAGATGTTGGAAATTGTGAGTGATCAACTATCCTCATAACCTTGGATGGGACTCAATAATAACTCACTTTTGTGAAAGCATTTAAATAATGGCCCACATTGTAAACTCAACATATTGTTTATGCCAGTCTGTGTTTCTGGTCCATGATTATAAATGTGAAACCTCTTTGCAGGAAGTTGAATGTTAATGAACTTTATTTATTTATTTTCTACCTTTTTTATTGTTATTCACCCATTCAGACTGTGTCACGGACAACCCACTCTCTCTCCTAAAGATCACCCGCCTCAGTATATCTCAGGGACTCCATCTTAACACCAAATGACAAAAACATAAAAGCTGCAAAGTGGAAGTTATTGGAATGAGTAAAAAAAAGACCAGTACTACGTTCTGCAGAAATGTTTCGCAGTAAAAGCCTTTCAGCTTTATTTATATTTGAAACATTGGCATAAATGGTTGACTTTCATTAACAGTAGCTTAACACAGAAAGAGGCTAACTAGGAAGTTAGCATCGCAATAAGCAAACGGGATTTTCCATTTGGGATAATTGTAGAAAAATAAGCTCTCTGGCTAGATAATCTTCACAAATGAACAACACTTTGATTTTTGAAACGTGAATTGGTTAAAAGCTGCCGTTTGGATATAATATAAACAAACTACACCAAGATCTCACTAATGTCACCACCACTAAGCTAAAGGCGGACTCAAGTTCTAGTGATGCCATTTAGTCCTCATTTAGCCAAATGTTAGCTACCTTCTAAGACACCTAAACAAGTATAAATTCACAACAAGAGTATTTACTGACGTACTACATCCCACACAGCCGCGTGTGTTAACCACAGACCATATTTCTGTAGTGTTATGTGTATAATAAGCTTAGGAGACCATTGTATCTTCGGCTAACTTTATTAGCTCAACATTAGCACAACACCGAGACGGTGACTGACAGGTTCGTATGACTCCGACAGCGGACTGAACACGCCCCCCTCCGATATCACACACACTGATCACTCCGCTCTGCATATCTATTAAATAGTACCATTACTTTACAATTTCCACCATCGAAATGAAACCACAACTCAATAAACGTCGAGATGAGGGAACCAGAAGTGCATGAATCTGACCGTTTAGGACTCATGTATGCAGCATTCCATTGTATTTGCTGTCGACTTTGTATGATAAGAGATAATAGAAGGGACTCAACGGTGCCTCGCTGTCACCCAGTTCTTTTATTTCCAAGCCCGTTACATCAGGGACGAGCTTACAGCAGACTCTGCCCCCACCCAGACATCCAGTGTGACAGCCGTCAGCTGATGGCTTTGTCTGGTGTGAGCTTTTGACAGCGATCTGATGTGACAGCAGTCATCGGAGGGTTCGGTTTGCTCAGTGGCTTCACCCTCATCGCCTGAATACACTCACCTGTTGGGGAGAGATGGGTTTGGTTATCGATTGCTGGCCTCCCTTCCAATTGCACTTTCTTTATCCGTCGTCAAAAACAACTGTCCCTGACACTCAATCACAGTCTGTCACTCGCCGTCTGTCAACTGCATCTCATGGTGTCATCCCCAATAACTAATGGGAAGCCCAACTGGTCTGCGAGTGTTTGGAGAACAATATTGGCAGCACGTCTATCCAAATCCCCTCGTAGGGCGGGGAATATCAGCTTTTCATGCAGACTGACATTTTGGATTTCCTTCTTTCATTCTTCTCGTGTTTCACAGCAGCTGTGTGGGAGGTAGCACTGGAAGGGTATGAAATCTCAATTTAGTGACGCTGCTCACGGTCTGAAATGTTGGTAATCAAATGGACAGCCGTGCCAACAATAGAAATTCCAATTCTGGTTGCACTCACCCTGCCAATGCTCCAAATGTTGGCTTTTCGAAAGGAGAATTTTGTATGGCGGTTTGACTGATAATGATGTCTGTGAGCTTCCATTGTGCTGTAAGGTGTTTAGATGTTTTGGATTATAATTCTGTTTACCTTACATCTTAAGGATAGTTTTCGGCTTGAGGATGCACCAATCTCATTTGTCATATCCGTACTGGGGCTATCGGCAAAATGTCACTCTCATAATAGTTTCCTTTATTGTAATATTCAGTGATTCCTCTATAAAGTACATTAATTGAGCCATTGTGGGTCTTTGTTTTTAGTGCCACAGCAATGGCCTCACCTTGTTTTGAATGATTCTAAGAGATCAACCTCATGGACTTTTATTTCAGGGGGAAAAGAGTTGAGTTATTGGAATGGGTATTGGTACTGGTATTGCACAATTTTATTCTTGACGTCGTTATTTAAATATATATTTTATTCAGATATCAGGGGTTACTGACTTTGACTTTGGATCGAGTATCTGTGGTAATGGGGCCGATCTATTCAATCCTATGTTTTATACATAGAAGTGACAGCGGTCATTCTTTTATCAGGCCTGATGTAAACATTGCTTTCTTTTGTAGTAGAAAAGATCTATTCAATTATATGCTTTATACATATATATTACTATTTACTATTTACATTGTGTTAATTTTCAAGATTGGTGCACAATTTATTTTACGTGCAATACGTTTAAGTACTTTTATATACTTTAAAAAAAAGTTTTATTCAGTCTGTATATTTAATGTCCTTCTTTACTGTTTTTTTTTAATTACTGTTTTACTGTTTACTTTATATTACTTGATTTTGTACCTCTTTTATTTTCTTGTGTGCACTGCTGCTGTAATACTGTAATTTCCCCAAGGATTATCTTATTTGATCTTATTTCACTACAAAAACAGAATTGAGTATTCCAAAATTAAGAAAGCAATGTTTACGTCAGGCCTGATTGCATTACACATAAAATAATGACCCCTGTCACTTCCACTTCAATGCCGCAACTGATCATCCGATCTGCATGTAAACGGGATTCGATCAAATTATTTTAGAATTTCCACAAATAATTATATTCAAATATCCTTTTTTTCTCTCTATATACTAAAATAATTGGCTCTAATGGTCAATCCCTTGACTCATAATATTGTTGGACACTGATATTGATTAGATGTACAAAGAAAACATTGACTATGCAGCTTGGTTGGAGAGGAATCTTTTTGTAGTTTTATGGGACTAAAATCCACACTATCTCATGAAATCCATATTTCATAACCAGATCCATTAATGAACAGCACCAACCAACCTTTTTGCTGCTGTACACAACAACCATCCTGCTGCTATGCATGCGGCCTCTGTACGAGCTTTGCTGCAGTCCCAACACACATCAGTTCACAGCCAATGCATTCTTGATTAGGCGTGGACACGGTAATTGTTTTCATTGCCTTGGATTGGAACGACATTGAATTTAATGTGGTCCATCGATCTTTTGTTGGGGGAAATTGGGTTTGTTACCAGCGTTGTAGATCTCTCATGGCCCGTGTGTTAACCTTTTAATACTCCCCCACCCGCCTCTCTCTCACACCACATTATTCTCTCCAATCTCACTATATCTCTATCTCACCTCACCCTGCCCTCTTCATCCTCCTGTCGCATTCTCCTACTCTTTGACTTTTAATCTTTCCCTCTTCCTCATTCCCCTCTTTGTCTTCCCTTTTGTTTTTCCCTCCCTCCTATTCCTCCCCCACTATCTATCCCTCCCATTCTGCTCCCTGTATTTACTTTCAATTTCAAAACTCCATTAAAATGATTGCCTATCAGAAATGGTATCGACATGGCAGTTTAACACTGAAGTAAAATACACATATTTGCTGGTGACACCTTTCAGCCATCGGTCAGAGATTATCCATGTTGCCATTGACAGTTTTCTTTTCTGTCATTGGGTGTGAAAATCAAATTAAATCTGCAAGATAAATGGGTTCATACTGTGTGTGTATATATATATATACATATATATATATATATATATATATATATATATATATATATATATATATATATATATATATATAGGAAGGCATATGGCCCGTGGATGACATTGACTATCGAATATACTTATGTATTATACTTTATTTGGGGTCAGCATTGGTTTTCTGTATTGAAACTTACATAGACAGGTTAAGTCCTTGCACATAATTGCAGTGTCTATAATAATACAAGACTGAAAACACACAGAAAATATGGCAAATTGGGCATCATACTAAATCATTTTCTCCTTTCTCTTTGTGTTTCCCAGCAGTCAGAGTGTAAAGCCGGTCCCAAGGAGAGCGCAGAGCCGGCCGTGGACCTGCTGGGCCTGGGTAAGACGCGACTGTCAAACTGTTCACTCACGTGTCAGATGTTTCACTGAAACCAATTACGCTGGGTGATGTAATAACATTTCTCCATTGATATTGTAATAATTGCAGGTTGAATGTTGTGGCTCGTTGTAAGGGAAAGGTTTAACGCTGCCATGCTGTATTTGAGTCGTGTACAAAGACCTTTTGTTCCACTTTGATGACTTATTACCTGGCAGTTAATACATCATCGTGACTTCAGGCACGACTGTGAGCAAACTACAGTTGCATCCACACAATGGTTCAGCCATGTTCTGCTCTTTCTAATTATGATTTAAGGTATATTTCAAAAAAAGGGAAAATGACGGGTTGGGTTTTTGGGGAGAAATCTGGCGATGCCACATGAAAATGAAAATGAAAATGATATATTACACCCTGAGTAGATAATAGACTTGTTGCCTGAAGCGTAATGATTACGTTATGGATCTGTTTACATCCTATTAAAGTTGTGAATTTAGTTTGTGGGAAAGTACTCTTTAGCTGGTTTATTCTTCATTCTGAAAAGGAACAAAAAAGAATGGCACGTTGACACATGTCAGTGTTTTATGATCACTCGCCATCTCAAAAGCAGGGAACCGGAAATCGAATCCTGAAGAAAAAACCTGTGTGGAAACGACTTTAGCTACGGAGCTAAAGGTGGATTTAAGAGATGGAAACAAGTACATGCTCCATGCATTTATTTGGCTTTGTAATTTTAGAGCAAAAAAGGAAAAAGAAGTAAGAGGGGCATCAAATACTTATGAGTCAGCAAAGAGCAAGAATCTTTCGTCCTGGTTGAACTCTGAAGAGTGAAGCCAGTGGACACGTGTCTTAAACCTGCATTCTCTCTAACGACCATTAGGGGGCGACTCCTCCGGTTGTATAGAAGTCTATGAGGAAATTACCCGACTTCTCTCTTGATGTATTCCCTCAGTAAACATTGTAAACATGAGTTTATGTCTCAATCTCTAGTTTCAAGTCTTCTTCAATACAGCATGACGACGTCCACTTCTTAGATACAGTCTGTGGCTGAACTACGGAAAGTAACTGGGGACCATTCAGAAGCTCCAAATGGATCGAACATGATCTAGTTTTAACCCATCATTTAGTTTACTAGGAGTGTCTCGATTCTCCAAATCCACGATTCGATTTAAACATTTCTTTTCCAGCACTGATGGTGATGCAACTATTAGACTGCTAAGTCTTCATTCATGAAGACCCAGAGATTGCTTTTGCCATGACAGCTATCAACAATTCAGTTTTTGTAGGAGTTTGTAGCCGTAGCTGTCAGACGGTTCACTTCCTGCGTGCATTGGTGTCCAATTCAAGAACACAACAGCACACGAGCCAAAGGCACCAATGCTGTGACACTCAGCGAAGGTCACGAGCTGGACTCAACCCTGTGACGTTTCCAGTGTCGTGTTGTTTTTATGCCAGAACGGCAAAAACACAGCCGGTCAGGGTTGGTTCTGGTTTCTTTTCACCATGAATGTGTAATATCCAATCACCTGGTTCTCCATATACAAGGCTGCATTGTATTAGAGGGGGGAAGCTGCGCTGACAGAAGAAATAGCCGGTGGAACCGGCGTTGATCAAATGTTCCCGGCCACAGCATGGAAGAGTGAGACGCCCTGCTATGAATAACCAATGCTACACACCTCGCAGCCACGTCAAGTGGATGAGATTTCACACGTAATCGATAAGTCAAATTTGTGGCAGTACGCCTTCAGCACACACACACACACACACACACACACACACACACACATACACACACACACACACACACACACACACACGCGTTCCTCCATCAATCCAACCGTGTCTCTGGGTCTTTTACGCTGTGTTTTTTGCTCCTCTGTTCAGTCTGATTCGGCTCACAGGCTGCGCTGGAATGAAAGCATGAACAATATTGTGAGACCAGCCAGATAAGCATTTTAAAATCAATTCGTTCTTATTTTTTTATAATCTATCATTTAAAAAGGCTTCTTTTTGACACTTAAAACTAAATGTTTCTATTTATCTCAGGTTTTTGTTTTCAGCTTTGCTGTCCCGTGATGATGAATGCTGTCTCAGAGATGCTCCATCCTGCCAGAAATAGATCTCCTCAGGAGCCATTGAATCGATTTATAAAAACCTCTCTTGATGGAGCACCCCTGTCTGTTTGTTTCTGTCTCTACGTCCCTTCCACTTCCACCTCGGCTTTTCCCTGCTGTAATGTCCCCGACACGCCGAGTCCACACTTGAGTCCAGACGGAGAGAGTAACCAGGATTCCTCCTCCATGTTGTCTCCTCTATTCTAGCAGCAGCTGTCCTTGTTTTGGTCCCAGCTTTACCTTTGGTTGAAATATTTAGGTGACTCTTCCTCTTGATATTGTTGATTGGGTGAAAGACAAATTGTATTGTTGCTCAGTTTTTGTCTCCATTCACTTATCTTATCTCATTCCAAACATTTTCTAAATGCATGATATTGCACGGTAAATGCATGGTATTTATATTTTGCAACAAAAAAAGAAAGAAAAATGGGCGAAGACTAGAGCTGGGTCCGCCAAAACAATGAAGCTCATCGGCAATGTATGCGACGCACTTCAATGTGCTACGACGCCAAGTGGGCTATATTTGTAAAGCCGATTATTTAAAATATTTCCCCCATGCATTGTTTGCGTCCATGTGCTGTTGCCAGCAGCCTCCTTCGTCGGTGCGTTGCCATGTTTCTTGGCACATCGCTGGCACCAACTGTTGGTCAGGGGATCGGTGGGAAGCTGGAACAGGAACGTGTGTCATGTTCCTGTCTCCTTGTATGCTTTCATGGTACAAACAAAACCCGGGCCAACTCGGGAAACATTGCTCCTTAGCGCCACTTAAAGACTTAGATTTTTCGACTTCAAAATCATCCATTTATTGATTTGACCAATTTCTCAGTGCAACATTAAAAGAGTTGCCCAATCTCAGACCCATTGGCTATTGGTCTGATGGCGATTTTAGCCTCTGGGGAACCGGAGAAGCCAACTAATATCCAAATAATGGATTTCCGGGGCAAGACTCTTGCGTGAGCTGGTCAATGTTAACAGATTTGCATTCATATGCAGATTTCTGTCAAACGGTCTTCATTAACTGCAATTAAATCACGGTTTTAGATTAATTCAGTTGCCTGCAATCCAAAACAGAAAATAGTAAGTAAGAAGAATCAAACAGAGTTTGGTCTGTTAGAACACGGTACAGTTGATCACAGAGAGCAAGAGGAGACAGAACCGGTAAACACAACCCGTTCTTACTCTTAACTCGTCAAACTCCAACACACTGCCTTTCAAACGAAGACGCTCTAGGAGTCTAGGTACTCCTCTAGTGTCAGCTTTGGACGTGGCGTTACCACGCGTTACATGCACCGTAGCTGTCTGTCGTCAGGAAGGCAACAAAACCACCTAATTAGGTTTAGGAAAGGTGTGTGAATGACGCTAACTTGACTGACACGGGACACGAACAGCGGCCTCCTGGACAAAAGTCCTGTTTGTGGGGGCCAGAGGAGAAAAATGTCTCGTGGTATTTTGAAGAAACACTACTATATTTCATTCATTACAAAAACAACATTTCCAAGTATAGGAATAAGCATCAATAACATTAACTTATATTAGCATTTTGAAAAGCACTATATACAATTAAAGTATTATTCTTATTATTAATATGATAAAGTTAGTCGTGTTCAAAATTGATACGCTACCCATAGTCCCCTACACAAGACAGGGCCACACAATTAGATAATCATGCAGAACCTTCCTTAGTTGATTAGTGCTGCAAATTTAAATGAGCAATTTATCAAATTGCTAAAATCAATTGATGATGTGCCGTGAAGCTGGGGCTTCTGGCACATCACATAAGAGCTGCTCACTTAGCGCAGCTCTTACTACAAACAAGAAAGTGTCATTATCATCTACTTTGTGCTAACCAACCTTTAAAAATAAAAAAGCAAACATCGGTTGATGTTTGTTTGCATGGAATTCTCACCGGTTACATAATCGGTTAACTCTCCAAATTGTGGAAATACGGGCGGTTTTCCTGCAGCATCGAAACACAAACATCACAGTATAAACTATATAGGATCACATTATCTGTTCACCTTTATCAACACATATCACCAGAAACATGTTGTGTATTTTCCACACGTCCCTAATTATATCGCTCACCAACTGGACTCCCAGAATCCCTCGCTAGTTATGACTTGTGTTTTGGGGAAAACAAACACATTAAAGACAGATTGGATGGATAAACATGATTTTTCTTGTGCGTTTGTGTGAAATCTAATCACGATATTGCGTTAGAATCAATGAGCAATTCTTGCTTAATCAAATACAATATTTTAGCCCTTTCTGCAGGCAGCCAAGTCCCTAATGTGACAGCCTCCCACTGAATGAGGTCGCTGTATTCATTGAAGATACTGAGAAGCTCTGTGTGTGTGTGTGTGTGTGTGTGTGTGTGTGTGTGTGTGTGTGTGTGTGTGTGTGTGTGTGTGTGTGTGTGTGTGTGTGTGTCTTCGGGGTGAAGGGGCTCGGGGTGCTTATCAAATCCCCACACACACACACCCTGAACCGCGGGTCTGTTTCCATGGTGAAGCTAAGAGCGCTCTCAAGAAGCGGCTCCATCCCATAATAAAAGGACAGTGGGCTCATTGCCCGACATGGCAGCCATGATGATGATGATGATGATGATGATGGGCCCTTTTTTCTCCCTGCGGCTCATTTCCATGGCAATGAGTGAATGAGCGTTTGCTCAGAGAAGTGGGGGCTCGGGGTCGTAGTAGTCGAGAGTAGAGGGGCAAGAGGGGTAAGAGGGGCAAGAGGGGCAAGAGGGGCAAGAGGGGTAAGAGGGGTAATTGATGCACGTGAAATCCTATTTTCTTTCTCTCTGCATTTGAAAACGTGGCAATGTGACGAAACCTTGGCACCCGTCATTCTTGTCGGCTCCAAAAGTAATAATCGTAATAGGCTTCGCTCTTCAAGCAGCAATTTACAAGGTGACTTAACTGTCAAAATAAAAGCCCAGCTCATATAGCCTAGTTAAATCAAGTACAATTTATTCTTATAGCCCAATTTCGACAAATCACAAATTTGCCTCGGATGGGCTTTGAAGGCATCGCGAGATGGATGGAGGGCAGAAACTCAAAGTTTAATAATTAGGGCGGAAGATGTCGCTATCAAAGTAGTTCTTTGAAAATGAGTTTTGGTAAGTGGTTCAGAAGGATGCTGAGTGGTCTTTGCTCGCCTTCCCCCAGTGAGTGGCTTTCCCTGTAACGCTGCTGTCTGGCTGAAGGAGCGCAGTCTTGTTCACACTTTAAAAGGGCTAAATTATGGATGTTTCATCATTGTGGTTATATAAATGACCTCTGCTGCTCGCTGGCACTTAGACAGACAGACACACACACACACACACACACACACACACACACACACACACACACACACACACACACACACACACACACTGCTCCCTTTCACACACTCCCTCTCCTCCCCTCTGTCTGCCTCTCCATCACCGTCTCCCTCTTGCCGTCTCTCAGATTACCGTACAGTAACTGCTTAAAGATCAGCTATATTTACAATTTAGCTCAGTATTTTTGAGCTCAACAAGAAACAACACATGCCTGTTAGAAACTACAATGCTTGAAATTGACTTGCAGCGAACGGTTTATTTCGTTTTCTTGGGACAGTAACCATCGAATAAGGCTCTCAATTTGCTAATTAAGTAAGCCGGGATAGCTGCGTCACCCTGCTTTCCAGTCTTCGTGCTAAGCTAGGCTAACCACATCCTGAGACTGGGACCGTGCAAAGCCCACAGATTGGGAAATTATTATCGATTGGTCTCCTCATCTCACCCTGGGGAAGCAAAATACAAGTATTTCTCAAAAGGTTGGACTTTTTTGTGAACTATAGAAGTTGTCATTACCGCCGGTGCTGTCGTGGTAAATGCAAAAGAGAGTAAATAATTGCACACAATAACAATATGGTAAACTATTCCATATCTCCAGGTCTCCCTGTCTTGAATGTCCTGTAGGTGTTTTATTTTCCCTGTTTATTAACACACTACCCAACTCCTGTTAGAATATACATACACAGATGTACGTGGATGATGCTGTAATCTTTATCAGCTAAAAACAACCAAGAAGCTTTACACATCCTCTCATCCGCTATGTCTGAGGTCCAGGCTTGGCTCACTAAATCCTGCCTCCTGTTGAATACTAAAAAAACTGTATGTATGATTTTCTCCAAATGTGCCCAGAAAATAACACACTCGACCATATTTGTAAAGGGAACAGAGCTAGACTTTGTAACAGAGTTTAAGTACCATGGGGTAACTCCAGACTCCACCCTGACCTTCAAGAGCCATGTCAAAAAGGTAGCGACCCACATCAAAGTCAACCTACTAAACTTCAGGCACATCAGAAACAGCTTGACAGAACGCAGACAGAACATTCCTGCACTCGATGATCTTTTAGCACATTTAGTGTACTGTCTGACCAGCTGGTCACTCATGTGCACAGCAACACTCAAACCCGTAGAATCTCTGTATAAGAGAGCACTCAAAGTCTTTGACAAGAAACCGCGAACCCATCATCACTGCCACATCCTGAACAAACACACGTTTTTAAGTTTTAACAACCTTATCAGCCTTAAAGAAGCCAGCATCATTTACAAAGCCCTAAATGGTCTGGCACCTCCTCCGCTGAACGAGTCCATCAAACAGAGACCCGTCTGCGGCCCTGACTAGAGTCACCTGAGCCTCCGACAGAGGCGGCTGTCATCCCACACAGGCGCACCGCCTTGGGTGAGACGGTTCTGTCCGTCAAAGGCGGCGCCCTCTGGACCACATCACCATCCTCTGTTAGGGAGAGACAACCTTCAGCACTTTAAAAAGCACATGAAGGGATGGCTGTGGTCCAGCCAAACGTGTGCACATAGATAGTTTTACCTGGGTTAGCAGTGTTAGTGCTGTCATGGACAGGTGACGTATTAATGTTGTATGAATGAATGAAACTTTAAATGTGCAAATTAATTAAAGCCCTTATGTGCAATATATCTGTGTGCGATCTGATGAAGGCGAAATGTCTTCCTTACACTGTGATATTTTCTTTTGTTTCTTTTATATATATATATATATATATATATATATGTATATATATATATATATATATATATATATATATATATATATATATATATATATATATACATATATATATATATATATATATATATATATATATATATATGCGATTCCTTTTTATCCATTGTTAACTTTTTATTATCGAACTGTTGTGTATTGTCAGCTGCAGACTATAATTGATTGTAGTTTATTACTACTGCACTTTGGCATGACCTTTTCCTCTCACACTCAGCCTGTACATCTGGCAGGGGGACAGACAATGGAAATCAGCCTTGCGGCTGTAATTGGGTGCATTTACATTTTAATTTAAAGTGTTCATCAATGTACATTGTCCATCTCGAACAAATACAAACTAAACTAAACTATTCTTGAAGTCAAGAGGTGTATCAGCGTTTAAAGGGACAGTCCACCACCAAAATCATAACTACATATCTTTCCTCTTCTAGATTCTAGATTGTGTTTTTTGGTGCGAGTCGCCGAGTCTTGGATATATCGGCCGTAGAGATCAGAAGGATGCGTCTATACTCGTCACTGCTAGCTCACTTAGCACCACTGAGCTAGCTAACATTACGGCTAAGCCGCATCAGTAAATGCAAACTTTCTTCTATGCTGTAATGCGGTTGGCAGGTGTCGTTCAGGGGAGGACTAATAGTTCCCACATGAAACCGCTCACAACAAGGTCAGTGGATTATCTGGAGTAACCGAGTCCTAATTTCTGGAAAGAGACGTCACTTGGACATTTGAGATTTTCAAATGAATCTTTTTGGCGCTATTCCAATTCCAAAGGAGCGAAGGCAGACATCTCTACGGCCGATATCTCCAAAACTAGGCCACTCGCACCAAAAGAAATCTCGATCGATAAATGGTAAAGGTTTTGTCATCATATTGTCATCATATTACATAAAATGTTTACATACATACATGACATTTGCTCTCTGCATTTAACCCATCCATAGCAATTTAGGAGCAGTGGGGGACATGCGTACTATGGGGAGACTGGGGATTGAACCAGCTACCTTGTGGTTGCAGGACGACCACCCATCCCCATGAGCCTTAGCCGCCATTAGTTACCGCTGAGGCCAATTAGGCATCTTCCCAGCACTGTTCCCTGAGCCACCTCCCATACCTCCCTCTGCAGCTGAGCCCAACCACACCTTCACCACCACACTGACTTTTAATACTTTTTTTCCACAGCATACATTTTGTCAAGAAGAACAGTTTGTTGGTACTCTCATCGATGAGCTCTGTTCCAAGTCTGGGTCCTAGACGGCAATGTCAGAGAGCCAGCACGGACAATGGACCCTTTCACAGCAGACACAAAGACGCAACTAATAACAATACGGATGGCTCATTTCCATACGGATGCAGCAATAAGCCATGCCAGAGTCAAACAAACACAATACCAGTGCCCTGGAGCTGGCTCACCGAAATGCAACGCAGCCATCAGTAATTATTGTTGCCCTTTCTGCGACATCTCAAAATGTCTGCAGTTAAAAAGGTGTATTCATTTCAGAGTTGAATTATTGCTCACAGACAGTGCATGTTTATGGAGTGGTACCATATTAGAACTGTTGTTAATCCAACTGAAATTAAATACAGACACCCAAAGCTAAACCAGCTGGTTGACACAATGTCAAATATTTTTGCAGCTACACACAGTTACTTTTCCAAGGGCAAATGGAGAAGCTTGAATGAAATCCTTTTCAGGGTGAAGCGAAGTACGGAAGGAGTGCAGTCATAAGAATTTTTCTTGAGGATGTTCCAATTATCTAGTGTGGTAATTTCAAATTGAGCTGTGCGGGGCGTTTTGAAAATGCTTGAATTGTATAAATAGCCTTGCATTTGCACGTAAAGGTCAGATTAAATTATTCCTATGTGTGCCAGTGCCTTCCCTTTTCACTCTGTTTCTGACTTCATGAAACTCCATTTGTAATTCTCATACTTTAATTAAAACAGCAGGGTAAATGTTGTGTGAATTAAATAGGGTTTTTCAGTGCAGAAAGAAATGTGCCATGAGTTGTATGAAAAATGTATTCAAATGTCCTAACAGGCCAGGCTTTTGGTATGAGTCTCAGAATCTGATCTCTCTCTCTCTCTCTCTCTCTCTCTCTTTCTCTCTCTCTCTCTCTCTCTCTCTCAGACGCTCCAGAGGGGGGTGGGAGGGGCTTGGGTGATGCTGCACCAATTGGCGATGAACTGGACATCTTTGGACCAATGGTCTCCAACCCTCTCCCCTCTTCCAACAACACACAGCAGGTAACAAACACACACACTTTCATCCTCTGCTTATCACCACAGGCAGAATGCAACATGCAGGGACTCCCATGATGCAGACGCAGGCATAACCCAAATAAAGAATTTAGAATAGGTATTACCATACACTTTTAAACCTCCTTTAAACTGAATGCAGCTGACCAAATAACACATGGTGTCGGGGAATATGTGAAAGGACTACACGCACAAAACACTTGTATGTTGCTTTTTGTCAAAGCCGTGCAAAATGGCAAATTGAGAAGGAATAAGTCAAATACGGAGGGGCAAAGAGCAAATCGAACAAGCTGTAAGAGGCTTGAGTTGCCCACCCACAAGTTTGCAGGATTAAAATGACAACTGTCACAGAAACTCTTGGCTGTGTTCTTGTTTATGTGCATTCTGCTCACTGGTGACTGTGTTACTTGTGTTTGGCCAAAGACAGTTGAAAAAAGCACCATTGTAACATTTAGCATGCCTTTGAAAACAGGGTTTCCCACGTTAACGATCTAGCTGATTTGCCTAGCAGCTAACGTGCAGAGCAGTCAGCGTCATTTTATGGGTGTGACTGTCAGTGTATTTATCATAAATCTTTAAGCACAGGATGTCTGGTTTGATATGTGACTTTCTTTGATCAGGTATGGCCTGTAAACCAAATAATTGTTGCGTAAGCATAATATAATGTATAAAATGAATCCTATGTCTACATAGAATGTGAGAAACATAGCCTACTTTTAGCGAACTGCATTGTCAGACATCAGTGACGAAAAGTTTGTTCGTACCATACATGGACAGCACCATCCAGCATTTTTGAGTGCCATGATTAGATCTTAAAACGAGTGAGTAATGGTACTCCAAATATTACTCCAACTTTGATAGTTTGTCTCTGTAGAAAGCTAGCGTGGTAAGTTAATGTTGCTGACTGGTTTCAATAAGCTAACTCTTTGAGGATCTCAACAACAAACGACAGTAGCTGCAACATTTCATCTGATCCTTAAGTGTTGGAACAAAAATAAGACTTATTGTGTGATTATGCTTGGCACAAACTAACCTTGTTCAATACATATTCAAATACAGGTCTGATTTATAAGTTATATAAATAAAAAAGTCAAAAACGAAATCCCAGATATTTGAAAATATCGCGATGGAATGATGGAAAGAGCCTCGATGGAGTTGTGTGCTCCATGAGTGTCAGCAACCATATTGGATGACCTTTATTTTCTGGGTAAATACAACTAAAACTGGGTGTTTGTCTGAATAAGAAGAGAGAGAGGAATTTTCTTTTTTTTTAGAAAGAATTGTATTTCCAGATATTTGTCCTCACTCATTTTTCCTTCCTCCCGTCGCTCCTTCAGCAGCTAGTCTCAACGGACTGAGTGCGGCTGGTTGAATTAAACATTTTCAAGGCGCAGTGCTGAGTTTTAAACGCCATTGTGGTCCCCCAAAGTGTGACCTTTGACCTCGACTCTGCTGGAAATGAGGACGCGCATTCATGCGGACGCGTGTCTAAACTCTCAGACTCGGTCGATGCGTACAGGATGCGGTTGCACACTTTCTATTCAGGGATAAAGAAACACAAACAAACAGGAGACATGCTATGCATTTCAGAGAAGACACACAAAACACACACCAAGTACAAATGCAGAGTGACCTCCATTCCTTGGGTTGAAAGTTCATTCTTTCAGTCTGAGCTATTCCCAGGTTTCAAGTTGTATATTTTACTCTGGTACACACACACGCACACACACACACACACACACACACACACACACACACACACACACACACACACACACACACACACACACACACACACACATCTCAGGGCCTCCTCCAGGGAGCCCACCAGGCTGTGGCTCCCTGGGGACCCAGGCATGACGAACAATTATGGGCTGCTGTAACTGCAAGCTGCCCCTCTGACACTACAGGCTCCCCACTTACCCTCTAATCTCCGTCCACGCTCACCTCAGCTACATGTGCGCCTCGCACCTCTGCTCATCTCCATAAATCCATTAGTCCTGAACTCCCCCCTCTTGCCTCTGTTATCAATGCAGTGAGTGTTCATGCCATATGGTAATTACCGCAAATAACGCTTTCTGACTTGTAAATAGTGTTTACGTCAACACCCAAGCCGTAATTACCACTGGGAGTCTCAGACCTTTTCTAAGTTCCAGTATATCCAGCTTGCTGCTTAATAACGCAGAAGTGCCTGAAAACAAACAACCGTGAATGCCTCACATGACCGAATGTAATATATAGAATTATATATTTGAATATGTATAGTGATATATTGACGATGCTAACTAGGTCGCCAACCTCCGGATCTGAAAAGTGAAGCTAATGAGGAAGTGCCTTTTAAACTTGCTATCTTTGTGATAACCAGCAGGGGACTCTACTTCTCACTAGATGTATTCCTTCAGTAAACATTGTAAACATGAGCTAGTTTTGTGTATTTTTTGGTTTGATCTAATCTTCATGTAATAGTCATAAACAATATCAAAGAAGTGGATGTAGTCACTGTGATGTCAGCCAATGGTTTGTGGCCTTTACCGCCTTGGCTCGGCCATCTTGGCTCTTTGTAACCAGATGTGACGCTAGAGGTCACATCTGGCACCACTGAACGCTGAACAAGACATTTGTAGGCGATCATGAACTGAAAATACACTTTGAAAGAGTTGAAGTTGAAAGACAAAAACACGGACAACTCCCAGACCGGACAACGCCATGGACGGCCTGTCAATCACAAGGTAGCCCCACCCTAAAGCATACCCTGCTTTATGGTCTATTATGCCCACGTCTTATACAAAGGTATTAGCTGTTAGCTTTAGCCTTTTATCCTTTTACCATCATGCTCAGTTATAATGATTTCATGTTTGTTGACATAAAATACAAAGCTGAGAGCGTCTTCATGGTTCGTATTAGCCAGCTGTAAGACATTATTAATACAGAAACGGTGTGCAGTCAACTTCATGTGAATTATCTAGCTGTAGAGCTGAGCCCACTGTTTCTTAGATTGCCATGCACTTTGAGTGGTACATCAGCGTTATCATTGGAAACTGCGGTGATAGATTGGGAAGCTTGGCAGGTATAGCAACGGTCACAGCAGCTTCTGGGCTTCCTAATATCTCGACCGATGTAAATCATTTCTTATGAAGAACACCTTTGCCCTCTAACTGCAAAACGGAGAAGCACTCGATTGCCGTCTCGTTTGTCCAGTTACAATTGAAAGACATCAACCCCCAGACTTCTGCTGCCAATGTCCCCAAAACAACGCTGCGTCCATTAAGGGAGTTCATCAATTGGCTTTACGTTGTTTTTCTTTTCATGAGGCTTCAGCAGCTTTATTAACTCATCAAAACAGTGTAGGGCAACACCACAGCAGTGATTGCAAGGGATGCTGAGGGTATCTGACTAGTTGGGAGACTTATAAGTGACTTAGTATGTTTTACATAAGTAGTACCACGTATTCACATTGCTCCACCACAACATGGTTTTTCTACTCTCCCGTAATGGTCTACCTTCTCACGTCCACGTCTTTTCTTCACAGTTGCTATGTTCCATTATTATCCGGATGGCTTCTCTCGCCCTGTCCTTCCAGTTCCCTTCCCTCTCTCTACTGCCACTCACCATTAATTCTCTCACACGGATTTATTTTCCTTGAATCTGCACACGGAAGGCTTCTCCTGCTCCTCTTCGCATTCCTTACCCTTCGTATGTCCTCTTCCTCCCCTCTTAACTGGGGCCTCATTAATCAACGTTAGGTATGTACAATCACATGAGTCCTTTATGAACCTAGATTTATGCTCACAATAAATGTGCTTAAATTCCCTCACACTGGACACCATGCTGGTGTACGGCGCCAAGGGAAAACAGGGAATTTATTCTTTTCTTTTGGGAATTTCCAGTAAAAATACTTTTTTTTTATTAAAGTAAGGTGCACTTGCATACAATTAGTTATACAACAACATCATTGAAATGGTTAAGATTCTCCACTAATTGAATATACTGACTATAAAAGTCAGTAACGTTCCTCTTGCACTTGAGGTTATCAAGGTGCAGAGCTAAAAAAAAAAAGATTAAGTTATGTTTTTGATTGTGCTGGACAAAGAGATAGGACTGGAATCCCACACCTACCATGAGCTGCAGAATGCAATGCATGCTGTCCTTTGAAACATTTTGGAGGCTAATAGTTTTTTCTATTGTGCTGCACAGCAGGGGTTCGTGAAAAATCTATCCACCCTACTGCCAACTTGTTACCCCCCAAAAGTGCACCAATTATTCAGCAGTGCTAGTGGGAGCTGTAAAGTAGCAAGTTTGGAAAAGCAGACAGGAGAAAAGCAATGTACTGCTGTGGATGAGGAGCCACAGCAAAACCTATTTTAGACACCTAAAATAAATAAATGTCAGATTAAGTGTACTCTATATTTTTTATATTTTAAACTGAACTTAAAGTTGAACCTAACTTATCTGTTTGGGCAATGGAGTCTTGTGGCTTTGAAGAGATCATAGATACTTTTGTTTCAGTTCAGTTGCTGATAATACTTCTGCACTTGTTTTACATGCAGGACTTTTAATTGTATCAAAGTATTTTAACTGTGACGTACTTGTCCTTTAACTTATTAAACAATCGCTGGTTTAATCCTATGTATTTTCGAGGTTATGACAATGTTCTTATGTACAAACTATTAATTATAGCTGTCAAATAGATGTACAAGCTCAATATATTTTCACTCAAATGTATTCATGGAAGTAGCATGGTAATAAAGGACAAGTACCTCTGTGCATCACACAGGATCCACGGAGAGGCCTGTGTAGTGATGCAGGCTAGAACAGAGAAGTTTAAAAACGTATATGCTATTATTTATATCTGCAGTAGAGTTGTGCTATCTGTTTCAGCCTTGGACTGCCGCGCTGCACTTCATACACTGCAAGGACAGATTGGTCCACAGTGCTGCTTGGTAGCAGACAGGCTGCTCTCACATGGCCCGCCGCCTGCGGCAGCACTGTCCGTCTTGTAGAAAGTAATATTTGAATGTCAAAGAGTACACTTTGTTTCTGCCACAGTCAGGAGAAGAAGCAAAAAGAGGGGGGCTTTTTGCTGCAGCTCCCACAGCCGGGACTTGTTGCATGTCGGAAGACTTTTCTCGCATGTTGACCTCAAACTCCGCCAAAGTTCAGCGGTTGTTTTTGCCCCGGGGGTCATGTTGCCGGTCTTCGGCTGGCCCATGTCCAGCGGAGCATGGAAACTTGCACTGACATATCCAGCAGCATTTAAAAGGGAAAAGGCCGTTACCTCGCAGTGGTGTGGATCATAATCTCCTCTGCCTTGGTGGGAAGGTTAACGTGTGATTGTGTGTCTGACAAACTTGGCATCTACAGTTTCTGCTTCCCAGAGGAAGACAGTTGGATCGGGGTGACCTTTTCCTGTGGGATTCGCCGTCGGCACCAAACTCTCCGCTGTAGAATGAGTGTATGTTCTGACCCCTTACTTCTGGAACCTCCATGAACTTACCTGTGGCGCCAACCTTTCCCCTCCCATACATGCAAGCAGTACACACACACACACACACACACACACACACGCACACACATGCACATGCAGAGGGCTGAATTTAGGATTCAGCAGGCGGATATTGCTTTACAGCTGTGATTAGCTGGGTGCGTGTAGAACGGGGAAGCCTGCTGATTCATGCAGCTATTAACCGGCTTCAGGGGAGCGCTCGTCTTTCTGCGAATACGTCAATTACGAAAATACGATTACAGCCTTGTAGGAGGGGGAGGATTTGTGTTACCCCCCCCTCCCCTCTCTCTCTTTCACACACACACTTTCTCTATGTCTTGTCCTCTATCACTCTTTCGCTGCACAATGAGTGAGGAAAAACCAAGAAAACGAAAATATCTATATCTCTATATATATTTTTGGAGGGCGGGAAAAAAGAAGGAGGTAAGATGGGAGCAAGAGTGAGGGAAGAGACGAGGTGCAGAAGGACAAGTTAGGGGAGGGAAAAATGTTCAAAGCAGTAGACTGATGGGGGGAAAAGGGACGAGAGGGCGGAGAGCAGGTCAGGAGAGGAATGAAGGAATAAGTGAAGTTGGAGGGTGAGGGCAGGGACCCACAAGACGCGGAGCATGAAGTCCCACCAGCCCCAGGAGACTGAGTGCAAAGGTGCACACACAGCCGAAGCGTTGGCTTGAATGACCACCGCCAGCCATGAACAATCCTGTGTGTCCCCTCCCCTCCCACACAGTTTGTGAGCAATCATTAAGAAGTTTCCCTCAGGGCCAGATTCACTGAGGCTCTGCAGTTTACTTGGCATTTTGGTGCATCTCTCTCATAGAAATGAACCTTTTTGGTCATTCGACTAATAACACAAGACAATTATTGTTGTTAGTGGTTCTGGAGAGTACACGCGTCAGTCGAGCTCAAAGGAAAGAGAGAGATGGCTGCCAGCTAGCTACGTAGCTTGTCCTCCAGATCGGCGGGGGAGTGAGACTCTAGACCCGGTGCTAGCCAGCTGGCCACTAACTAGCAGATGGCTAGTTAGCTAGCAAATGGCTAGTTAACTAGCTTGCTAATTCCACCATGGTTTACGGCTATACTGGTTCCAACCAAACCTCACCTCAGTGAGTCTGTGACTAGCTGGAAGTGGGTTTAGTTTATATGGAAAAGCCCGCTATGATAGTTGCAATGGCAGCAGTACACATCAAAATGGCCGCTGCTCCGACCATCCTGCCGATGTCGATTTGAGAAGGGAAATTCAGTTCTATTCCTCCTCATTACATGTGCATTTAAGGGCGGGCTGTGCAAATAACAGGAGATGTGTCAGTACAGGTTGAGTGTGAGTAAATGAAAGGCAATCAATTTGCAATTGTCAGTTTTGTGGAGGAAATGATCCGCCTCTGAAAAGGAGCAGGTGGGATTTACACAAGCTGCGAGGAAGATTGTGGCGATGAAAGGAAACATGCATCAGTAATAAGGCTATTATTTTAACATTGCATCTTAACACAGTCTACCTTATGACTGACTGACTGCGTAATGAGCTGCTTTCTTAATAAACCAGGCGCTAAAACACGTGATTACTCGTGAGGTGAGAAGGAAAATTCTCACCTCACTTTTGTGCAAAGCCATTTTCTTAGGAAATCTGTTCCTCAGTTGTTGTCAACCCCCAATGACTATTGTTGTATTTTATTCAAATGTTAGTCATATGTTCACAGTTCAGCTCGTACTATATATTGACCCGATCAGTACGATGCTGTAGCCATAATTGTCTCTATTACTAGGGCGACCAGACCGTTCTCCTGAGTGTTGAAAAACAACTCTAGTGCCAAATTGCGGGGGGAAAATCAAAGTTCCTTAGTGGACAGTGCAGCAAATGCTGGAAAGATGTTTCATTTTCATCTATTGCAAGACGTATGGACTTGCAGTCACAGACAGAACGCTCTTTTCATCCAACATACAAAGCCATTTGAAGCTGGCAGCCCACCTGAAACAAAGCATGTCTAAACTAAAACTATGCTAATTTGAAAGAAATCACTGCTGGAGAGGGAAGGAGAGCTTTTCCCAGGAAACACACAAGAGCTTAGGGTTTGTTTACCAGTTTCTTACATTAGATCAACCACATTTCCACTCTATTTAACGGTTGTTGTTTTATTTGTGGCCACTTATTTGTGGAAATCTCTTTCTATCTCTGTTTTGTTCTCCTCCAATTATCTGGCTCTTTGGATCTCCAGGTTCTAGGGCTTTATTTAGCTGCAGATAAAAACAGGGTTGATAAGGCCGAACCAAAACAGTAACGGGCCAAAAAATACATACACTGAGCGCAATAGCAGGAGGAGGATTGGTTGGATGCGGCTCCTTAGTTGGACCGCCTGACTTGTGATCACCAGTGAAAGTCAACCCCTCTCTCGTGGACGTTTTGGAACTTGCTCTGTCCACCTGGCGCTTTGACTTGTCTGCAATTTTCAAAGCCGTACAAAAGTTTTTATGAGTTTGATGCCCAGAAGCAAAATTAAAAAATCTAAACGGAGGGCAGCGCCTCTGCAGATACAGGTCCGTCCGCTCTTGTGAACGCGATATCTCAGGAATGCTGAAAGGGAATTTCCTCCAATTTAGCACAAATGTCCACAAACTGAACTCATTGCCTTTTGGTCACTGTGACCTCACGTTCGACCCATTCTTGCTCACGCGACATGTACGGAACACCTCAACGGAATTTCTTCAAATTTGGTGCAAGCGTTCTCCTGAAATCAAGTATTAAGGAATATGATTTTGTGGTCAAAGGTTACCTCACAAAACCGTTTTGGCCATAACTCAGGAATTGATATGCTATTTAAGACAATTTCACAAGTGGTGACATTTCAGCGGGACATGCATGGAACTGGCTGCGGGAGGCATACCGCTTATTCTTGTTTAGGAAAATCTCATTATGCCTTTTTAAAGATGCTCAAACGTTCACTAGAGCTGAAAGAGCAAAGTGGGGAGATGATTCTCTGCGGGTTCGTCACTAAATGTAGTAATTTAATCCATTGTCAGAATTTAAAAACACTGATTTCGCAGTTTATGTTGCATCTCTCTCATATAACTGTCTTTAACAGTATGAGTAGTGTTTTTATCAAGCAGGGGTATCCTAAACATCTAGGGCAGGGGTGTCAAACATACGGCCCTTAAACTACCTGAGCCGGGGCTGGAAACACTGATCCTCTGATTGAAAGACGGGCATGTTAACCATTGAGCCACCGTCGCAATGAATTGGGGGACAGACGTTTCTAGACATATTGCTCAACTGGCCGTATTCATTCGTGGCGTTGATGAGGTTTTGTCATGACGGTGGCGTCACAAAGCGAGCCCAGGCAGGTCACCAATGATTTAAACATAGATAAATATTGTCGTTATGTATGCGTTATTATGCTATGATTTTACTGGTCCGGCCCACTTGAGATCAAAACAGGCAGCATGTGGCCCCTTCACTAACATGAGTTTGACACCCCTGATCTAGGCTGTACCAAATCTCCAGGTTTTATGAGACGCATGACGCGTGAACGAAACTCATCCGACCAACACCGAGCAAAGCGTCCCCATGCCAAACGGCTTGTGTTGTGTTAACACGAGCATCCGATTCAAGTAGAGGGTTGTGTTTGAGGGCTAAGTGGAGGGAAAGAGAGAAGAAGGGTGAAGGGAACAAGACGTGACTTTGAGACAGATGAGGCAGGAAAAGAAAAAGAAGGAAATGCAGTTGATTCCCGAAGAAGAGATGAGGAGTGAGAGGGAGGGCAGTGTGCCAAGAGCAGAAGAAAAAGTCAACAGACAGAGGGATGAGGTAATGAGCTGACCTCAGACTTCTTGTACTCGCTCTTCCTTTCATGTTGTCTTTCCGTCCGCTTCTTTACTGCCACTCTCTTCCTTGAATTCAGATTACCAAGGCCAGCTTTGCTTTAGTTTTCAGTAAATTAGCCCAAATCCTTCAGCACACACACACACACACGCACACGCACACACACACACACACACACACACACACACACACACACACACACACACACACACACACACACGCACACACCCTCACAGCCTAGTGGGGTTTTAAAGCCACAGATGGTCTATCAGAGGGGAGTTTATGAGTATTTCAAGCAGTGATGGAAAACCATATAGAAAAAAGTTGGTGTGTGTGTGTGTGTGTGTGTGTGTGTGTGTCTGTAGAGGTCTATGAATAGCAGCAGTGAGGAAAATGCTGTCGGAGTGGTAATGCACCCACCAGCACCAACACTGGTTGAGAAGAATGGTGCCTTGTGGAAGAGGCTTTCTTCTCCACAGTGTGCTGCTAGGATCCCGCAACGCATCGCACACTATGCGGGTGTGTTGTGTGACGGAGACAGACACAAGAAAAGGGGTTTAGATGCACATGACACAGACTCCGCTTTAAGTTCTCTTCCCTCTAGAGGGGAGGTTAGACTGAGGTAAGGACTGCCTCGCTGCTCTTTTCAAGGCAAGCTGAGCTCAGACTCCTGGAGGGTCTGGCAGTCGCAGACGGTTGTCAAAGAGGCCTTCATTTTAAGTACGAGGCCACATTAATGTAATGTAGTAATACAGTATATAATGAATCAATATACAGGTTGTCTCCCAGTGGTCTCTTTGTGAGTACTGCTCTTTTTTTCATCTTCGCAAATGAACCTTTTAATGCCAGTCGTGGCCACAGGCATTATGTTTTCGGGTTTGCCGTCCGTTCATCCATCTTTCCCACTCTCCTAAAGGCGATTTCTCAGGAACACCTGGAAGAAATGTCTTTGTTTGGCACAAACATTCCACCTGGACGTGAGGAGGAACTGATTCTGTGACTTTACTGTGACTTCACCAAAAACTGGACATAACTCAAGAATTGATATGCTAAGTATGCCAATTTAACCCAAATTTCTAATTGGATAACATTTACATTTTGGACAGACTTCTCATGTTTCACTCTGGTCATGTCCCGCTCAGTTTGGGTACCACTGCCTTCACGTGTATTGAAGGCTCCACAGTTAGCTAGCGATCACCGCAGTTTTGGGGGTTTTAAAGTCTGTTAAATGTGATTTTTTTCTTTTCTTATTTATTTCACCTTTTGGGAACGAGTTTAGCAGCAAAGAGGCTTCTCCCTCCCCTTCATGTTATGTCTCTCTCAGACAGGCAGACGGATCAGGTGAGGACAGTCTGCTGCCTGCTCTCACCTCCCATGCGCCCCTATAATCAGGAGCCGCTATCATGCTAATGTGCTGCGGCTATTAATAGGAAGGAGGCTCCACCCTGCCTCCGTCAACACCCGACTCACCTTAACTGGCTTCACTTGAGAGAAAAGGGAGTGAGTGAATGTGTTGGTGTAGTTATCTTTCCTCCCTTCATCCTTTCCGCTCCACTTGCCCTCCATTTCCTTCAATCTCTCCTTTATTTTTCACTTGTTCTGTCCTCCCCCTTCTCTTTCTCCCATCCTCTCTCACCTTTTCTTGACTTGCTTCCTCACCCCACCCCTCCTGTTTTCTCCTCCATTCTTCCCTCCTCTCCATCTTCTTACTCCTCCCGCTATCTGCTCCCATACCTCCTCCCTCTCCTCCCTTCCCTCCCTCCTCCAGTCAAAGGAAGTCAGCAGAGAGAGACGGAGGGGAGCAGCACTGCCTGCTAAACAGTTGAGCACAACACACTCCCAAAGCTGTGTGTGTGTGTGTGTGTGTGTGTGTGTGTGTGTGTGTGTGTGTGTGTGTGTGTGTGTGTGTGTGTGTGTGTGTGTGTGAGACTAAGAGAAGTCAGTGTTTATGTGTGAGAGGGAGAGAGGGAGGTCCAGTTGACTATCGCCTTCCCTTTTCTCCCTTCATTCTCTGTTCCACACACACACACACACACACACACACACACACACACACACACACACACACACACACACACACACACACACACACACACACACACACACACACACACACACACACACACCTGTACATAGCTCTTAAGCAGGTGTTACTTTTCTGGCAGCTCCATCCATTCGACATAATGGTTGTGTGCCTGAAAGGTTTAAAAAAAACATTTTTCAAAGGTGTGTGTGTGTGTGTGTGTGTGTTCATGCCTACCTCTCTTTGCAGCAGCCTAATTAATGTCATCTGTCTCACTTACAGTGACAATGCTTCTCCTCTCTTGTCTCCTCTGTTTTTCTTTTCTCTCCCATCCTTTCATTCAGCTCTTGCTCTCCTCCTCTTTTATTTTTGATCTTGTCGCCTCTCTCCTATTTCTACTGTCTTGTTTGATCTTTTGTCTCCTTTATGTCTGAGTTTAATATACTCCCAGTCTGTGTGCGCACTTTGTCTGCGTTGCGTCTCGGTTATGCTTTCCGCACGGACAACCTTTGGATCTTTTATTTTCCGTGCGTGATTTTTCTTCGTGGCAATGAGATATTCTCCCAAGCTGTAGGTTGCAGTGTACTGAACATCCCATGTCCACGGCACGGTTCCAGCATGGCTCCCACCATGCGGCAACTTCCGGTTCTGAAGAGTGACGCCAATGCGGAAGTGTCTTATACTTTCATTCTCTCTGCTGACCAGCAGGGGGAATGTATAGAAGTCTATGAGAAAATTCCTCTACTTCTCTCTTGATGTATTCCCTCAGTAAACATTGTAAACATGAGTTTACGTCTCAATCTCTAGTTCCAAGTCTTCTTCAATACAGCATGATGTTCATTCATCCATAAAGCGGTGTTGGCTTTAGGGCGGGCTTATTGTGATTGACAGGTCGCTACCAGAGCTGTATACTATTGTACGTTATTGATCACTTCTGTTCATTGGTTGCATAAAAGCCAAATTACAGCCGTAATCCAAGACCAAATTGCAGATCTCGAGGCTGCAAAATATGAATCCACAAACCAATGGGTGACATGACGATGACTACGGCCATGTTTTACATTCTTTACATACGGTCTATGGTTTCCACCATAGACCGAAAGTGAGAAAGCAGGACCGGACAGACCTGCCACACAGAAAGAGGCGTTTCTGATGGGCTTTGTGGACACCTGTGAATATGATGATGGAATATAGAATTAGTGCTGTTTAATTGTACGTCACGCTGAATTTATCAAGAAACAGCGTACAAATGAAGAAAGGGTTGCTTTTGTAACGAGGCTCAGCAGCCAATGAAAATGGAAGGGAATGAGAAAACATACGACACTGAAAGAATTAATCATAAAGTTATGTGTAAAACTAACCTTTTATAAATGCTAATCAGGTAAAGAAAGGCTCCAGCCACACTTTCTTTCTGGATTATTCTCTCAGGGATTGGGAAGTTTTTTTTGGACGATAGAAACATGACCCAGCCCGACTACTCTGCACTGTATTATAGATCCATGTGTAAGGTGACAAGAGCAAGTAGGCTCTACACTCTGAGCTAGAGAATATGTTTGGGGGAAACTATACATATTTCATGCCCACCCACCCACCCTGTCTCCTCAACAGTCCGGCTGCGGTGCAGCTCCTGCGCAGGCGGACCCCTCCACCTCCTCCTCTGCCTCCTCCTCCACCTCCACCACCACCACCACCAAGGCGGAGGAGAAGAAGAAGCTTCTTTCCAAGGACTCCATCCTGTCTCTGTACGCCAGCAGCTCAGTGGCCAGTCAGCCGCAGAGCCAGCAGCAGCCTGCTCCGGGACAAGGTGTGACACACACACACACACAGACACACACACACACACACACACACACACACACACACACACACACATAAATCCTTTGTCGTCGACGTTCAGTCAGTTGAGCCGAAACGTCTCATCCGGCCTCTACGTGGAACTGAGGGGTTCACACAAAACTGATTTGGATTTGCTGCATTTTATCTCAATGTGTGCTCCTTTTAATCTGTTCAACTACAGGAAATAACCCCTACACGCAAAGGCTTATGGGTAAAATAATGTCCACTGTTGCTCAACCAAAGCTTGCGACAGTGGGCCACAAACACGAGGTAGCATTTTACCAGCGTTTGGTTTTATTTGAATGTTTTAGTTCACTTTTCATGGTAGAAGCGTTCGCGATCTGTGTCGGTAGCGACTAGTGATGGGAATTCCGGCTCTTTTTAGAGCTCACTAAAAAGAGCCGGCTCTTTCGGCTCCCAAATGGCTCTTCAGATTTTTTGGTGTTTAAATGAATTTATTACCAAAAATAATGTAAAATTATGCGCAATATGAATTACTAATGTAAAAAAAAACATGCACTATAACAAATGTTTATTATATAAATACTCTTAATGCTTTTATTTATACACTCTAAGAGTGATAAAAAAAAATTGAAAGCGCAAAAACAAACGTTTAACTATTTACAAATAACTTAACTAACACATTTAAAGTGAAACAACATACAGAAGCTTACAGAATCACACAACAAAATATAAAAAAAAAAATCAGCACCCAGAGTTTTGTCCTTCATTGAAGGTTTACATTGAGAAACACCAGGTGCCTCAGCCTTGAGGGCTGATCCTGTTTCTTCTCCGTAATGATCTGCCCTGTTTTGGAGAAGCTTCTCTCTGAGGGACTGAAGCTGCTACAATGCACAGTCTCCGTGCATCACATGAGTGAGGCGTGGGCCCCTCCCTCCTGGTCGTGTGCTTGCTGTGTGTGTGTGTGTGTGTGTGTGTGTAACTCCCGCCCCTCCCCCCTCTGCTCAGCGCATGCACAGAGACGACGCCACACATGTTGACCAATTAAATGCGGCTTGAGAGAGAGAGAGGAAAAAAAAAAGCGGCTCCCATCAGGAGCCGGCTCGTTCACGTCAAAGAGACATCACTAGACATCACTACATCACTAGTAGCGACCAACACAAGTCCACCACGTTTGCCGTAGCCACTTTATAATAGGATAAAATGTCAGTTTATAGCGTGTTGCGCTGCCCCCAAAGTGGCCAAACAAGTCATTTAAGGCAGGTTTAAAGGCAGCGCCATTCCACATAAAGTCAAAGGAAATGTGTTGGAAATGTTGCAACCTGAGCGATGTTCTGTGTTATCTCGAGGCTCTACGTCTCCGTTTCAGACATGGCAGCAATAAGTGGAGTAGCGGGGGTTGAGTTTTGAGGTCTTCCAGTGGCTGAACTGTCAAACTAAGGCTGCGTAGTCTAAATCCCTCCAGCGGTCACATTTGTGCAAATAATGTGCAAAGAATTCAGTCTGTCCGCATCTTTACGGACACACATTGTGTTTCACGGAGCGAAAACGTAGAACACTTGTACCTTTGTTATAGGTAACATAGGTTAACAATTTGTAAATGGTAACTAACTGGTCTGGACAAGCAAAGATTGGAGGGAAAAAAATTGATATTTATATAGCTGATACAGGTATTTTTTCTTCTTTCCTACACCTGTCCCCTCGGGCCCCGCCCTCCAGGTCTGAAGCCAGTTACGTGGAATACAAACTCTATTTGTTCATAATGAAAGAGAGCAGTACAGGTCGAGAACCCTCAACAGCTACCATCTATTTTGAATTCAAGGACCGGCAGGTTGAACCACATGTGTCCTAAAACGTAGAGAGGAAACAAACACCACACACCCATCTCATGAACAGAGGTACAAAATAAACAGAGATATAGTCAGATAAGCACAAGACGCGCACTCCGACGTGGGTGTTTGCACCCGCACACACACACACACACACACACACACACACACACACACACACACACACACACACACACACACACACCTACACACACACACACACACACACACACATCCATCAGAGGAAAAGATGCATCATAGAAATGGAGGAGAGTGAAAGGCAGATGAAAGGTCAGCAGCACAAACAGAGCAGATTCACGCTCGTCTTACAGCTGTTGTGTCTAAAGACTGACGACTGTAGGCGGCTGTTTGTACGTACGCATGCTACCATGTGCATCCACCCGGCCGTGTTTGGGAGCATGTGGGGGGGGGAGCGTTAGCGGTACACGATTTCCTGAAAGGTGAAGAAAAAAAAAGCAGGAGGCAGCAGATTTTCTTTTGTAATTGCGTCCCGCGCCTGCATGAGCGTGAGCATGGAGGCCTCTGCAGGATGTCTGTGGATCTAAGTGCAGCTAATTAGCTTCCAAAGTACTACAAACAGTCCATGTATCCTTTTATTGATTTACACTTTGAACCCGCACCAGTGGCGGATTTTTCAAACTTGGAGATATGAATTGCGCTGAAAGAGGCCATATTTCAGCATCAGCTGGACGTCTCTTAACATCCTGTACATTGAGTCAACACAGCGGCCCGACATCAGAGGACATCGTTTCCATTTTAAAACAAGTTTTCAACTCCTTGAGGTCCTCTCACTCAGTAAAAAAAGTGCCTTATTTTGCCGCTTATCATATTCCTACAATGGTCTCATGCGGTGCTGATGAGGGTTTTTTATGAAATATGATGTTCTTGTGGATTCAGATGAATCATTAGAGGCAGTAATAAAAAAGATGTTCTCCTTTTCGGTGTGTTAAAATGGTCCCAGTCTGGCAGCCTTCCTCTTAAGTCCGGTCTAATGTTTTCATTTTCACATTAATGTTTGTTCTTAGACTTTAAAGGTGCACTCGTTAACATTTTAGTCCCGGTTGATTTTGAAGTTTGAAGTTCATTTTAACAACACAGATCCTCAATTTGTCCCATGAAGGGTTAACAGTGGTGCCAAAGGTATTGCTCTTTTAATGTGAAGCAGCAGGAAATGTTCTGTTTGCGTTAAGAGAGTAAACTGTGAGACTTCTATTAATCAGATAATGCTGCATAGTTTACAGTGAATACCCAAATTTGAATCCCGAGGGAGTCCACCACTAACGAGGAAGAATACTGTGCAGATTATTACAGAATGTGAATAAATTGCAGAAGAAAAAACAAATAGTATGACAACTGAGTTGTGTTTTTAAGTTATTAAGGATACAAACTTTACAACACACCGAAGACATCAGTCTTATATAATGTAGTACAATATCAAGACATAGTTAGTAGCTGTAGTTATCTCTGGATTTTAAAGAGCGAGTATTTACTCTTTAAATTCATTATTTTCTGACATATTCTAGTGAATCGAAGCGAAAATGGATTCTGGAAAACTGTTTATTTATTTCAACACAGGTCTGTTGTGTTGAGTTGAAAATAAGCCAACCAGTAGGAAAGTTAACACTCTCAACGTGTGTGTTGGTGTGTTTGCCCCAGCAGGAATGTACGTGGGCCAGCCTCAGATGCAGTTCCCCTCGCAGGGTTTTGCTCCGGGAGCGGCAGGAGCCGGCCCACCCACCACCGCCATGATGGGCGGAGGGGCGCTGCCCAACGGCGCCTACATGGGCATGCAGCAGCAGGGCGGGATGCCAGCCAGCCAAGGCCAGAACATGTACGGCATGCAGCAAGGGCAGCAGCAAGGGCAGTGGGGCATGAGCCAGGTAACCCGGGACGCATTGATACGTAATCATTGATAAGTCATTTGGTTTTATCACAAACTCAATTCAACATCTGGCTGATTGTAATTCCTCTGCAGTTTCTCTGCACATTAATCGTTAATGATTAATGTGTTTACTGTGTGTCTATTAACACACATAAACATGTCATAAACAGAGCGTCTTATTTCCTCCACACCAACCGTCAAAGAGTTGTTCTGATAATTGTTGCCTACTTATAACCAGGCGCTAGACTATGGGTCTACCTGTCCATCAGGGGGGCGACTCTTCTGGTTGTATAGAAAGTTACCCTTCTTCTCTCTTGATTTATTCCCTCAGTAAACATTATAAACGTGAGTTTATCATCTCAGTCTCTAGTTTCAAGTCTTCTTCAATACACTATGATGATCATTTAGTAAATGATGGTCCATTTAGAGTCAAATAGACCATAAAGCAGAGTGTGCTTTTGGGCGGGGTTACCTTGTGATTGACAGGTCGCTGCTACTACCAGAGCTGTATACGACCTATCTAAGTCCCTCCTCCGCATTCCAAATATGGTCATTTCCATCCACTGGTTGCAAAAATCGAATGTGGCGATGGACAAAATGCCGAACTGGAGGCTTCAAAACGGCTCAAACCAATGGGGTGCGTTGCTTTAACTACGTCCACTTCTTATATGCAGTCTCTGGTTATAACATTGAATCTAACATGAAAGGCGTCCATAGGTTCTGTTTGTTTTACTGATGAGAGGAAATTAAAAGAGTAAGAATGAGCCCGTTAACTCTGCCTAAATGTATGGATGTGGTCTCGTTCATGAAATATTTAACATGTGTATATGTTTTTACTAGCACAATCTTAACATGATTGCCTATTGTTCAGTTCATGAACCAAACTCTCTTAATATTTAGTGTCAAGTCATTTATACAGCCGCAAAATCACAAAGCCTCCTCAAAGGGGCGTAAATGGAAGCTGCCCTGCCAATTAGAGACTTAATTGAAGAGGACATTAATTATGAAGCCCGACACAGACTACTTAAATATCTAGTTAGCTTTAACTTAACTTATCTGTCGGACAACATCAAGGGAGGAATGACATCAGATCTTTAACAGTGTGTGCTGCACCTTGCATGGAAATGAATGTCTTCCCTGACCTTTATTTCCATTTAGTGTCTGATTGAAAGCAGCAGGTTCACGCCTCCTTTGATCAATGCCGAAATGACAACAACTATGGTTTTAGTTTAAAAAGAATCCCCTGTTGAAAGAAACGGATATGATCTCTCCATGCTGGAACTGGGAGAACTGGGAGGTCAGTCAACCATCGGTCCAGCAGCGACACAAAAATGCTAAATACTCGCCGTTGAATATTTTGCATCAAAACTATTCATATCGACAGTGATGTGAATTTGTGACTGTTTCAACACTCGTTCAGTAAAATGTTTGCAATGAATGCAGAGGAAGAACTCCAAGATCCTATTGACCCAGAGCAGCGTCTGGCAGTCTGTCTGAGCTAAACTGTTGTAAAGCCTAAGCTAGGGCTTTTATTGTGAAATGTTTTAATGGAGGGACCTGGTCTGCGCTGCCTTTGTAAGGTATATTTTGCCGTCTTTGGACCACGAAGCTTCTATGTTGTTGTGTGGTGTACATTACAAACTATTTTTAAATAATATTTGAGTTCTGTGTGAAAGTATTCACAACCGTTTTTGACGCCTGCTAAAACACAGTTTAGATGACCAAAATCCAAAATGGCGGCGGCAAAAAACGGCTCAAGAAACCAATGGGTGACGTCACGACGACTACGTCCCGTTAGTCTGCGCTCCAAACGCAAAAGAACTATGGCATTTTATTCCATCAAGGTCGAATCTTTTGAACTTTTGCAAGATGGCAAAGTCTGTGACTGCTTCCAACTTTTACAAAGGCGGCGCAGACCAGATCCACCCCCTCTGTTCATGCCCTTCACAATAAAAGCCCAAGCCATATAACATTTGCAGGCTAGTACTTTTATAATGACATTTATTTGTCACGTCGCTGAAGTCTGTTACCTGCTGCTCAAACACACACACACACACTCATACCCAGTCCTTATCATACGACGTGCTGTGTGCGTGCGCGCCTGCATGCGTACGTGCGCGCGCATGTGCACGTGCGTGTGTTGCACTGGGAGACGTAATGGAATGGGGAGTTGATGAACGAGCGCTCGGTTGCACGACGCATGTGCATAACCACACACACACACACACACACACACACACTCACACACACACACCAGCGCACACACTCAGCCACCAGCTCTCAGATGACCAGATAAACGAGTGGCGCTGCACCAAAGCACATTCATAATAGATAAGGCGAGCAGAGAAGTAAGTGTGTGTGTGTGTGTGTGTGTGTGTGTGTGTGTGTGTGTGTGTGTGTGTGTGTGTGTGTGTGCGTGCGTGTGTTGGTATCGGCTTTAAGAGCGGAGGCAGAGGTAAAAGGCGAAGGATGGAGGCATGGGATTCGAGCTAGAGGTCGTGAATCCCTCCACCCCACCCTTGGATGAGGGAATAGCCGTCTATTTCAGCTCTGATGAATTCTAACACTGACTCTCTCTCTCTCTCTCTCTCTCTCTCTCTCTCTCTCTCTCTCTCTTCCCCCCATCTTTTCTCACTCAGATGACCCAGCAGATGTCAGGCATGGCTGTGAGTGGAGGCCAGTCAGGGGCCCCTGCGGCCGGCTGGCCCGCGGCTCCCCCGCCGGCTTCCGGCCAGACCCTCAGCACTCAGCTGTGGAAGTGACGAGAAGGAGGTCCGAAGGAGGAGTTTTTGGGGGGTGTGGTGTTGGGGAGAGAGAGAGAGAGAGAGAGAGAGAGAGAGAGAGAGAGAGAAAGAACAGAGGGCAGTCATATAGCAACAAAAACAGCCAAAAAATGCGCCCCTGCCCCACCCAGCGCTGAATAAAGAACGCACAAAGAGGGTAGTTTGACTGCCTTTAAAAATAAAAAAATGAAAACTACCTGCCATGATTCCATTAATAAGACAAGATGACATCATACTGGATGGAGGGGGGGAAATAATAAAGTCTGGCAGCTGTTGTTTCCCGCCTTCATTCAGCTTCCTTTTCTTTGTTGTTGTTGTCGAAACAAAAACAGCAGAATCTGCAAGAAAAGAAAGTTTCTGGACCGACAACTTCAAGTGTCTATTATAGTAATATTGTATCCTTACCAGAAGGATAGTTAGTGAATAGTCTTTCAACTCCTACAGTAGATATGGCTATCTTGTGGTTGGTCTCTCCCTCTGCTGTGTATATTGTAACCCCTCTCTGTGGGGCAGATAGTCGTCTGAACAGTACTGTATTTATGTGATTATGATGTGAACCTCCCACTGTTTTCAGAGCAGTTACTTTGATTTTGGTTTGACCTGTTTGATGTTCCTGAGGTGAGGTTGTCCAGGTTACTTTAAAGCTTCCTGTGGATTTTACAGTAGCATTGCTGAAACAGGGTTTGAAGCTGCTTATTTACGCCACACAGGAACAACATCAACAACACGCCGCATGACTCTCTAACTGAGCCGTACTGCACGTATGCAACTCTCAACCGAGATGAGGAGGAAGCGAGATTGCTCACTCGTCTGGGGAAAAAAATAATCTGGTGAGCCATCTCGCTTCTTTCTCATGTCTGAGTGTTGCACATGCTCAGTACTGATCGGGCAGGTGCTAGTGACGATGTAAAGTTAGCCGGAGCTAACAAAATGTCAGCAATTTGGCAATATTTAGAACATGCTGGTATCTGATTGATACTTAAGTTCAGATATTGGAATTTGTATCAGGAAGGGAACAAATGGTTAATGGTTGGGGCGCAGATGATACAGCCGCAAAAGATTATTTCTTTATCACCCCCTCCCTCCTACAGAAGCAAAAAGACTTGAAGGAAACGTACATATATTTATGGTCTACATTTGCAAGATAGTTAAATGACTGCACCACCCACAGGGTTGTCATTGTTATGAACTACTCTGAATCAGCCCATCCAACGACTTAGATGAAAAGATTACCAATGTTGATGGTACCACAGACAATCACATTGTCTCTTTGCCGGAAGGCGGTTAGCATAGCTTAGCTTCAAGATTTAAAGCAGGGGAAACAGCTAGGCTGGCTCTATCCAATGTTTCTGCAGAATACCACCACCTCAAAAGCTCACTAATTGACTGAAAATGCCCTTTTTGTGAATGGCGTAATAACGCAGTATTCACAGTGTAAAAACAAATACTCAAATTAATAAAATGGTTTGCCAAGACATTCTCTCACTTAAAAGAGTAAAAAGCTGAAAAAGGGTTTGGAACCACAAATTCATATTTACACTACTCGGGATGTGACAACACTCTTATTGTTAGTGTCTGTACTTTTATTAGCAGATGATTCAATGCCGTTTGTTGAAAACGACCTCCGAGGATCTCGTTAAGTGATTGCCGGTCCCCAGCTGGGTTCACTAGAAGCTGGGCATTTGTAGAAATGAGCTGTTTCCCCTGCGCTCCCCGACACATATTAATGCGCTACTGGAGTCGCCGCAGTATGTGTTTACTGCACTTTAAACAGCAGAGGAGGTCGTGTTGTATCTCCGGCTGTGTCTTTCGTCAGTCAGGTCGCTTCACTTCCAACTGCTTGGGGAGGATTTCTACACTTCTTTTTATTTTATTTTTTAAACTGGACCAATGTTGCTCCCCTCATGTGTGATGTTGTAACTGTATATCTGTATATTCTGCCATCCACCATCTTTGTTGTGGTGTTTTGTTGTGTGCAGTACAAGAGAAGCACAGTTATTCTGAAGCAAATAAACCGTGGTGACCAATCAGAGGGCTAGACGATGGGGGAGGGGCAGCGTTGGTAAAAGGGGACCTGTATGAAAAACGCTCGATGGGTCCCATCGCCACTGTCCTCGTTTATTCAGAGTAAGACCAGAGCAGAAAGAGTAAGATGAATGAACATGCATACTAGTGTGATCAGGAGTATCGATGCATGTCGATACTGAATATTTGAATCAGTTTCAATTCTCATTTTCAACAGTATGGATACACAGGTACCAGCTGTGCTGCCTTTCTGCTCTCTCTTGTTTCCAAACGGCAGGTTGACACACAGACAGACACACACTGCTATTTATCTTTTAATAAAGATCTCAGATTTTATGCCCTCAATGTTGTCAGTCTTTTTTCTGTGGTATGGAAAATGGTAGAAAATGTTTTTCCAATGTGTTTCAAAGTTAGACTCTCAGTAAAGGGACGACACTAGTACACACAAACACACACACACACACACACACACACACACACACACACACACACACACACACACACGTGTATATGCACAGAGTTACAATCTCTGTGATGAAGGAAGACTTGGAACACATTGTTGTGCATTGCAATAAATATAATTCAGAGAGGGAGATATGACAAAATATAGTTCATGAGGCAGACCAGGGGTAGAATTGATAATCATGACAGAGCTGAGGTCAGGACTTATAATACAGACAGGATATGAATTTCGTATCCAGATGATTTTACACACTACAGTAGCTGGCAGCATGCACCTCTAAAGTCCATTATCAACCCACCTGTAAACAAAGAGGACAAACCAATGCATTATGGGATGCTGTAGCGCGTTTAGCCCGCAGTAGGCGTTAGCTAACAGTCTAACAACAACAACTTATTTAAACGCGAATAAAAGGATAACTGGATTTAAACGTGTCACCTATCTATCTGTGCCACGGCCTCTCGTACACTGTTGGGTTCATTGGAGGTGAACTCCTCCTCCTCGGCTGGCTGTTGATAGACCATGTTTTGGGATTTGTGTTTTTTCGACATATACTATGTATACTTCTTTATACTTTTCGACATGCTTTCCTATTTTTTCAGCACACTGAATGACGAATGCATGTCAAAGAGCTGATGGCTCTTAGTTTTGACAATAAACATCACGCTTTGTTGATTATTTTCTGTTTGATTTAAACATATAAGGCTAGATTGTTGGCTTGAGTCTCATCCGGTGCAATAAAGGTTTAAACAGATTGTGGAAGGTTGATTTTAATAATAGTAAAAGATTAATCAGATAGCACTTATCAAACGAGCAGCAATTACAAAGTGCTTCACAAGGCAGAGATAAAATAGATGCCGAAAACAATGCCAAGATGTCCACACAAATCCCAAAACATGGTCTACTAACAGCAAGCCCACAGACAGATTAAACAGTATGTTTGAGGGCTGCTGGGAAATGTCTTACTTGACCGCAGCGTTTCGTCATCTTGCCCTGCCTCCTCTCGTCCACTCTCCGGGAGAGGAGTTCACCTCTAACGAGCCTAATAATGTACGAGCCGTGGTACAGATAGGTAACACATCGTGTATGACGTTAGGCTCGTTTGAGATTCAATTCAATTCAGTTTATTTTGTATAGCCCAAAATCACAAATTACAAATTTGCCTCGAAGGGCTTTACAATCTGTACACATACGACATCCCTGTCCTAGGACCTCACATCGGATCAGGAAAAGCTCCCCAAAAAACAGAAAAAAACCTTTCACAGGGAAACAGAGGAGGATCCCTCTCCCCGGATGGACAGAAGCAATAGATGTCATGTGTAGAGAATGAACAACGTAACAGAGTTACAGCACATTACATGAATATGACAGACATTATTAATTTAATGAGTAGTAGGCATGGTCCATGATCCAGATAACCACCATTACCTGCACCTTGCCTGGAAAGTGGACGTGAGCAGTTTTCAGCTGCCTTCAATGAATAAAGAGGAAGTCAAAGAAACAGTTAGATTCTGTTAGATCCAATCTGTAGGCTACTTGTAGTTTACAGACCTCTTTCAGATTTGTTTTGTCATATGCTATTGTAAATATACACTCACCGGCCACTTTATTTGGCACACCTGTTCAAATAGATAATCAGCCAACGTGTCACCACGTCTCGATGCCTAAATGCATCTAGACGTCTTGCTGAAGATCAAACCGAGCATCAGAATGAGGAAGAAAGGGGATTTCAGTGACTGAACGTTGTTGCATGGAACATGGTTGTTGGTGACAGACGGGCTGGTCTGAGTATTTCAGAAACTGCTGATCTACTGGGATTTTCACACACAGGGTTTACAGAGAATGTTCCAAAAGAGAGAAAATATCCAGTGAGCGGCAGTTCTGTTGACGGAAATGCCTTGTTGATGTCAGAGGTCAGAGGAGAATGGACAGAGTGGTTTGAGATGATAGAAAGGCAACAGTAACTAAAATAACCACTTGTTACAACCAAGGTATGCAGAGTACCATCTCTGAACACACAGCACGTGGAACCAAGAAGCAGATGGGAGACAGCAGCATAAGACCACACCTGGTGCCACTCCTGTCAGCTAAGAACAGGAAACTGAGGCTACAATTCGCACAGGCTCACCAAAATTGGACAATAGAAGATTGGAAAAACGTAGTCTGGTTTGATAAGTCTTCGATTTCAGCTGCGACATTCAGATGGTCTGTTATGTTGTTCATTCTGTACACATGACCTCTATTGCACTGAACCGATGTGAGGTCCCGGGACAGAGGATGCCGTACGTGTACAGATAGTTAAGCCCTCTCAGGCAAATTCTTTATTTGTGAATTATGGCAAGAAAATTTGGCATAAACAACCTGAAAACGTGGATCCATCCTTTCTTGTACCAACGGTTCAGGCTGCTGGTGGTGGTGCTGTAATGGTGTGTATTTTCTTGACACACTTTGGGTCCCTTAGTACCAATTGAGCATTGTTTAAATGCCATGGCGGTGAATAGGTGAATAGTTGCTGACTATGTCCATCCCTTTATGACCACAGTGTCATCACCAGCAGGATAATGCACCATGTCACAAAGCTCAAATCATCTCAAACTGGTTTCTTGAACATGACAATCAGTCTCTGGGTTAATCCAGTTACACTGTACAATCTTTTTCTTCTTTTCCTTTTGCATCAGTATTGTCACCTTCATTTCATCCCCTTCAGTAGTCAGATCCTTTATCTTCCAGGTTGAATTACCTGCCACTGACCTCAAGTCCTCTGTCAAAGTTTTAATCAACGCAGAAGCTGATTCTTCATCCGTCTTGTTGTGCTGAGGCACCCGTTCCCAGGCCGTCATTCACTTAAAGGCTTTGGCTGTTAGATTCGCCAGGTCCAACTGGTTCTTGTTGCCTTCCCGATAGGATGGTTTGAAAAGGACAACAGCTCTCCGTTCAACCAACCAGCAAGTCTGGTTGAACTTCTTAGTGGTAGTGAAGGACACCCTGTAGTGAGCCCATGGTCCACTACCATACTGATTCCATCACTGCAAATAATTTAGCCGTTAAATTAAAATCTTTATCGTATTGAAGATCTCATCCGTCCCGTACACATCTACGTGCGTCCTTCCTCTCCTGAATTGCCAGGTCCCTGTTCCTCCAATACGCTCCATTGCTGCAAAAGTATGTCGCTGTACCACAAAGACCCTTCAGGTAAATCTCCCTCTGGACAGTCCAGGTAGAACTTCTCGTTTGGCAGTTGTATATATGACCTTCTAGTTCTAATACTCTGATTAGTATGACATATTTTTCTTGTTTGATCAATTTGTTTTTTTTGTTAAGACATTGCAACGACATTGCGGCTCTTCCCACCTATCTTTATTCGCTGAAAAAACCTCAGAACCCAGCTTCTTAGGCCTCCGGTTTCAGCTGTCCTACTCCTTGGATATCTTTCTGTGTTATTGTCCAAGATCCTCTCAATTATGTCGGATCTATCGTACTTGGCTTTGACTGCAGTCTTCTGAACTGCCTTGAGCCTTGACCCAGACCCGCTGTCCCACTTGTAGTGGGGCCCTCAGCCCAAGCTTTGCCTTTTCATCATCAGAGCCCCGCCCCAAGTACTGTGACGTGAACGGGCGATGATTTAACTCTTCTGATTGTGAGTAGAGGGTCTGTCACTTCGGAACCTGTGATTCGAGACTGTCCTTATGTTTAGTGCCGTGGTACTCCATTCTCTGCCGTTAGCATTTTCCCCAAACCAATTCTTTACTAGGCCAATGGTACGCTTCACCACCCCGTTTGCTTGAGGTGTGTACGGGGAGAGTAGATCCTCCAAGGTGCTCCAAGATGTAGAGCTGGCACCACTGGTACATCTTGGCATTGCGGAAATGGGTACCGTTGTCAGCTCTCAGTTCTTTAGGCACTCCTAGGATACTGCTGACCTGGTCCAGCCTTTCTTTCCCGTCACACCCAGGGGTCCTGCTACATCCATGCACACGGACCCCCAGGGTACGATACTTTTAATGGTGAGCCCTTCAACTCGCTGTCCTTCTGTCGGCTCTTGTTGCTCTGACTTGCCCCCCTCTTTTTCCTCCCTCCCCTCTCCGGGCTGTGCCGTCGTTGACACCTCGATTGGAGAGAGTGAGTCAGGGGCGGCAATCTTGTCAGTTCCTGTTCCATCCATTCTGGAACTGTATTTGTCTTTGTTGTCTCGAGTAGCCTTCCTCCCAAAACCTCTCGGTGTACGTTAAGTAGGGATGGGGTCAGGCTTTGTGGGCTCTGATGTTAGATCTGGGAGCTGAGCCCCTCATACAGGGTCATCTAATTCACCAGCTTTGGGTCTTGATCTCCGTACAAGGTTGGAGATCTGTTTAAGGTGGTGGTCAAGGAAACTCGCCTGGCTGTCTCACTTACCCCGTCTCACTTACCCTGCTTCCACTCACAACTACACTCGCCTGAGAGGCCCTCTTGGCCTAATGCCCGCTATCAGCCGCGTCAGCTAATAGCAGCTTTCCTCTAATGGAACCTGGCTCTTGGTAAGGTGCCAGGTAAGGGTTTAATAGCTAGATTTTAAGATCTAAGTGTCTGTTTAGTGGACTGGGAACTAGAATAACTGTTCAGAACTATATTGATTATATGCACACAGCAGCACTTAACTTTTTACAACCATGAGAACACTTCACTACTTTCATATGATACACTTCCAGGACTACATTGCTTTAAATGCAGATTATATTTTTATTGCAGGATTATTAGCAGGGGTATAGCAACAGCTCAATTATTCACTTAATTCAATTACGTTACAGCTTGATCATAACATACATTTCTGACTGAGCCGAGGCTGGGTGAAAGTCCTTTTTGTGAAATTAATCCTTTGAGGGGTAGGAGGAGATGCCTGTCTGGCTTAGACATCTGTCGAGGAAAAATAAGTCCTTATGACTCTGTACAAAATCACAGAAAACAGTGTCCTCCTTAATCCTTTGTGGGCAGGGCGGAGTGAGAATCTCCGTCAGCCAATTCCTGTCCACGATCGGGGTCGTCTGATCCGTGAGACAAAGTTCTCCGATGCTTGTCCTGGATGATGTCCCAGTGTCCTCAGCCGAGTACCGGAAGGTGTCCCGTATCAAAATCCCTGTCAATGTCTTGAGTCCTCTCTTCTTATGTCCCTCAGTCGTGCCATCACCCTCCTCCCTCTCATCCCTCACACCCAGTTGCTCAATAACATCATTCCTCATTACAGTTTAACACACACACATTTTGACAGGACACACTCTCTCAGGTGAAAGGCCGGTACTCCTGCATGCACAGACGAGGACAAAGCCTCCCTGCAGTGTATAAACAATTGCCAGTCCAGGGATCACTCGCCACAACAATCCCTCTTCCCAAAACAAACACTCCATCATCTGCAACCCACTCAACATTAACTTAACGTTACATATTACCGTCCTTTTATTAAATCATAATACACAATGCAAAATCAACTTTTAGGTGATACTCATTATTTATGTATGTTCTGTGTTCCTTGGCCCAAATCTTATAGTCCAGTATTTATGCCTTTCACTCAGGTCAGCGCTTCTGGGATCTCAACTCTACTTGACAGCCGAGGGCCTCGTTTGTACGGTAATATCACAGAATCACAGTTAATTTGACAATGATGTATTAATGATTAAAATGACATCAATTATTCACATGGCACTTTTTTTTTTAAATTTATACTTTTTACATCGACACGCTGTGGATGGAGGGAAATGAACAGGCCAAAGTCATCCCAGTTTTGTAAAAGCTGAACAAAACAAGAAGCCGGCCAGAAGTCTTGACTCATGCAGCTCCTTCAGAGTCGGTGTCCACCGTGAACAGATCGCATCAACCCATGCTGCCGCTAGTCCGCGGCCAAGAAATGACGGCCGCAGTGGGCGTCTGGTTTCGGATCTGCTGCCCGGCTCCTCCTCTCACACCTCAATGACCACGGTGTCTTTCCGAAGTTTGGTCTCATTGCCGAGGTGTGGTTTCTCCGTGCGCGTGTGCCAAACCAGCACCTGAAGAAGAGAAGCCAGAAAAATGTGTGAGTGGGGAAGGTGCTGACGGTGTAAATGCTGGGCACGAAATAAAAAATGAACAGGCGGTTGTGCTCGGATAAACACAGCACGGATGCGGGTGGATGGCAGAGATTCACTGATTCTATGTACAAACAGGTCTGAAGAACGACATTGTTGGTTAAGGATCCTTTTGGTTTATTACAATTTGGGTTTCATTTTTAAAGTGTAGTGATAATTCATCGGAGGCAGCACTAAAGAGACCAGAGATCAGAGCTGACCAGGAATCTGTTCTGTCATATACCCATGAAGCTCAACCTGCATTACATTGGGAAATATTACCAACATAAACATCTTATTTTGTGTTGACTTTGGTGGGCTCTATGGTCCAAAGCGGCAGTATTTCCGAACACCACAATCCCTTTAGATCAGCGGTCCCCAACCATCGGGCCGCAGAATGAATGAATGAAAAAAAAATTGATCGGATACATCCGTCTGTGCATCTGAGCAAGAGGTTACGTGATATACGTTTCCCCCAAAATTAAATGTAAAAGTACGTTTCAACTCTGCCGGTGTCTGCCGAATATATCCTGAGATCACCAAAAAAGCACTGAAAACCGTGCTTCCATTTCCAACATCCTGTCTTTGTGAAGCGGGGTTTAAGTTGCTGAGTAGACTGGACATAAGAACACACGTCAGGTGTCGTTGTCTCCCATCGCCCTGAGATGGGAGCGGCTCGTTGCAGAGAAACAAGCTCAGGGTTCACACTAATTCAGCGTAATGATGAGTTGTATTATTTTTTCCTCATATCATTTTATTACGTCATATTTATTCCGTCATAATACGTCATATTTATCGCACACACCGTGAAGGCCGTTCCGTGAAAATATTGTCTCACATGAAACCGGTCCGTTGCGCAAAAAAAGGTTGGGGACCGCTGCTTTAGATAACCTCTCATCTTTCTGCACCGGGGTCTGCCAGTCTCCCACGCACGGTCCTGCTTCTCCCGTGATTCCCTTCTCTGCAGCTTCTCCAGCAGCGTGGAGACGAGGGACCGCTGGAGTCTGAAGCAGAAGGAGTTTGATTTCATCTGATGTCACCAGAATCCGACTCGGTTGTACCGATAACGAGCGTTCAGAATAACTCCATAGAAATAGACCACCTGGTAGGCTCGTTTAGTCTTGTTGGTCAAATAGAGGCATCCGGATTAAACTGATATTGTTTCATAACCAGTAACTCACAAATAGGGCCTACTTTCTGGTTTGCCCAAAGCATCATCCCGGCGTATGAACACACAGATTGTGGTGGAGTTGGGTGTGATGGGGCATAGCTATAATCCTGCTGAGGGCACCGCGCTGGTCGGGGCTCTGCTGGCTACTGGCTGCTGTGAATACAAGACCATATGCTGGATTGCAGCCGCAGGCTTTTGGTATTTCCCTCGTTGCAAAGACTTTTTGAAGTAAGGGTTTCCTTCCTTGATGACGCTCTGATGAAATACCTGTCAAATGAAAGACACCGCTGTATTCTTTGAGACACAGATTTGCATTGTAACTTCCTGCTGTTGAATTTGAAGCACCAGGAGGGATTCCATACAGGGCGGGGGGGCGGGGAGAAGTCTGACACCTCCCGAAAAATGGATCGCATCAAAAGCAGCTCGCCGCAGCCGATTTCACAGCAATATGTCGGTGAGGGAAAGCAGCTCGATGGTTGCAGAGATTTATCCTTTTTCTGGTGAGAGGGACGCGTTTCACTCCTCAGGGAGTTCGGGTGGGGTTGTTTGGAGGAGAGTGTTTGTTTCCGCTATTGGCTAATGAGCCTATCATTCATGTTTGTGACATTCCTGTGTCCAAAAGCGACACACACACACACACACACACACACACACACACACACACACACACACACACACACGCGGAGGGCTGATTTATTGCTGGCTGCTGCTGTTTCTGGGCTTCTTCAGGTGGAACGTGTCACTTCCTGCACGCCGTGCTGCTAATTGGCCCGCTTTGCATATCTAACGAGGCTAATGTAGTAGCCACTTAAGCATCACTCCAGAGTTGTGAGGAAAATGGTGCAGTGTGTGTGTGTGTGTGCACGTGTGTGTGCTAATCATGCAGTCAGAGCCCCCCCCCCCCCCCCCCCCTCCCCCGCTGCACTCACACCTCTACACTTTTTTTCTTCTCTCTGATGGCTTTGCACTTGTTTTTTTTACCTCCCAGTCCTCCTTCCTGCTCTATCTTTCTCTTCCTCCCTGAGGCGAAGTGGAGACAAAAAGCTTTACTAGTTTAGAGTATATTGTTTTTTTCTTTTCTTTGCCTTAATAGCATACAGAGAGACAGAGAGGGAGAGAGAGAGATATACCTGCACTTAAATTCCAGTTTATTGAAACTTGAGTTTTATTTTTCTAGCTTTGGCTGTCATTTATTTGAGTTATGGAAATGTACTCACTAAATATAAGGATGTGCAGAGAGCCCAGTATGTGTTGATTGCTTTGCTATTTGTGTTAGAATAAAAGTGGGAACAAATTCAGTTTTCTTGTTTTAGACTTCTGATTTTAGGACAACAAAGCGTTCGTACATATCTTCTTCAGTCCACTTTTTTTCTTGAAATGATTGTGCATTGCAGATGTTGTTTAGGACGCTGCTGAACCTTTGCTTTACAATCCTTGGTTGGATCTGCACAGTTGAAATGCAGATGATGCCAGACAGCACTAGGAGAGTAGCCTGAAGTATCTTACTACTCCACTGCTAATAATATAGGCTCAGTTACAGGGCAACACCATCCTTTCACTGTCCTTTTGTATTCCTGTCACATCAGGACAAATAACTCCTGCGCTCACAGTTATGAAGACCAGCACCTCCAAAACTCTGATCTTGGGCGAGTCCTGTTGCCCCCTCAGTAAACTAGCCAGTTGCTCTCTTTGCTAATGCGGGAAGACGGACACTAGTGTGTGGTACTGACACTAGTGTGTCTGACTGAAATTAGACACATGACACTAAACCACCTGAGAATAAAAGTGGCGAAATCACAATTACAATTTCACACCGAAAAATGTACGTTGTCTTCTCGGTACTTTCAATTTCTGTTTTCCAAATTCCGAGAAAAAACGACCCAAGATGCACGGAGAGAAAAAAACAACCTGCATAAATTCCATTTGTGTGTGCACTCAAGATGCTTTAAGGATCGGATCACCTAGGTCAGAGATGCATTGAGCCACAATAATAAAATAAAATGAGCAGAAACCTGAGAGCCAATGCAAATGAAAAAGACAGCGGTGTGGTCTTTCAGCCCATGGCAGCAGACGTCTCTGCGTCGCTTTTCGCTTCGCTGTGTCATTACGTCTGTCTTTTCCAACTCCATTTCCAGTCACTTCATCCACCTCTTCTCTCTGCTCAGGCTCTCACTCCCCCTCCTCTCCTGCTCACTTCTCTATCTCCTTCTCCTCCTGAGCTATCATCTGTCTCCATCTGTTCCGGCCTCCCTGCTCCTTTCTTCTCCCGTCACTGCTGTCTGTTGCCATTACTCTCCTGCTCTAACTACATTACAGCTCCTGTCAGTCGTCTGCAGATACTGACCCGGCCATCAGATGAGCGTTTCTGCCCTCCATTGTCAAGGTCGGGATTCGGGCTCTGTGATCTGATCTTCGATGCATTCCTCAAAGTGGATAGAGCCTGGAGCTGGGGCGTGTCACAGCTGCTGGAGTGGGCTTTTATTTCCAATAACTTCAACCAGTAAAGGTGGTTTAGAATATAGCTAGAGCTTGAGAGTTACTTGCATCTGTCAAGCACAAGATGTAGTAGCCCAGATAGTTACAGTTCTGTTCGGATTTGTGCAAAAAACTGTCATTTTGTGATGCAACTAGTGCAGAGACGATTGCTTGGTCTTTCGGCTTTCTCGAAAAAGCGCTCATCCGAACCACTTCACACTCGACGGAGAGTGAGCGGTTCTCCTCTGGTCACCCTTGGTTCAGAAGAGTGAAGCCAAGACAGAAGTACTTTAAACTTGCATTCTTTCAAATGGCCAGCAGCGTTGCAAAAAGAAGTCTGGTTGTATGGAAGCTTGACGAGACAATTACTTGATTTATTACCTCAGTAAACATTGTAACTTTCATTCTAACCTTCTAATTAACAGGTTGTCACTTCCATTCACTGGTTGCAAAAAATCAAGACGCCGATAGCTGTAATCCAAGAGAGCGACGGCCAAAACACAGAACTCAAGGCTTCAAAACGACTTTCCACAAGACGTCACGACCACTTGGTCCGCTTCTTATATGCAGTCTATGCTGTACCCAGCATGCTGTTAGGCGATGCAACTGTTGTTATTGCAGCATGCGACGAAAAGCGAGCTATAACCAGGTAATAGGAGCTCTCTCTTAATACCCTACGCAGTGTATGCAAACATAGGCTGTATGTAAGAAGCGGCATAGTCCCTGTGACGTGACACGAGAGGGTGGAGCTAAGTACAATCCAGTTTTTTGGGCGACAGAGAGGATAACAACTAACTTGCACTAAACTGAAAACCCTTGTTGAATCAGATAAAGTTTTAAAACAAAAACACTGATAACTCCCAGACCGGACAACGCTAGGTAGCCACCTGTCAATCACAATGTAGCCCCGCCCTGAAGAATGCCCTGCTTAATGGTCCTTTTGACTCTAAAAGGACCATCATTTACGAAATGAACATCATGCTGTATTGAAGACGACTTGAAAATAGAGATTGAGACATAAACTCATGTTTACATTGTTCACTGAGGGAATTAATAAGGAGTCGCCCCCTGATGGCCATTAGAAAGAATGCAAGTTTAACACTCGATCTTAGGCTCGATCACTGTGCAGATTTCTTCTTGCTAGTTATAAGTTATTGAGTCTATCACCGGTTGTGGGTGATAACATATGAGAAATAGTGAAAATAATACTTTTGACAAGAAGGGAGTTTCCTTATCCTATGAATAATTAATGATTACTCACAAAATTATATTATTTTCAGGCCTTTTTTCACATCTGACCACACACAACGGTGCTGTCACAGGCGTACCCGTACTCTGCTGCAGCAAAGAAGTTAGTTTTTAGCGAAATATCACCTTGGCTTTATACAGGAGACGTTCCCTTGGGTTATTCTCATTGGGTTAGACGTTCCCTTGGGTTATTCTCATTGGGTTAGACGTTCCCTTGGGTTATTCTCGGGAGGTGTGTCTGTTTAATACATGTTGTCACAGAAGACCGGCTGAATGGAAATAGATTCAGCTCTTTTGGATTCACTTTTCTGTGGATTTGAAGAAAGCTTGATTGATTCCCCACATATACTACAATCAGAACAAGTTCACTTTAAACTTTAAAGCAATGGCTTGACAGTGTGGGAAATACACATATTAGTTTTCTTGCAGTCCATTCAATACAAAGCTACAGCCAGGAATGTTAGAGTAACTTCCAAAAAATAAAAGGCAGTTGTACCTCGGCGTTTGTTTACATCCATGTCTGTGCAAACATATCACCACGTCATCATTGTATTCTTTTAGACATTTGTGTGACATCATTAGTCAATTCTTGAGTTCTTGCCCAAAACCTGATTTAATAAGTCACTGTGACCAATGACCACCAAAGTCAAACCTGGAGGCCAAGCGGATGTTGCGTAGAGATATATATATATTCAGTATCTTTAATAACAAGAGAAGTACTTGCAGACTTGAGATCAGCGATGTACATATATATATATATATATATATATATATATATATATATATATATATATATCTATCAGTGATACAGCTACAGCCACTGCTCACTGTGTCACAGTGGCTTCACGAGTGATGATGGCGCGTCGCGCCGCTTCTGTAACTGATGCGTGATTAATGCTGATATCGCATCCTCTGGTCTCTGCGCTGCTGGGCGCTGACTGATGATGTCACAGCTCCGCTAATGGCCTGTATTAATATCGACGGCAGGGCCCCTCCATTAGTGTAATGGGGCTGATAATGATGATGATAGTTTCAACACAAGACCTGTCTGCAGCGGCGGCAGCAGCCAGCTGTAAATGATGATCCAGCAACCCGGACCCGGGGGGGGGGGGAGGGGCTTTATCCAATTCCCTGCAGGAAACATTTACCCATAACCCACCAGGGAGTTTCAGTGCAACGATGGGACCTGCACGCATACGGTGAAAGAGTCAGTGGAGATTCCAGATGAAGCACTTCCTTGCTGCACGGGAAAGGAGCAGAATTAAATAAACCCAAAGCCCCGTTACTGCTATGTACCCCGTTTTTTGGGGGGCCGACCACCGACAAGGTGGAATGACGGCGCAGCTCTGGTGATCCAGCGTGGACAAACTATCACCTGATGAGTCTTTCAGATCGGCCTTTACAGAGGCCACGATTGAACTATTTAGAACCAATGCTGGGCGATAACAATCAATGGACGATGCTTGATCTCAGTAATGACGCCGGGCGTGGACGAGATCGATGACGCTCAGCAAACGTTTTTATATAAAAACCCTGCAGATTTACAATTACACTGCAAATGACGAAGACACATTGAAATGTTGGCGAGACGTGTTCGTGATGATACGTCGGTCTCTGCTGATTGGTTAGGCTGAACCTCTCCTCCCAAACAAGAAGTGACTAATGGATATGATGCCACACTAAGTGACGATTCAGAATCAGCCTATGACTCCCATACCCGTTGCTAATATCGCCTCAAACAGTATCAGAAAAACTATTTATAAAACAAGACAAGAACCTGTAAATTGAAGACCCGGCGATTGTTTGCGGCAAACGGGACGTGACGTTTAGTTCACGTAATCCTTTCACGATAAAGATGTAATAGAAACCATTTCTCATGAAAGTCCTTTGAGCTCCGTGATGTTGTCAAGAGGATGAGTGGCTTCATGAAGCCAAGTGCAACAGGGGCCGTGGTGACTGGAGATGAGCTGCATCGATCGGAGCTGTCGAAGCACACAACTAGAATTGATGACGCCGTAACGCCATTTCTATCCAATCCGAGCTCTGTGTGTGTACGTTTGGCCTAAATCGTGACTCATGCTGTCAATGGCGGGGAGAGATACCCCAGGGTTAGTTACTGCTGGGATGGCAGCCATTATTATGAGTGCAGTTTAATATCTGCCACACACACAAACACACAGAAGACGGATGAACTAGGCTCTTATTAAACCTGAGTCAGTGCCATCCACCTCCAGTATGAAGGTGCAGTCTGATAACGTGCTTATGATAGAGAGAGCCAACCCTGCGCTGCATAGTCAAACAGCGGTGACTGCGAGAGGCGGAATCCCTCTGGTTTCATAGCGAGCACAAACCGCAAATTGTCTTCATGAAGACATGACCTCTGACCCTTAAAACACAAGTGCAAGGGAAGCCTGTTTATTTCATGAGTATATCTGATCTATACTGAGCTTTAACGCCAAAGTTGTCGAGATTGCTTCGTGATAATCTTGGTCAAATATTATCTATATGTGTTTTATTGAAATGTATTTTCCTCAGGCGAATATTTAGTTTATCAAAGTTTAGAAAAAAAACTACAAAACACATGAAATTACAACCATGTACCTAAATTAAACAGATATTAAATGTGTGTTAGAACCCTGTGTTTAAAAAAAAAAAAGAGTCTGAAGTGAGTCTGTTGACATAGCGGGCCGGCCGCGCACGCTTTTAGTGCACGTGAGTGCCTTCAATTTGTCGGAGAGGGATGAAAATAAATATATAAAATAATCTATTATCAACCTATATTGTAATTTACATTTAAAACATGGGCTGAAAGTGTATTTCAAATATATAATAATATCTCTTCACGATCCACTAGCCGTCCGCTCAGTGCAACGAAAACAAGAAACAGTCTGGTGTTCAAACACACTCAGGATGAGCCAACAGGGCTGCACTTAATGCCTGGGAGAGCAAACACGCTGGATCACAGTGAAGCACCAAAGAAATGTGGAGGAAAGCAGTGTATTTTGTTTGATTGAATTATGTTTAAAACATTTTTGGGATACATGTTGAGCCGGCGCTGGCTGTGTGCTTTTCTAAATAATTAATATACAGAACAAGCTCATAGATTCTGCATTTTAAAAGCCATGGACTGAAAACATGAAGGGAGACACGACACCAACTGTGTGGCCACTTTTCATTTTTCATGTCAACACACACAAAGTAGACACATGATTGTTTTTCCTGTTGTGGTCACAGGCCTCCAGGCCGGCAAAATGACGGACGTCCTTCAGATTTATTCCGTCATTGACGCTCAAGGCCGCCTCTCTGCTCTCATCAGGCGGGTTCATTTCCCTAGCGTAGCACCCAGCCTCCGGTTCCCAGTCAGGCAAACACTGCTAGCTCTGTCAGCACGTTTGCCGTAGTTGTAGTTGTTTGTGTTAGCCGTAGCTCGTTAGCTACGAGTTGTCGGCTCAGGCGTTGCCATGTTGACAGCCAATTGAAATGCTCCTAACCTCGTTTAATACCCCTTTGTAGTTGGTTTGAGGAGTTGATGAGAAAAAATTGCCAAAAAAAGGGGTTATAATGGGTCGTTTGGACATCATGCTGAGTTTGAATAATGGCAGGCGTGCATGCAGTGGGAGGAAATTAGTTTCAAGCATTTACCCACAAAAAAAGCTATTGTCGGAGAGATACACAAGGTGCTGGGCTTCTGCATCAGCCCATTAGGTACAAATAACACCTGTGGAACATCCATCAAGCTCCATTGTGCATTATACAACTAATCTGGTTGATAAGAAGTTCTTCAGGACGTGAGCTATAAAGTACCTACGCCTTTGATTTTTCACGAGTCAATGTCCTCCCGGAAGCATGAAGCTGGAAGCGGCACATACGGTCCTTGACCCAAATTGTTACATCATCAAAAGCATTTCCATCTGTTGCCATGGTGCCAAGCGTGGCCTGGTTGCTCACCCGGGTGCAATTGTTGGCCTTGGGCTCCAACTCGGTGACCTTGGTGATCTGCTTGAGGAAGTCGGACTCCTGCATTCCCGGCTGGGAGCCGCGCCGCTTGAACTGCGCCCGCGGGTTCGCCAGGATCACCTGGAGGTTCACCGCGAAACCTGAGGGGGAGAGAGAGAGAGAAAGAGAGAGAGAGAGATAGGGAGGAGGTTGACGATGAGGAGGAGGAAGAGGGGGAGCAAAGAAGGGAGAAAAGGGAGAGGGACGTTAGCCAGCATGGATTAAAAGCACATTAGGAGTCTATTATAATCGCTGCAGAAAATGATAGAGTGCATTAGTGTATCTAATGACTATAATATGGCTGATATGAAATTCCTTTACCACAGGGGTCTGCCATTCTCCTGTGATAATTGCGCTATAGATGAGAAGGGAAAGCATGAGAAAGTCAGAGGGAAGTCAAACAGCTCAGGCTGCCGGTGTGTTGTAGCAGAGGTGGGGATTAATGGCTGGCTCGCCACCAGATTTAATCAACCTGATTAGAAAAATTGGTAACGGTGGGATAAAATGTGACCCCCACATAATTGCTTGGAAAGACATTAGCTGTCCTGCAGCGCGACCAGAAATATGATTTCAAGGTCGAAAAGAAAAGATTCTAATTTTGAGATGAAATCTTCAAATGATTTTTTCCCCCATGAATCCGATAATCTCTTCTTTGAAGGCAAATCAAAGGCAACAAACTGAACACAGAAGCTCCAGCGGGCCGCTTAGCCTCGCTCCCGTCAACGCGCGAGCGGAGAACGCGGCGGTCGCACATCCAATGTGATGTCCGACCCCAGAGCCGGAGGTCAGGCGGTGACGCCATGGTGTGTCATCTTTTTTTGGCCTCCACCTCTCCAGCTAACCTTTTGCTGAGGCGGCAAAGTGCTCAGAGCACGAGTGCCAAGGAAAGAATAGGAATCATTTGATTTTTAGATCGGAACTCTGGACTTTTTCGGAGAGGTAGTTTTGTGGCAAATATTCAGCAAAGTGTCCGTCTCAATGGCCTCCGCTCTTCCGTCATAGTCTGCAGTTTGACTGTGCTGGCAAGTGTGTTAATGCCAAAGGAAGAAATTCAGCATGTGTATTGCTGGGTGCTCTTGAAATCCCAGACTGACCTCTAAATGCCTCAAGTTGGTATTAAAGTCCATTGAACTGATGATTGTCAGTCCTCTTTTAAAGCTGGTACTTGAATGATAATTATTGAGTTGTGTGTGTGACATGTGTTCTTCAGTGCATGTCTATTACTAGATAGATAGATAATCCTCCATTTGGTAAACTTTGGCTATAGTAACAACTTTAACTTAAGAAAATAAAAATTATCCCATCGTCCAAAATGTAGACGAGCTGTTCGAACTCAATGACATCAACGCTGTGTACAAGAAGGGGATGAGCCGACGCTTTTTCCTGAGGAAGCTTGGATCCTTCAATGTGTGCAGCAAGATGCTGGAGATGTTCTACCAGTCGGTGGTGGCCAGCGCCCTGTACTTCTCCATGGTCTGCTGGGGAGCAGCACTGGAGCCGGAGACACCAACAGACTTCACAAGCTAGTTAAGAAGGCCGGCTCCATCATCGGCTGCAAGCAGGAGTTTCTGGAGCAGGTGGTGGAGAGGAGGACGCTGAAGAAACCCGGACCACCCTCTCCAGCACCGGCTGCAGGGCCAGAGGAGCACTTTCTCCAAGAGGTTCCTCACGCTCCGCTGCACCAAGGACCGCTACAGGAGAACATTCCTGCCTACGGGAATACGACTTTACAACAAGTCACCGCTTGCTAGTTCCTCTGTGGATTAATTATCACTGTACATGTGTATGCTATTACAGTTCACATGCATACTTTAAGACTTTAAGACTTACAGACTTAAGACTTTCCTCTTTGATGGCGCTTATAGTTAGGGCTGTTTCAGGCTTATAGTTAGGGCTGGCTCAGGTTTACCTGGTCCAGCCCCTAGATATGCTGCTATAGGCCTAGACTGGGACATCTTAGGATACACTGAGCTCCTCCTCTTTCACTCCTCCTCTCCTCCTCTCCTCTTCACCTCTTCTTTCTCTCCTTCTGGATAAATGATTGTCTCTTCAATGCATATTACTAACTTTACTTTCTTTTTCCATGGATTCGTGGCTGCCTGGAACCAGGGGGAGGACCCCGGTCCTTCCCCTGGCCCTGCTGATGCAACCATGGCCCTGCTGATGCAACCATGGCCCTGCTGATACAACCATGGCCCTGCTGATACAACCATGGCCCTGCTGATGCAACTGGCCTGGAGCCGTCCTGCCAGCTGCCATGGCCCTGCTTTCTCCTCCCACTGCCCCTGGGATGCCCCTCCTCTCTACCTCCTTCTGCTTAATGGGTCGTGGCTATCTGGATCATGGACCATGCATACTACTCATTATATGAATCATTTCTGTCACATTCATTGAATGTGCTGTAACTCCGTTACATTATTCATTCTGGTCACATGACATCTATTGCTTCTGTCCATCCAGGGAGAGGGATCCTCCTCTGTTGCTCTCCCTCAGGTTTCTTCCACTTTTTTTCCCTGTGAAAGGGTTTTTACTATCTTTATTGGGGGAGTTTTTCCTGATCCGATGTGAGGTTCCGGGACAGGGATGTCATGTGTACAGATTGTAAAGCCCTCTGAGGCAAACTTGTATTTGTGATGTTGGGCTATACAAAATAAACTGAATTGAATTGAATACTTTGCATTTTGCACTCTATTGTTTACATTTAATTTGCTAAATTAATGAATACACTCTGCAGCTGTACACATATTTCATTCCAGTTATTTGTATTTTATTTGTGTATATTTATATATATTATAATAAAGTATATGTCTATCTATCTATCTAAAGAAAATGCTCTCTCACATTAAGTGAGAAAGATTCCCGGTTTTCTGACATGTACAGTGCTATGGCACTATGCTAATGTGGGGCCAGGCGATGTGGAGGAAACACAAAGATTCTTTGTTCGTGATAATGGTGTATGGACCATTATTGCATTTGCATCAATCAAACAATGTGATTCTTGTTAAATAATCATTGGTTATTTGGATTTATGCCACGATCTGGGAGAATAGTTGACTGATTGGCTGCAGGGTGTTCATTAACTCCTGATAATGGAGACCTATTAGGAAGCCACAGTTAAACTGTTTGTTGACTGTTCTGAATGAATGCGTTGGCTACAGTAGAGGGAATAAATAAACACGTTTGAATGTCTCATTTACAACCATGAGTGAAGTCCTTCAGCGCCTCGTCCTCTGAACACAGCAGTTACAAGGAGGAAGTTGCACCGCCCCTCTGAACCGACTCTTATATCGCTGATAATAAACACATCGCTATCACATCGTTCGTGAAAATAGGATATTGATTTGGGGACAATAACATGGCTGGATATCTAGCTAGTCCTGTTGTTAAAGATAGTGTTGCATTATATTTATGTTTATTAACGGCACACAATGCCATTGACTGATGTTGCAAGCATAACATACATTTATGCAAATAAAATTTTGTGAAATCTTTTTGGGGGACAAAGTTAGCTTTCTGGCTATTTACTGGTGCTCTGTACGTTTCCATTGCATAATAATCTAATGAGATGGTGATGCTTGAGCTAGGTAGTATCTGATCTAGGTAAATCGTGAAATTACAAATGATTGGTCTTCATTTTTTTTTCTTTGGCGAGTGACCAGCGTATAAGTGGGATAATACCCGACAAAGAGTCCATTATCAGGAAATAATGGAGGACACCAGCCGTCCAAGTTCTCTAAAATGTAAACTAGCAAGGCATGTGAAACATGGATGTGCTTCCCTGCACTGTTTCAGTCTCAGCTGTTGGAAGTTCACGCTAATACTTGAAATCGTCGAAACAGAAGCCTTTTAAAATAATCGATGCTTTTCTCTTTCACAGGCAGAATGGACATTGATGAAAAACCCACACTGACTCAGTGTCAAGTCTTCAGCGAGTTCATATTCAACCTGAAATCAGTGGCTGCCTGGAAGGTGGTAAAAACACATTGCATAACCCACTAAGGTGTAATTTAAAGCACAATGTAATTTGTGGTATGGGCTAAAACATGGGCAGGGGCCTTAAATACCCCATCGAGACATATATATATATATATATATATATATATATATATATGTGTACTTATATATACGTGTAGGTGTAGTTGTGTTTTTCAGCGGTGCAGCATTTCTCGAGGGCTGCTGAAGTTTCTAGTTTACAGCATGACAGGAGGGTATTTTCAGAAATTGCTGCGATTCCCCATGCATAGGGTCTCGGCATAATTACAGAAGATTTATTTATGCAAATTGTTAGCGTGTGGCGCGCCTTGGCAATCAGTGCATTCGTACTGGTGGTGAATTACCATCCTCTCTTTTCTCTCTCCCTCTCTGCGTTTTCTGAGGTTTGACACATGGCCAGCAGACAGAAGGTTATACTGGCACTGAGAACCACTAGATTTTAGATGAACTAAGCAACACAGGTGCCGAGCTGGCTCCTCTCCAGCTACCAGTCCGGGCTCCAGACTTAGTCCATGCGGGGACTTGAACCGGTGACCTTTCGGGTCCAGATCCAAGTCCCATTATCATTCTGGTATAGGGGATAGCCGTTGTGAAATAGATAGTGGGAGGGAAGGAGAACGCGGTCAATGACATATGCCCACAGTCTAGATCCAGTGGGTCAGACTATATGCTCCGCCCCCAACAATATTACAACTTTAAGGTGCAAAAAGCTAAAATGCTTGAAGCAAACTCCCACTGTTGCACAAAACCTAGTCAAAGAAACACACAGACGCTGGTATTATACCTACACAGCTGTTAGGCTATGCTGGTATCAGCTCATTACCGCTCTGTGTGCGATACCGCAGGCTGATCACAGATGAATGCAGCTCAGGTTAGCTCATGGATATGAGAGCAATTACAAGATAGGCATCCTCTAACCCGCAGCCGGCCTCGGCGATATGGAGATCACAGCTTATCCGAGCCATGTTTGTTCCATTGTAACTTTGTACCACTTTACATCTGGCCCTCTCTGGCTGACCTATATGACTGCATGCGTCTATTGAAAGCTACGCTATTACGCTACCGATGACTGACTTTGAGACATCCGTGGGTCAAACTTTGCCACTGACCAACACGCTATCCAAGAAAAGTTATCTTAAAAACGATGTGCATCATTTGACCCCCTAACGTACAAAATGGATCAAATGCATGACGCCTACTTCTGCCTCCTATGAAGAAAACACTCATCTAAAAGCACCACTGCTGCTGCAAATCAGGCAAGAGAGGAATTACTAATTGTGTACATTTGAACATTTATTTATTGAGAAAAATCAAATCAAAGTTGAATTAACTTCATCAATTGATTGAATTGATGATAAATACTAATCGACTAATCAATGTTCTAATTGATGTTCTGCTAGCTTTAATACTAGAAGTGTAAAACAGCCTTCAGCAAATCAGGACCTGGCATAAAAACATATTATACCACAATCAATACGCAAGTACACGTCTTATGGATTCATGATACAGTGAACTATTAATGTATGCTATCTGTGATTTTAGCATTCTATCCTACTATGGACATTCCTGTGAAATTGTGATAATTAGCACATGACTTATGGCTGAAAATGTGTTTAGTGAGGTCACGGTGACCTTTTGACCACCAAATTTGATCTCTTTGATCTGGACAGACGACCTGAATGTGTAATGTTTCTGACCACATCTGTCGCGGCGCGGAAGCTTAATAAAACAATACACTCGCTCAGATTTTCTGCATCACCAACTGAACGCATGTAAGTGTAGCTGCACGGCTTTGTTTGGTTACTGGCTCAAGCCAGCGGATCTATTCCACTTAACACTCCACCGAAGAGAACCTCCTATCACTCATGCACCTTTAACTTTAAGGTTTAGTGTCTGATTCCAATCCAAAACTCTGAACAGAAGCAGGTTAGGGTCTTTCTCGCTTCGTGAGACAGCCGCCTGGCCAGCCTCTCCATCTGTACATCTAAATATAACGGTTTAAGTGTATGTGTGCAGAGGAAATCACTATGAAATGTTCTGAGCTAAAGAAGATGTAAAAGAGAAGAGAAAACACTTTTAATAAAAAAAAGTCTAACCTTTTTAGTGCTATATATCTTTGTATAACATATTGAAACAATTTAAAACCAAACACAGCAAGGAAAGAGAAAACCGATTTGCAATAAAAAGGATACAAGAAGACTTAATAAACGTCCCCTTGTGCTTTTATTGACTTGTCTTATTGTGGCGCAACGCTAGGCTCCGGTAGCTTGAGGGAACTTTGTGATCACTCTGTTGCCCTGTAGGTTTACACACCTCTGCTCCATGTGAGTCATTTTTAATTCAGAGGCCGATATGAAGCACTAAAGAGTTCACCTCCAGGGCAAAAACAGATGAGCACACTAGGCGAGCGCGGTATTAAAATCCTACGCCGGCGATAAATGAACTGTTTAGGTAACAGTCACCAGTTCATGTAACAACCCATGGTCCGCTGAGATGCCCTCCAGGAAACGTGTTTATCTGCTCCTCTAAAAGAAAAAACACACGGTTGTGTTTCCTAAGTAAAAAGAAAAGCCCTCAGACTGACAGGTTTATGTTTTGTTTGAATAAAGACAACTGTAAATCGAAGGAGAAAGGTGACACAGAACCGCCCACACGGTTTGATTGGCAGGTGACCACTTGGGACTTGCGGTGCAAAAACACCATGGCAACAAGCAACACGCTTGACAAAAACAGTATGAATGTTGATCTCATGACCACCACGGCGGGAGCCGGGTCCAGGAAAACTAGAAGTCTATTCAAAACCAATCCCCTCTGAAGACTCAGCAAATACAGTATTTTCCACTGGAACCGTCTCATTTGCAAATTTCGCTTCTTTCAATGAGCATCTGGGGGATGATTCCAAAGATAATTACTTAATTATTAATAAGATAAAACATGAGGGAAGCACTGAATAGCAGTTGGTAGTTGCAGAAGTGTGATTTAATAGCACCAAATCAAGATATTTTCCAGGAAATTTAGCTGAAGTCGGCTCCCTTTACCCCAGAAAAATACATGTGGCATGGGATCTTTAGTCTGAAGTCTTCACTAAACCTTAATGCTCCCATGCAACTGTGACCTTGAACTGACATTATTATGCTAATATATATCACTTTTGACTACCTGAAGTGGCTTCCTCCAGTTTCTTATCATGCAAAAATGCTGTGTGGCAAAATCTGTAAATCAAAAATAAATTAGCATAATAACCACGGAGAGCTGATTTAAGAGGCAGAAACAAGAAAACGACTTGTCTTTTCGTTTCGTCCACTCCAACACAAGGAGACCACGCGGGTGGGTGGGGGACACGGGAGACGGACCTTTAGCTAGCAGTTAGCGGTTAGCTGTTGCAACTCTCAGGTGACAGTCAACCTCCCGTTCTGAAGAGTGAAGGGGGCAACTCCTCTGGCTGCAAAAAGAAGTCAGATTGTATAGAAGTCTATGAGAAAACTACCCAACATCTCTCTTGATTTATTACCTTATTAAACATTAGTTTATGTCTCAATCTCTAGTTTAAAATCTTCTTCAATACAGCATGATGTTCATTTAGTAAATTATGGTCCATTTAGGTAGAAATAGACCATAAAGCAGGGTGTAATTTAGGGCGGGGCTACCAGAGCCGTACACTGCGTCTATAAGTTACTCCTCAGCGGTCCAAATATGGTAAATTGTGTTAAAAAAAAAGTCAACATGGCAACGGCCATATTCCAAGATGGCGGCGGCCAATACGCCAAACTCAACGCGACCAAACATCAGCCCACAAACCATCGGGTGACATCCCAACGACGACATCCACTTCTTATATAAAGCCTGTGGTTTTTCTTCCCAGCAGATTCATTTCCACTCCTACTGCAGTACTTCAGTGCAGGAGGATCTTTGACCGCTCCTGCACACGGCCTCCATCCTCCTGTCATCTCACCATCTCAGGAGCAGAGAATCAACACTGCAGGTGACTGGGGGTTAAACACTTTCAGGTTGCACCGTGCGCATGTCTGTCCGTGTCCCGGAACACGTGCGCTTGGCCACTCGCATCAATTCAAGTGCTAGCAGGTGTGCACTTGTGTGTCTTGCAAATAGATACGTGACTATAAGAACACACACACACACACACACACACACACACACACACACACTGTAGTACTCCACGCCATCATTGCCCAGGCTCCATTGTGTCTGGCTAAATGAGACAGAGCAGGAGATGGGGGGCTTTTGTGGTTTCCTAACAATACAGCGCTGTACAACACAATACTATTAGGACACGCACTGGCACTCACTCAGCGCCCTGCAGACACGCCATTGTAAATCATGAATAATAATAATTTAAGAGTGAATAAAGTTGGGGCTGCAGAGCGCGGCCATTGTTGTTCTTGCCGAGTTTAAAACAATGAAAAGGAAAAATGCTCGGGCAGCACAGAAGCAATTGTAGATCTTAGCGGTGTAAATTGACAGTGTAATTATATAGTGCAGTGTTAAAGTAAGGCTGATAATTACAGTGTGTGTGTGTGTGTGTGTGTGTGTGTGTGTGTGTGTGTGTGTGTGTGTGTGTGTGTTTGTGAGATTAGGTGGAATGGGTTGGTTGGGAGGAGGATGGAGGGATGAGATCTCGTGCTCGTGGTGGAGCAGGAAGGGTGGTGAGCGAAAAGAGAGAGAGGCTTTGTCATCGTGGTTTAATTAACAATAAGTGTGTGTGTGTGTGTGTGTGTGTGTGTGTGTGTGTGTGTGTGTGTGTGTGTGTGTGTGTGTGTGTGTGTGTGCACCTGTGCTCCACACCCCGACTGGGTCCACATATGGGTTTGGACTGATGAGCATGCAATCATCATCTGTATTATCTAATGACTTGGAGCGGATATCCAGCAGAGAGTCTGAATACAGTGTGTGTGGGTGGGTGAAGTGGATGACGAGTGGTGACCGTTATTATTTGGTCAGCGGGATGAATTAATTCTCTCTCAGGTGAGGGAGTACGCTGGTGCCGAACAGCGCTCTGATTGGATTTTTACACTGGAGATTTGGAGATGTAAATCGACTTCTGGAGCTGTTTGCTTTGCTCTCGGTTGAACAATAATCACCACACGGCACATTTCCCACTCGGTGTTCCCATGTGAACACTGTCACTACCCCCAACCCGATGCATTCATATCACTGCAGTTGGATTTTAGATTCACTCTGGTCATGAAGATTGTTAGCCTAGCTTTGCATAAAGCAGCAGGACGTTTGAAAAAAATACACTTAGCTACACCGCTAAAGCTCCTTTATGAACGCGTTGTATCTTGTTTGTTTGATCTGCACTCAAAGGAGAATGTAAAAACAACAATGTGTGGTGGTAGAGGGAGTTGTGCAGTGCCGTTAAGTGGGGGAAGTCACCACACGTAAGAAATAGATCCAGCATGTAACTCCTGCTGAAACCACAAGCTATGCACTAAGCTAATTGGAGACTTGCTCCAGCTTCATAGTTAGTTACCAAGCGGACAATGAGAGTGGCTCATGTAACTCTCTTTTTGGTTTCTCCAAGTTTAGTCAACTAAAACTACTTTTTGTCATGGAAGGATATTTCATCATATTTTCTTTTCTTTTGGTGTGGTGAACTGAGCAATGGAGCAAATGCATGCACATCATCCACAGTCATTTCCTATGGAAGGTTTTACATAGGAAATGATTGGCCGGCCTATGTTGAGGACCTGCTTCCCGTACCTTGACTCTCAATAAAACATTAAGTTCAAAATAAAATTCGCCAAAATTCCGAACCGATTTGTGAGTCAACGTTAGCTAACTTTGCCAGCCAGCCCACCAAACGTTAGCTCGCCGATTGGGCAGGATTCGGCTGAGGAGATCACGGATGCATAAAGAGAACTGGATACAGTGTTGGACTCAAAGCTAAATCATCCGCTGAATCATAGATGTGTCTTTCCCAATTTCAGTCTATGGGGAAAAACGTATTTTTGGACGATCCAAAAATAGCTGGCGCTCTTCCTCGGTCTTGTTGGGTATGTGACGTTTGCAAAGGTGCAGAATCAAAGATAGTTTTTTGCATTAGCCCTGTTGATTTTACTATTTAGGATGTTTGATGGTTTATTGGAGCCTTAATGTAAATAATCTGGACTAGAGCAGGTGGCTGTATAATTCAAGGGGGTTAGATGGTGTCGAAACCTACAATTATTTTGAACTACAATTTTTCCTCTGGGGGAGAATCCTCAGACCCTCTGCCAATTATGTATCTTTCAGGGTTTGCTGCCCCATTTGAAAACATAAGCAGGTGGCCCTGAGAATCAAAATGCACATTTCTGAGTAAATCTGAGAGAAAATCCAATAGTCCAATCAATACTCACTCGTGCTTCGGCGAAATTATCATAGTAATTATGACATTATTCCGCTAGAGAACATTATTTCAGAAAGCAATGGTAGCAACAAATGAAAAAAGAAGAAAAGTAAAAAAAAGGAGCTTTTAGAATGTTTCTAAAAAACGATTTTAATACAGACAGAAGAGAAGCCGTTGTTACTATGTACTGACAACAGGACCTAAAGAGAACAGGACAGACTCATCTGACTGTACATCAGGCCTCCTGAGACAACACGCATGGACACATACATGTTACACACATGTTACACACACGCTGAGCGTCCCGATGCCTCCGACTGCTGCGTTCCTCCGATTCAGATTCCATCTAATCTGTCGCTTCTCAGAACCGCTTAATTCAACGTGACTCTGCAATCCTGCGTCGTGATTTATCTCTGGAATAAACAATCAAGCCGAGCACGGGAGCTCCTGTGTGGAGGAGCAACCGTCAGAATATTAAATTGGAAAGATCACATCTCATTTTATGGTAAATTAAGCCCTGAAATAAACAGAGGCGCAATAGAAAAAGCAGTCTGATCTCTTCAGGTAAACTCACAGAAGGAAACGAGCACAGTAGTTGTCTGCTTGTTCTCTGCTCTGATGAAAGACAGTTGACCTTTAACTGGTTTGTAATGAGTGAGCTGATCAATAAAATCCTGTGTTCAAAGTGTTGGGTGGAACAAATACATATGATGATAAGCCTTTGTTGGAACTATACCAGTAGTGAGGCTAAAAATGTGTATATTTTATTTATGTATGTGTCTAGAATCAAAAGATTTCATTCCAATCAGACAACGTGATGGCAATCTACTTAGATCATGAAAAAGAAAATGGTGAACTGGAAATTCTTGTCTTGAAGGCAGAAGAAAGGTCAGAGGATAACCAAAATTATGAAGAACTAGAGACCATCTTGCGATGGGCTTAGATGGACCCGTACTTGTACAGCGCTTTTATATTCTTCCGACTACTCAAAACGCTTTAACTCTACATGACATCATTCACCCATTCACACACTGATGAGAGGAGCTACCATGCAAGGTGCCACATCAGATTATCAACCATTCATACACCGTAATGAGCAATTAAGGGTTTAGTGTCTTGCTCAAGGACACATCGACATTACATTACATTTCATTTAGCTGACGCTTTTATCCAAAGAGACTTACAATAAGTGTATTCCACCATGAGTTACAAACTCAGAACAACAAGAATCAAGAATGCACAATTTCAATAAAGTTAAACTACAAAGTGCTATCAGTAAGTGTCATCTAAGTGCTACTAAAGTGCTACTACGGCGCTACCTTCCTTATTCAAGGTGTAGCCGAAAAAGATGTGTTTTTAGTTTGCGACGGAAGATGTAGAGACTTCCTGCTGCCCTGATGTCAGTGGGGAGCTCATTCCACCAATGAGGAGCCAGGACAGCAAACAGTCTGACTTTGTTGAGTGTTTAGCTCTCAGTGACGGAGCTACAAGCCGATTGGTCGAAGCCGAGCGGAGCGAACGAGCCGGGGTGTGAGGTTTTACCATGTCCTGGATGTAGATAGGACCCGATCTGTTCGTAGCGCGGTACGCAAGTACCAATGTTTTGAGTTGTTGAAGGTAATGGGGCTAGCGGAGCCGGAGATCGAACCGCCGATCCTCTGATTGAAGGCCGACCCTGCTCACCACTGAGCCACAGTCGCCCTTAAAGCATGGGCTTTGAGTGGGGGGCCCTTCCTACCCTCATACTTCCGCTGCCCTTGCTTCGAACTTCATTCTCGAAGGGACGTAATGAAACAAGGTATATGAAGAAAGCACAATATGACCACATTGTGTCATTTTATAACTTACTACGGGTCGTTTCTTACCTGCCATATCGGTGGCGAAGGGTCTGTCCGCTCTCCAGCCGGTGTACCAGCCCACCACTTTACCCCCGGACACCAGGGGGCGCTCATACGCTCTGCCGCCTACAAATCCCACGGGCCAAACAGAAACACCTCTGGTACTACGCATCTGGAAGAAGAAGGAAAGGTTTTAGTTCAGCGAGCACACAACTGCGTTCAGTCGAGCTGAATAAATACACATTGCATACATGTCGAGCGTAAAGTCCTCCGCAACCTGACCAATGCCATTTACAGTTGGTGTTATTTGAGAGAAGAGGTGCTCCAACAGTCTGTGAGGCTGGGTAAAAGTATGCGCCGCTGCAGCAGCAGCAGCTGTGACATCGTCTAAGGTCAAACCTTTTTCCTGATCTACATTCAGTTTTTCTTTACAAACACAATGTGACATAATGACATTCCCCACACTACAGAGTGGGGAAACCCCCACACAGTCTGGTAACAGCGAATTTGCAATGAATCGCTCGTGTCGTGTGTCAGTTTGCACGGGTGATTAAAAATCTTTAATTTATTTCGAAATGTGGGCGAGTGGGGCATGGCAGGGAGTCTGAAATGAAATGAAACTGCGCCGTGGCGGAGCTGCCTTCCACTTTCGTAACGAATTAATTTGTACGCAGCCGGAAGCGACGCGACGAGAAGTGAGTCAAAGAGAGCGAGATAAAAGACAGAGAAGGTAGGGGGTCAGAGAGAGAGAGGACTGTGAGAGGACAGCAGAGCTATTGCTGTTGAGACATCTGTATCTTGTCGTGTGTGTGAGTGTGTGTGTGTGTGTGTGTGTGTGTGTGTGTGTGGTTCTATTTCCCAACCCCGGCCACCCTGAAGCCCATTCACTCAGACACCGCTACCTCATCACTCTCCCACACAGCCTGCAGCCAGTCGCTCATGACAAAACAACAGAACCAAACCCAAATGGGGAAGCAGCGCTGTACAGACATCACACTGACTTTTAGCTTTTTTTAAAAGAAAAAAAATAAAACACAGTGGATTCACAGTCCTGTTGCAAACTTCCAGCAGCCATGGGATGGGCTGCGTCACGTGGTCCGTTGGAAGAATAAATAAAAAACATCCCCGAAGAGTTTTTCTCAACAAAAATGTGTGCATTGGTGAATAATTTAGGAGAGCATCTTTGCCGGGTGTCTCCAGCCTGTTAAATGTGAGCAGGAGCCGATGCCAGCCCAGTGAGTCGGGTTATTTGTCCAACCAGGTGAAGAAAAGGTTCCTGCTGATGTATTACTGAATAGGGGAACTGTCAATCTGCCATTGACAGCCTAATTAAAGGATGTCTGCCTCGAGCAAAGTGAATATCGGGCCTTGCCAGAACTCAATGGACGGAGCTGCAAGGCAAGACAATGCTAGGACACAGCATGCAGCTCAAAGTCACTGCTGGCTGTACGGGCCTCTAGTAGAGACGTTAACTACGATGCAAATGTACAAGACGGAGAGAGCAAAATATATATACAATAGTAGAGAATTAACCCTTAAAACAAAAACAAAAATGCAACATATCTGCTTGGTTGGGTTTAGTGAAACATCATGGTTTGGCTTAAAATAAGTCCTGTATTGGATCCATCCACGGCGACCTCTACGGACTTGGATTAGAAATGTATTTGTGACACGTCAAAAATATTATCTTTTAGGAGATAAGGTTGTAGATAACCTCAGGAAAAATAGTGTAAAGAAAAACCTGAACACTGTCAGGACTGAGTTTATTAGAGACACAAGGTTTTGCATCAATTTAACAACATAAAAAAGCCAAAGGCTGTAACAACCAATCGCAGAGATTTCATTTTCTTATGCACCTCTCAATCAGATATGCATTCCACAACACTCTGTTCAGATAGGTAAATGTGGAAAGGATCCAACCCTAAACCATTTTATGTGTTTAGGAGAAAATAAGCTTGTGGTCCAAGACATTAGACTTCAAACATGGCGGCCAAAGGGGAGGTTGCATCACTGAAAATCCACATTGTCGTACACAATAACAATATCTGATCTTTGCCTGTTTCTCCAAGAATGTGAACATCAAACACCAGGTGATACAACATGAGACAAATCTCTCTTGGCTCTAATTGTGTGTTTTCTTTTGGTCTCTTGACTTATGTTGATTGTTATGCACTGATTTGTATGTTCCTCACATTCGTACATGATGTACATGTCTTGAAGAACATGGACATATTGGTACTTTCATCCAAAGACCAAAAACAAAGAAAAATACTTTTCAAATACAAGGCCATTCAATACACATACATGTTTTTCAGCAAAGAAAAATACAACAGTTCAAATGATGTTAAAACATTCTTTGTGTGCTTTCCTACAAATGTCCAGCAACACAGCGATCAGTGCTCAGGTGCAACAAAACGACTTGGTTTAGGAAAAGATGGCGGTTTGAGTTAGGAACTACAAGTTATGTGACAAATAAATCAACGTTTGGGTTAAATTAACTACAGAAGTGTTGTTACTAAAGCACGAAAGATTCTTGACAAATACATTAATATCAAGGGTTATAACAACTAGCGAAGTGGTGTTAATAAAGTACGCAAGTTACGTGACAAATAAATCAACGTTTGGGTTAAAATAACTATGGAAGTGCCGTTACTTAAGTAGGGAAACCAGCGCATGGAAAAGCTTTAGCTGAATCCCTGTTGTTAAAGCAATGAGATGAAATGATGTTGTTAAAGCAAAGATGTCAGAGATGAGGATATCTCTTCCTTTCCTTTCATTTATCTTATCTCCACCTCTTCTTCCCGAACCGAAACACCCTCTCTTCTGCCTGGGCCTCTGAGCGAGGCCAGCAGCTTTGAAGCCCTTTCCCTGTTAATACTATGGCCCCTTGAGTTTGCCCGTGTGCCGCTAAAACACTTCCCCCCTTGTTTCTCTTTCGCTGCTGACTGCCTTTCTCTCTCAGGTCATTTTTCAAAGACTGGCTCCTCTGCTTTGTAAAAAAAAAAAAGAAGGCAGATGAAAAGGGAGGAAAAAGAGGCGGACTCTGTGTGTTGGTCTTTCCCGGATCATTCCTGGAGTACGATCGTTATTTTGGCTTAGCGGTTAAATCCTAGTTTGACTGCTAATGATTCCTCAAAGCTCAGCACAGCTTGATAGAATGGAAACTGGGTCTGTGGGTCCTCAAACATATTCAGACACGCTGATGGACTTACAGGGGGCCCAATTTTATAACACTTTGAAGACCAACATTTTCATTACTTTTCTTCTGCTTAGCCTGCCGTTAGAAACGAGGTCAGCACCACAAAATCCTATTTCCTGCATAAATACACCAAACCAATATCTCTCTTTGTTGCCTTGAGCGTTCCAATGTTTACAGAGGCTTTCACAAGTCAAACTCAAGCACTTTCAAATTGCAATATCAGAGTTTTTACAAGCATCAGTGTTATGCTTTTACTGGATGACAGAGACGAAATACTATATGTATATGTGACGATACATTAACATTAAATGACAATAGTCAGCTTGGTTGTGTCAGTTCAGTCATTACATGTTGCAGACATGTTCAATATGACATGTTAAATATAAACGCCTGTCAGACATGTTGAGGACAAACATCCGCAGAAAATGTGTTGGACCAATCTGAGCTCACGATGCAACTATTTAAAGCTGCATTCACTGGACTTCACAGGAAACTAAAAATCACACATTTGGCATAAGGCCCGATACAGTTGATGTGTTAGCACTGTTAGCACATCCAGCAGACACAGAGCCATATTAGCATTTGTGTTTTCTGGCCACCTCATTAACGTACGTCCTCTGTTTGCTCTCCTTTTAGCTCTGGTTTTGGTCACTACAAACTACTGAGGGGATGCATCTGGTTCTTTAGCTGCTAAATGTTGAAAAGCTAGTTGCTAACTTTGTCATTTGCTGCTGAGCAGGTAGTTCACAGTGAGATTATTAGAGCGTTTTGAAAACAGCTGGAAACCATTAACAATTAAGTATGCTTTACCAGCAGACTTGTCACACTGAAGTATGCTCAATCAAAGACTGGCTGCCAGTCTGACGTATCTAGCGGCTCACACATCTCACAAATCGTCAGAGCAAACTTCCAAGCAGGCATTATTTGGATAAACTGGCCACATATTGAGAATCGAAACAGTTACTTTCTCACCTGAAAACAAGGCGGTAACCTCCGGCTGTGAAAAGTGAAACCAAAGCGGAAGGGTCTTAAACAGCCAGCAGGGGGCGACTCCTCTGGTTGGAAAAATAAGTCAGATTGTGTAAAAGTCTATGAGAAAATAGCTCTACTTCTCTCTTGATTTATTCCCTCAGTAAACATTGTAAACATGAGTTTATGGTCTCAATCTGTAGTTTCAAGTCTTCTTCAAAACAGCATGATGTTCATTTCGTAAGTTATGCTCCATTTAGAGTCAAACAGACCATAAAGCAGGGTGCGCTTATGTAGGGCTGGGCGGTATACCGCTTCAACCTACGGTATGTCGGTGAAAAAAACAGGAAGAGACAGACTGTGATATACATTTTTGGCCATACCGTCCAGCCCTATGCTTATGGTCCATTTAGAGTGAAATAGCAAGGAATGCTTTAGGGCGTGGTCAACACCGCTACCAGAGCCATATAATCCAAATATGATCACTTTCCTTTCACTGGTTGCAAAAATGTCTGACTCCAGACTTCAAAACGGTAGTCCACAAACCAATGGGTGTCACGACAACTACATCCACTTCTTATAGACAGTCTATAATTAAAATATATTAAAACTTAAAGATTCTCCACTATTGTGCAGTCTGAAGATGGACTGGGAGGCAGCTGAGTGTTGTTTGTCCAGTCAGCTCAAACTCTCATTATTCTTGCTAATGTAATAATCATTCGGGCAAATCCACATATTATGCAGTTGGAATGCACTAACATGCTCAATTTAACGTCATATGTAGTATGAATAGTTTGTTCGTATGCGATTCCTAACACCAGCCAGAGAGCTAAAAGATGCTTTGCAGTGTAGTAATACGACAAGCAACTTCTGTCACACAGCACATATTGACCTGTTGTTCTGTTTACAAAGAAATAGATCAGTGCAACTTTAATCAAGTTGTTTTCAAATTGATTCAAAAACTGGTTTCGGCGGTTCAGAACAAATCGTTTTCACGTTCGCTGCAGTTTTGCGAGTTTGAAAATCAGAGCCAGCGACTTGTTAATTCGACCAAGCAGATGCAGGAGGGGTTCATGCTGGGCCCTGTTTCTCGTACCTGGCTAAACAAAGTCAAGCAAATGTCCTAATCTCCAGCTTAAATGAGCGAGATGATTGACATCAGGCTGTCTGGGTTTCTTCACGGCTGATCCGCGCTGAAACGTCTCGTTCATTCTAGCCAGACGTCAGTTATCTGATAAATGCGCCGCTCCTCTTCAGAAGGATAATAATGGAGCACTGACACCACCATGTTCTAACAGTACAATGGACAATAAACTCAGAGGAACCTCTTTTTATTTCTCTGATGAGAAGCAGGAGATGATCATGAAGTCATATGAGGAAGTCAATACCGTAGTCATTCACAGCAAACGCGTTGTGAATATTCCAACGTTTTTGCAACATTGTTGCCTTGAACGCAACTTTAACTCCGCCCCCTCTGAGAAACATAAGCGTCGCAAATATATCAGACAAGTTAAATGCGTCAGTGTTGAGAAAATGTATCGGCTAATTTGAAGTGCTTCATCACCCAAATCAATCAGATTATATTTACGAATACATATATACTTATGAGGATATATGTACTGTATGCACGTATGAATCATGTACTATATATGTGTATATGAGTTTGAATATGTGTATGGGCGGATCAGTATGTATGTATTATTCATAATCAGAAATTCAATCAATTGAAGCAGTGAAAATAAATTGTGTGTGATTCTCTGTATTCTCATCACGATCACCTTAATCATGTTCTACAATAATGATATGTATGGTGTACAAATAACACTGTCATATAATTATGATGCTTTCAACACATCCATAAGTTTCTTAAGAGCTAAATAAACTTAAGAACAGCGGCATGCAGCGGTGACAGTCTGTGTCTGAGACGATCAGCTGCGTCTGTGGTGATCAATGTCCTCAAGAAGCTCTCTAAATAAATTATTTCTTGTCGGCAAAATCTATATCACCGCATACAGGAAGTCATGATGATGTAAAGGATGGATCCTGGAGATCTGAAAGAACTCTCTCCCTATAAAACTAATAAAACTACTATCGCTCCTTCATCAATGAGGAAGAAGCTGCCTTTTTAGTCCGTGAGAGTGTCCAGCTTATCCAGTGAAGTTCAGTTAGCCTGCCCGGGAGCAGGTTTAAATGTTTGGATGTGTTGCTATGGTGATTTATCTAAGCTTGCTTCCAGAAACCGAGATAGCCTGACCTACGTCATCTTATCCTGACAATTAGCCGCTAACTCAGTAAGCCAGGTACGAGAAACAGGGCCCTGACGTCTGATTGAAGGAGCGAGATGTCAATAATCCATTGTTAAAATGGCATCTGTGTCGGCCGAGTGCCTGCAGAGCGTCTCCAGACTGCATTCAAGACGGCGGGCCGAGGCAGCACATTCCCTCTTGTTGTCTTTATAGCTTACGTGTGTCCTTTATAACTGGACTGTGGCCAGGCTGCGTACTTATAAGCAGGGTTCATACACATTCTGACCAATGGATTTTCATGACTTTTCCATGACTTTAAACCAAATTTCCATGACCAAACATTTCGTGAAATCTGGGTGTAAACAGTAAAAAGTGAGTAAATGTAGTATTTAAACTAACAATGAGAATACAAAGCATACAGTAAACCTTAAATGACACAAATGAATGAGACAATAGTTTGATTAAAAGAATCAACATTTATATAGATGCCTGTATGTATGCCTGCTTATATTAAAAAAATAAACTGAATTGAATTGAATATGAATATAACACATTTCCATGACTTTTCCAAAAGTTTTGAGATTTAATTTTTTTCAAGGACTTTTCCAGACCTGGAAATAACCATTTTAAACTACGATGACTTTTCCAGGTTTTCCATGACCGTATGAACCCTGTATAAGTGTGTACCGTAAAAGTCTAGTTACAAGCCGCTCCTACCTGCGGTCAGTGTCCCGCTGCAGGGAGCGAGGAGCAGCACTAGCTAGCGCTGCTCCCCGCTCCCGCTGCTAGCTCTCTGCTTCTGCTGCTACCGGCCGCTGCTGCTGCTGCTGCTGCTGCTGCTGCTGCTGCTGCTGCTGCTGCTGCTGCTGCCCGCGTCCCCTCTGCCCAAGTCGGGTGTCAAGCCGGGGCTGGTCCCGCTACCTTCGGTGGTTGTCGGGGAGCTAGCGGAGAGCTAGCGGAAGTTAGCGGGGAACTAGCATGAGCGCCAGCTGGCTACAGCGGTTAGCAAACAGGGACACTGACCGAAGGTAGTAGCGGCATGTAACTAGACTTTTACGTTAATATGAGTCTGTGTATCTACGGGAGTGTCATTCGACTCAAAATCACACCCTCCGGATCTGTTGAGACGCTCTGAGGATAAAACTAACATTAAGAGGACGGGTGAATCTTTGGCCCAGCGTACAGAGCGAGCGTCTGACACACAGCGACGATCAGCTGGTTCGAGTTCAGCGTCGGTTTAATCAAGCACAACCCTTTTGACAACACGATATTATTACAGATTGAAAAAAGTAATATTAAACCAGCTTTGTTGACAGGTTTGATCGGATACTAGGTCCTGATGCAAGTCACACGCCACTAGACGCTGCTTCAATTCTTCCTTTTTCCCGTGCAGCCGTGTCATCAACAACTCAATGTCAGAATGTTTGCTGGGAGCCAAACAAAGCGGTGGGGTGACATCGCTTCAGCAGATGGTACATCGTTCTGCTCGGCGACGAACTGCTTCGGCACATGCTGTTTTTTGTTTTTTTTTGCTGCCACCATCTGCAGGTTTCCTTCTGGCACGGGGAACATTTTGCGACACAAACTTCCAGTTATGCCTTTATTTAGGTTGGCTGAGCATACATGCGGTTACACAGCTGCGTGTACAATAAAAAATAAATCAAATGATATGTAAAATAATGCAGGGGCTGCTTCAAAGCAGCTACAGGCAGGTACGGGTGCCATTAGTGAGAATACTCGAAGTTTAAATACGATTTTTACATGGATTTACAAATTACTCCACCAGCCCCATTATTACCAGTAAAAGCAGTCTGTAAATCAGAGCTTTTTAGACAAAATGAATACAAATGGTTATTATATCTGCACGCAGTAATGAGTGTTGCAATTATCTGAACCGAGGAGCTGAATGTAAAAGTGGAGGCAGCAGAGGAAAGTCGCTTCAACGAGCATGACCGCTCTTTTATTTTTGCATTAAACACCAATTTTAAGTTAATAGGAGTGTGTTGCATTACATTAAAGGATAGTTTCATTTCGCCACGGGTTATTTAATGGACTCAGCCACACGGTATAACACAGCATCATCCCTTGCTGAGTTCAGTAATCAACCCCTGCCAGCATCGTTGCACTTTTTTGGTCCTTTTTCCTCACAAAACACCAAAACCCTTCATCAGGTGGTCTTTATTTCTCCTCTTTAATAGCTAAAAGGCTGATTCTCTTAAAATCGGAAATTGGAAATCCAAACATCCTCCCATCATCCTCCCAGCTAACGATGGGACAAATAATTCAGTTTACTTGGGCGCTGGTGGGAGGCCTGGGAGCAATCCATCTGCATCTACTGCGTGCGCTGCAGTTTGAAACCCGTCAAAGTTTCCCTTTCATCTCTCCCTCGGCCTCCTCCTGATCAAGAGGGAGGTGTAGAACACTTGGACTTTCGAGTTAGCGACTTGAATTTCAACACAAGGTGTGTTTATATTATTAAAATTATTAAGATTATAATAAATAATAAATTGGTGTTAAAAAAACAACCCACTTCATTCACTCATTCACTGAACCAACAAATGCAACACATGTTATAGTATAGAAACACTATTCTAGAACCTTTCTGACAGCTTTGGAAAAAATGTAATAACTTAATTTTGGTCCAAAAATAATTCCTCAATATCTTTTTATTTGCTTTGACCAATTATGCTTCATGATGTATGGGTTATGCTTCGCGACGCCCGTTCTAGAGCGAACAACATCAATGACTTGTAGTTCCGGTGATTACATCGCCGGCAAAGGTTAAACAAAGAGCTGTTGGTGTGTAATCACCCTCGGACTAAAAGGGCAGCAGCAGCTACATAATCGGTCCAAAGCTGATCACAGGAGATTCTGAATTAATGATGAACAGGTTTCTTTCAGGGAGCTGGAGATCTATTGGACTTTCCCTGCAGAGTGGAGCTGCTCTGGGTGGAGACTTGTGAGGAAGAGCGGGTAGTATCCTGACTTGGCAGCTCTGACTGCAGCTGTGCATTCATCCCTAAACGCTAACCGGTGAGCTGGTTCCTCTGCTGCTGGCTGCTGCCCAGGTTTCCTTTACTGCCAAATCAGTAAACCAGAGGCTCAGTCTTTTATCCATCGATTTTACTATCATCTCACGGGTCTTTTTTTTTTTTTTTACCTGCAAAAACCCAATTTCAGAACAGCTACTCTCACTTTGAGTTCTCATTGTTGGGAGATTTTTTTTTTTTAAAGAACAAAAACACGTGTTGAAGTCCTATTTAGTTTTACAGAATTTGAGAGTTTTACAGAGTTTCAGACACTGCAACAAATCTGAGTGGAAGAAAGCAAAATCGATGAATCCTCAAATGTAATGCTCTGCACAGAGAGGCGTCTATTTTGGGGAAAGTGTATGTGAGTTTTAAAGCTTATTTTTCACTGCAAGTTGAGCACACACCCCATCTTTTTAGGCCGGGACGTCTCGATGAAATCAATACAGAGTGTTCATCACAGCAAATAGCAACATAAATATATATTGTATAATGAAAGGGTTCAAAAGGAAGAATGAAAATAAAGAATACCACATTTTTATGAATATATAGTCGATTCTTTTAAAAGAAATAGTAGTGTTTGTTGTCAAAAATGTCCTCGCTGGAAGAATAGTTCTGCCAAACCTGATCTCAGGCTTGTGTCAAGGTCGTGTCAAGATCAAGGCCCACAGTAATCCAGTCCACATCTGAGAGCGCAGACAGCGCTCTAAGAACCCACGGAGCTCAGCCTGTGATCAGGTGTGTCATCAAAAGCAAACTCTGCAGCTTCCCCACAGGGGCCGAATAGGAGAAGGAGAAATAGTAATGGCTGGTGACTGTGAAAGCACGCAGTGGGATTTTCTGGGGATTATTTTCTTTTTCTGGTCCACAAGAACCCCTCTCTCTCTACGGGGGCGAAAAATTCCTCGGGTCCCCACATTCTGCCCCCTTTTTCCATCGTCTGTGAAGCGTCTACGCCGTGTAAATCAGAGGATAACAGTCTCAGTCCATTGGTTTTCTGGTGCAAAGCGAACCCTTTCCTTATTGGAGATCAATAGATTTCCACATGTTAAGCACTGACTGGGGATATCATACGTGACTCCAGCATTCGGAGTGATGGAGTTCTCTCCAAGCAGCAGCAGGCTCTTCAGCCCTGTGTGTCAAGTCTCAATTCAGTATTATTTTAAATCATAATCTACTTCCATTCCTGCTACTTCCTATTGGCGTGTTATACACAAACATGTTTTAGGTTAAACGTGTTGAAAGTTGTGTATCACAATATGTTGATGTATGATTTAATGACGATATGACTCCATTGGAAGGAGATATTGGCCATATTGAGCTATTGCCCATCCCTACCTGAGAGGAGCTCTCTCCTCAGCCTCTTTGCTTCACAGGTGAACCTGTGAGGCCTTTGGTCCGCACTGTGCATCCACTGGGTGTGTAGAGTCGGACCCACCGGTGGACGCGCTACAAAAGCGATCCCGTCTCATTGTCAGTATGGATATCTTCACCGCAGGGCGGACGCTGCACCGAGATAACAAATAATTCATCTTGAATTCGTCTTGCAAAATAATTTCTGCAGCAGCTTTGTGGCAGCGCGGGTCCTGACAAATTACAGCGCCGGCAGCTCAGTGAGTAAACGTGTGCTATTTACAAGTAAACAAAAAGAAAGACTGGGGGTGAAAAATGCAGCGCTGTCTGCGAGTGCCGGGGCCGCGGCCCGGGTAATCAACTCTGACTCGCCTCCCCCCGCAAGCAAATAGGTGAGGGGAGAGTCGTGTGTGTACACACAAAGAGACTCTTAATGATGGAGTGCATACAAATCCATTATGGATGTTCTCGTTTCCTGCCTCCTGCCCCGAAGAAAGAGCCGTCATTGTGTTGTTGGCGCGAGTGTTTCGGGTGGCTGGTCCGGGTGTGATTTTAATCAAGCGTATTTTTATCTGTGTGTTATTAATATGCATGGCGGAAGGGAGGGAAGAAATGAGCTGGGAGAGAATGAATGAATTGAATTACAGCGGCCGGGATGGGCTATGAAACTGTGATGCAATAGAGCATGATGTGTGCGCGGGTTGAATCCTTTATGGGTTTATGGGGGAAAAATTAAAGAGATGTGTGTGTGTGTGTGTGTGTGTGTGTGTGTGTGTGTGTGTGTGTGTGTGTGTGTGTGTGTGTGTGTGTGTGTGTGTGTGTGCATGTATATAAACCTGCAGATATCACGTTACAGCGTTTCTTTCCAACAGTAGAAAGAGCTGTGGATTGTTTTATATATCTTACATTCATCTTGTACAACAATGTCGTTTTGTGCACAAACCAAAATATTCCTGTTTGAACTCCAGCGGTGTTGTAAGCCTAGATCACAAAGCAAAGATTCAGGCAAAAGCTGGTTTATGTCCAGTCACTTTTACCATAACTGCTTGTATTATGTGCTGCATCCAAAAAAATCGTTCAACAATGTGGGAAGTACATTTATTTGCTTTCTTATAGGGATTTATCTAACGGCTATTCATTTGATTTGTCTACTCAACGACTCACATATGGATTAATCTATAAATGTACACTGGCCCTTATTAATTACCCAATTAATATATCAATTAATTTAGCTAAAATAAATATAAAAAACTCGACTCAGTTGAATTCAGTCACTGTACGTCACAGACCTATTTCCCTGAACCGAAGTACTCGACTTAAACCTTAAAATGGCGATGACGTGGATTTAGTTCAGTAATATGCAGTTATGATCATTTCATGGATTTTTGCATCAGAGTAGGTCAGTAACTATTTACAGATTTTTACTTTGCTTAGCCTGAAATGGTTTAAGCCATTTCTTTCACGGCCGTTGAAGTAAACAGAAAATATAATGACAACGTTAGAAGACGCAATGTGTAACGCTACCTTATGAGTTACTTTTAGCTCGGCGCAATGAGGAAACAGTTAGAAAATCATTTTAAGTGACTACTGCGAACAGAAAGACGTTCCCCGAGGGGCTTATCTCAATATATCTCGCTACGGTGGGGACAAAAAGGAAACAGGACACAATGCTGTCTTGTTGCTGTTGTCGTCTCGACAGTGCGCTTTTAATTTTTTCGCACAACAGTCGTGATGCTGTGATAAACCATTCCCAATTTGCAGAGTTTAAAAAGCGCCATATTGTTGGGTTTCTCTATAAAATACACTCATACTCTAAGGGCGAGGGTATCGCTTTGACCCATCGCAGCCACTTCTTTTGAATTAGTCGTTTTAGCCCAATTTTCTAGCCAGGATTAACATGAAAAGAACAATATTAATCTCATGTCTGCATATGAATTACAGAGCTGGAGTCAAGACATGTTAGCTTAGCTTAGCATTAAGAAATGGCAGCAGGCGAAACAGCTAACCTTGCGGCAATTTAAGGGGTACATACACAGAATTACTAAAAACATATATATTTTGGTTTGAATGGCATTATAGGGTGGAACTATTTCTTGGCAAACAACAACAGCCGTAGAAGTTGCTACAAGTACAGCGTGGAGAAGCTGTTGTTCATCAGGAAATAGTTTCAACAAGTAAGTTGTAAAATTCTATCTTATCATTTTCTAGTCATCTAGCTAAGAAGGATACATTGTGTAAAGACGGCTTTAGAGATGTAGTTTTTCAACAAGATGGAACAGTATAATCTCAAGGAAGTCAGCATTTATCAACAGTTGTATTAGACTGTTCGCTGTGCCTTGGTATGCCTAATAAACTGGCACCTGAGTGTACATCCCGGAGTTCACAGACGATCTATGTGTTCGCAAAGATGACTGCAAAGGGTTCCACCACTTCAGGTGTGTTTACGCAAATGTAGTAGACTAACCTCAAACCATACAGGTAGCACATGAAGATAACCAAGCAAAACTAAACGGTTTGACATTGAAACCAAATCAAAGGAAAACCATGGAGTAGTCACTAATGACTTTTAAGAGGTTGTGAGTGGGTTGTCTGATCTCAGCAGAGATGTGATTGCACCAATAATGGAAAATCCAAGGTTCGTTTTCCCCTGACACCATTTCACTGTTATAAAGAAGAAGAAAAAAATCTTCTTCTAATGTGGCACACCTTAAATCCTGGATAACATCCAATAATAAATTAGTTCAAATAGTAGATTGATTCACCAACTCAAAAGAGACCACAAACCATCATTGCGAGGACCAAATCCATAATCAATGCCATGACAACAAATACTCCATACTTAATCTCATCAGTTATTTCTGGAAGATTGCACTTTAAAACACATGACAGAACCTACTTCCTGTAACAAGCTGTAAGTTGAGAAAACTGAGAACACAGTTGTATCCTTCGTCCAGGTTGGCAAACCCTTCACAAGCACCGATAACAAAATGTGTCCATTTCATTTTGACAGAGAAGTTCCAATAAATATCAGATTATTTTTTAACATAAACTAGTGCAGCGCCCGTAAAACAAAAAAGAAGGGCTTGTTCGGAACGGGCCGATTGCTTGGCCTCGAGAGCCGTTCATCCAAACGACTTCACACTCGACACCGCTCTGCTTTGGTGTGAAGTCGATCGGGTGAACGGTTGTCGAGAAAATGACTAATAAATATGGCAATGGTCTTGCATTTGTATTGTGACTTTTCTAGTCTTCAGACCCCTCAAAGCGCTTTTTACTAAATCTCATCATTCACACACATCGATACACTGATGGCAGGGTCGACCGTGCAAGATGCCACTTGCCCATCAGGACTAAATTTCACATTCACGCCCATTCATACACCGATGGCAATTTGGGGTTCAGTGTCTTGCCCAAGGACACTGAAGACGTTCGGGTTGGAGGATCTTCCGATTGGAAGACGACCTGCTCCACCATTGCGTCAAAGCCGCCCACTTAGATCTCCAGTTGGTCAGTGAATTTGGATTTCTCTCTCAATGAACTACACAGTGTAGGAAATGTGCTACTAAGAAAAGTGTCCGGTAGTTTTGTAGAGCTTGCATGGGACACTGCACTTCCTTAGGTCCTCAGCCACACACTGAGGACACACTCATTGCTCATAGGGGTTTGAGGAAATCGAATGGTTGAATGGTTGTCGGACAGACAGACAGACAGACAGACAGACAGACAGACAGACAGACAAAGACTCCTTCCATTTTACTATGATGGAACACGCAGTGGCTAAAGGGGGCAAAATGGCGATTTGATAAGAGAGTAGAGAGAATAGAGAGGGTGTGTGGTCAAACTGCAAATTCAGGAGAAAAAAAATGCAGGAAATAAGCAGAGAGCCGGTGCATAACGCCTTTTTACGTTCACACTAGCCCTTAAACGCCTTCCACCTTTCCGTCACCTTCCTCTCTCCCCATCCTTATCCCCCCGCCGACCCCACCATGGACAATTTCTCTTGGCGGGGTTCGTCTCCCTTCTGCTTTGCTTTCCTGACATTACAACCCCACCCCTTCCCCACCGAAACCTCGATTCGTCCACTACACTATGTAATTATGATAATTGCTCATAGGGGTTTTAGGAAATTGAATTTCCCATTTCGCTCTGGTTCCTTTATCCCCCTCCCTCCTATCGCCCCATGATTCTCTGCAGGCCTGGAGTCTGCCGCTTGGACACTTAATCAAACATATACTTAATGTTTGCATGTGTGTCTTTGGAGCAAAGAGGAATATCTGAAAGGAATATGCCAATATGAGAGCGGAAAATGTCAACCCAATGAATCTGTCAAAGAAATGAAAACATAGTGTTCAAGATTCGGAGCCTTCTGATTAAAATATGCAAAATGTGTTTTGTTGCATTTGAGAACAGCTGGGTTTCTACAACTAACAATATGAAGCGCCATATCAGAGCTAATAATGATAATAATACATCTACACAACTAGACCCAGGATGGCACCATTCGAGAAAGGTGTCCCTGAGTCACACTTGAGCGCGGGGCATTTGTCTAAGTACCTGCTCCCTAATATAGTCGCTGTGACTGCTGTGAAGCTCCGGGGCCGGGGGAGTTCAATTATTCAAAAAAGGTCTGAGGAAAAGTGTTGCCTGGCTGACAGGCTGATGCGGCTGAATCAAACAGCTCTGCCATGCTGCCGTCAGCTGAAAAAGCCTCCATCCCCAGAGTCAGCTTTTCAGGAACGAAGAGGAGGGGGAAGCGCTGCTTAAATCTCCTGATTGCTTGTTACTGAGCCATATTTGAATGGGTTCGCTCCTTTTAAAAGTGAACCCGAGATGGACATCGTTGGAGTCAAAATAATGTACTTGACATATCGATATAGATTTTTGCTCTTCCATCAACCATCTATAAATCTACAAAGGAGTTTCAAGAGTAGTTTTACAGGATGACTCGGGTCTTATTTTGTAGCTTTGGCTGTAAGTAATTGGTGAGATCTGAAACCAGAAACATGAGCGGTCAGACCATCAGATTGCAAAGACTATATATCAGAAGTGGACGTAGTTGTCAAAACGTCACCCAAAGGCAGCGACCTGTCAATCGCAAGGTAGCCCCGCCCTAAAGCATACCCTTTATGGTCTATTTGATTCTAAATGGAGGATAACTTACTAAATGAACTTCATGCTGTATTGAAGAAAACTTCAAACTAGCTTGAAACTAACTCAAGTTTACAATGTGTATTGTTTAATGTACACAACGAGACCCAGGATGGCCCCATTCGAGAAAGGTGTCCCTGAGTCACACTTGAAAAATCAAATCAAGTGAGAAGTAGAGTCATTTTCTCATAGACTTCTATACAACCAGAGAGAGTCGTCCCTGATGGCCATTAGAGAGAATGCAAGTTGAGGGCACTTCCGCATTGGCTTTACTTTTCAGAACGGGAGAAAGACCAGGGGTGTCAAAGTCATTTTCACCCTGGGCCACATCAGTATCGTGGTTTCCCTCAAAAAGCTGCTTGTAGCTGTAACACTGTATAAACTACTCCCTAAAATATATTGGTTAAATAACTGTCTTTGCATTTGAGTATTGTTTATTCAAGTGTAAAACTATTGTACATGCATTTATATGAATGCAAATGTCTCTGTTATTACAACATACAGCAGGGCACACCTGCTCACATTCCTTTATGTGGTCTGGGGCACACCTGCTCACATACCTTTATGTGGTCTGGGGCACACCTGCTCACATACCTTTATGTGGTCTGGGGCACACCTGCTCACATACCTTTATGTGGTCTGGGGCACACCTGCTCACATACCTTTATGTAGTCTGGGGCACACCTGCTCACATACCTTTATGTGGTCTGGGGCACACCTGCTCACATACCTTTATGTGGTCTGGGGCACACCTGTTCACTTGAGTTTGACGCCTATAGCGTAGACTAACACTGCGTCCATGACGCGTCGAAAAGTGTCGCAAGAGGGGAACCTCGAGTAAACCTAGAATGTAAGGCCACTGACCAAGCGTTGGTATTTGATGAGGTTGGGAGCGAGAACGTGGTCAATGAAGTATTTGTCCATCGGACAAGACAAACAGGAGGGTGCCAGGTATGTGATTGGCCGTCTGCTTGTTTGGAGCAAAGCAGCAGAGATTAGAGTGACCTGCAATCAATTCTGCTATTCCGAAAGAGAAATAGAATGAGTCCAATGACTTTTAAAAGTGTATTGCTATTTTCCAATTAAATGGCTATTACGAAAACAGACAGTTGATGTTAACTTTGCTCATCTGCGGGTTTATTTTAAATCCTGTCGAAGGCCTCATTTGAACTAATTTTAAAATGATCCGCACGAGATTTAAGATGCTTTCTTTTCCATCCACATCCAAATCTGATTGCAGTCTGTCTGTGTTTTTCTGGGCTACATGTAAATCAGGGTCAGACCTCCTCCAGGCGAGAACGAGGCGGTAATGTACCTGAAGCGGTTTGGTAAGTGCCTTGTTGCTTTAATGAAGCGAGGACAAACAGCTGATTTCAGACTTTAAGCTGCTGTTATCACAGAGGAGACAGACCGTGGACGTGGTATGGAAATCAAACGGTGAGTGGATGTGTCCACAGACTGCTTAATAGCATAAACTACGGGAGATAACATACCAATGCATTTACACCTTATCAACATCTGGCTAGAATGCGTCTCAAATCTCCAGTTCCTCCAGTTTTAGATCGAATTGCTATCTGATTCGCCCAAGATGCATGAAGTGACTGGGAGTGAATAAATGCTCATATTTCTTGCCACGCGTAACTTCCTTTAAAGCAAGGATTGGTAATATTGAGAAACCAGCAAGCGTATGCAAGATTAAAACACATTATCCATCTTAAAACTAAAGCTCAGTTGTGCCAAGTCTTTCACAATGAAAGTAGCTATGTTGCTGAAACTGAAGAGAGAGTCAGCAAGTTGGCAAACACCGACAGCCCAACCCTTCAGCTCTCCCTCCGAAGCCACAACCCCAAAATTGTGAATGTAAAAAAACAAACAGGAAATTAGCTTGGTTGCTATGCTATCACTACTGGTAGGAATCATACCCCAAACTACGAGAATAAGAACCACATTGTAATGAACCAAAACTATGAAATAAAGGCCACATACAAATTTGCATCCCACTTTACCTTACTTAAACTGAAGCAAGCGTGTCCATTATCAGCATCGGAGAGCTACATGTTTGTGGCTGTAATGCCGAAGTAAAATCGAAGATTTCCAAAATTTCCAGAATGTCCAACCATTACAATTTTATTATTCTATGTATAAATTGGGTTTTACTGTCCAATGATGGTTATTAAGGCTGTTTAACACGCTTGACTGCACTCAAGAGAATACATCTTTTGAAGAAACGAGAAGTACCTTTTGGGGATTTTCCAATTCAAAGGCGATATCAAGAATAAGCAGCATGTCTGAAGTGAAGGAGCTCCCGCGTGATGGCAGCTCACTACGCCTTCAGGGCAAAAATGCTAAATCACTTTGAGAAACCAACAGGAAGCAGGGTGTGTTGAAGGGGCAATCAGGGTATAATTGCATGGGCTGCATTAAATGAGCAGTCTTGCATTTTCTGACACTCTATTGACTGCTAGGACGCGACTCAGCCGGAACGTGTCGCTTGCATAATGAACCATGCCAAACTGTGCGGCAGCAGAGAGCACACCCTTTAACTCTTTATGCTAAACCTTTCCACCTGAGAGAAGGGGAATGCAGGGAGGCTTGTTAAACATTTGCTCCGTACCAATGTTTTGTTTTGGGGGGCTCAATACTCTGTGGGAGTTTGTTGCCCGCTCTTGGAGAAAAACAGCCTGTGCAGCCAATTTGATGTAATCAACAACCCGGAGTCAGAAATGAGGCTGATTTTGTCCGAGCGGGGGCTCCTCATTTGTTAACTGGGCAACCACAGATCCAAACGGCCTTGCCTTTTCCCCTACAGTAGCTAATAGAACATATAATACATATATATACACAGAACAACACAACAGTCCTTGAGAAATCTTGGGGACTTTTTTTTTTCTTCTGTTCATTCTCCCCAAAAAAGTCCAGCGCGCATGCAGTACCTGTTTAGGCAACAACACTATTTTGGGGTTAAAATAAGTATGCTTTTATAATGTCATGAACAGGACATTAACATGAACTGCGGCCTTCTAGGTGTTTGTTTGACCCGACCTTCTCCCTACGTGGATTTATATCACGTATTTCATTACGTCACCTGACTTCCTTCAAGGCATTATATGGGTAATATACACATTACCTTTCGTAGGTATCTGTACGAACAGTGATGTCAACAGCCTGTTTAGAATTATGAAATGAGTTTGAATATTGATTCAAAATGCTTCTTTTCCATGGTTAAATGAACATGGATTCAACCCACCAAAGGCTGTGCTCATGTCTCATGTAAATCCACATTACGTGGATTATTAGTAACATGATTCGACGGTAGTTTACCGTAGTTTTACGAAATTAGGGTTAACACATCTCCGTGTTACTAACACATTCACTTCCAAGTATAGGCAGTTCAAATCTAATATTTCAAGACAGCCATTGGATGATAAAACTAATGCTTATAATGTTGCAGAAATACAAATGTAAGTACCAAGCCTGCGAGCGTATAATGTATAGAATGAAACACTACAAATGTATCTTAATACAGCACATTACTCACCTACATGAGTAATTACTTGCTGTAATCATTAATGAGCAGGGGAAACAGACGGTGGGTTTTGTGTAGTCATGCTTTGAGGATACTGCCAGTGTAGAGACCCATAACTCCTACCGTGCACTTATTGAGCCTGAGAAAAGGATTGATAATTAAGAATAATCATTGCAAAGAGTTAACAGTAAAACAATATTTCAGCTGCAAAACCGTCAACTCAGTAATATATCTTCTTGAAATGATCTTCGCGTTTCTAAAATGGAGCTGCCACCCACTATAAGCCCAGTTACTGCCATCAGTCTAAAGTCTGCAGACAGTTTCTGCGGGTTATTACTGCCGTATGACAGCCTATTATCTCTCTACGACAGGCCATTACCTGCACAGAGGAGCTGGGTAATGAAATAGGCAGGAGGACAGAGAGAGGACAGTGTGCCATCAACAAATCAAACAGATGCTCTTTACGCTGAGCCGCCGGCATGGAATCCAACACTGTGTTAGAGTGGCTGTCAGAGTGGACTCAGCCACAGAGCACTGGGCCCACAACACTGACCATCTCTGCCCAAGTGGTGCATTCAGGAACGCTACCAGGGGAAGGGCGACTAGTGTCAGCATGTGATTCTAATTAAAGCTGGATTTTTTTTCAGCCTGGACAAAAGAAAATGGACTTTGCTGCACCTTGATTGATTGGACTTGGATTTGTCTGTAACTTTGGCTAAGCGTGGCGGACTGAGCACCAACCCAGACTGTTGGTGTTAAAACCCTTTAGAACGGGGGTCAAACTAATGTTCACCCTGGGCCACATCCGCATTATGGTCGCCCTCAAAGGGACGGTCGTTACTGAAACACTGTATAAACTACCCCCTAACATTTTGTTAAATAACTGTTATTGTACATGCATTTATATAAATGTAAACATATAAAGTACCGGTTTGTCTTCACTTTCCCATCTTCTTTAAATGTTCTTCCCTCTGCATCCATCTTTCTCTTCTTGGACATATTGGGATTGTTTGCTGATCTTTTTCAATTAAATCACTTGTCTTTAGTTAAACGCTGATATAAAAACGCTGCTTTCTCGCGGTAGGATGCCGTTCATTCGCGGGTCACAAAATCGACATGCATTGTGGGAGATGTAGTCTATGGTCACTGTACACTGTAAAGTACATAGACTTTGATTTGAAGACGATCATACGCCTTTCAAGCTGACGCGGAACACATAACATGACGTGGAGGGCTGGATTCGGGCCTTGAGTTCAAACTCAAGGCCCGAATCCAGCCCTCCACGTCATTTGTTGGCTCTAAAGCCTACGCTTTAGAGCCAACAAGTTTAATCGATTAATCAAGAAATAGACAGAACATTATTCTCCAACTATTGTGATAATCGCTTCACGTTGGTTTTTAGGGTATCGTGATGGGCATTTTTTCTTAATAGGACAAATTATTGAAAAAAAAGTCAGATCAATCAACAGCGAAAATGAACCCTCATATTTACATCGTCTCTCCTGATGGACCAGACTTCTAGAAGGCGTCCAATGCACGTTTTCGGTCTTCAGCCTTCGTCCAAACAAACCTAACGAAAACAAAACAAAACAAAAGCTGCAGCGCTCAAATAAAGTGCATCCAACACACGGGATGTAGATGCGCCTTTGGTTTACCCTGCAATCTGAGCAAATAGATGTTAGACGCAATTGCTTTCTAAAGGAGTAGAAATATCCTTTTCAAATCATCATGTTACAACGCAACAGCATATCATTTGTAACCCATAAGCAGTAAATTGCTCAGGTACTCGTTTTTACCATTAGGTGCTAATTTATATAAAATGATTTGAATTGTGAACATGTCATTATTGGAACAAATCAAAGTCATTTCAGACTTGCTGCCAGCTGTCTCTGAATAGCAGTAATCAGAGTGAGCAATCAGAAATCAGAGAAGCATTATTTTGTGTTTCTGCATCCACAAGGCTGAGAGGATTGTTTTGTCGCTTCTGCCGCTCGTCTTTCTTCATTATCTGGTCGTCTAGGGCGCGGAGTATCAGAGGACGGCTGCGGAGTCTCTCTACTATGAGGGACAACTGGCCATTAACAGTGGAGTGAAAACAGATACCCGTATATGTGCGTGACCCAACAGAAACACTCTGTTAGACAAAGACTTGAATTACATGGAGGTATCGATATACGAGCAGGATACTGGCATATCATCTGGCCTGTTGGCCAACTCAGATTTAAAGACGAGAGCTAGTCGATGTGTTTGCATCAGTATCTATATATCATTATATATATATATTTATATACACATATTTATCTATATATAGATATATATCAATATAAAGAGAGAGAGAGAGAGAGAGAGAGAGAGAGAGAGAGAGAAATAAATATTATAAAAAAAGGCCAGTATTCCTATCAACCCTCGACAATCTCACCCTCGTATAGACATATACACACACCCTGGAGCCAACAAAATAATCACACACACACACACACACACACACACACACACACACACACACACACACACACACACACACACAATCCTCCTGATTAATTCTGTCCTGGCACGCCAATCAATAGAAAACTGAACAGCAATGGTGCTGAGATAAGGATTTGAAGAGTAGCAGCTCTGCCACAGCCTCCATCCATCTCTTCTCTACTTCTGTCAGTCAGTAGCCTTCTCCCTTCTGCTCTTCCTGACACTCATTTAGGCCCTTCACTCAACCAAGTGTCCATGCAGTTTCACCGCCTTCACTACCAGAATATATCGATTCAACAACGGTCCCTCCGGTGAAACAAGCGTCCTAAGGGTTGTTTAGCAAGTCTCCAGTGGGCTCACCGTGAACATGAAGAAGCGTTGAATTTTAATGTTTGGATTCCTTTGAAATGGTTCCATATGGGGATAGCCAACCAGTGACCTTTCCTGAGCAGCATTATGGTTAAAGCATGGTACTAACACAGTCAGGTGCCGGGGTAAATAGACCCTTTTACCCGATTGAAGGTTCTCAAATACCCATCTCTATTATCTCCCCACACTGCAACAATAAATACATCTTTGGGACAAAATCCTGGTCCGTAGGGTGAGCAGGGATGACTATTTATGAGGGCATTTAGTCAAGTCTAACTCAACCCCAACAGAATGCAGAGCCTTGTTACTCACATGAAGCTCTTGGTCAGCGGTGAAGTGCTGAGAACTGAACAAGATGGACAATAACACTGAAGAAGAAGGTTTCACGTGTCTGGTTACCTCCTCAAACAGCTCCAGGCTGTAGGTGTTGTCATCGTCCGCGAAGAAAACCACCCCGGCGTCCCGCTTGCTCCGGTGCTGCCGGAGCCACGTGAGAGCCACGTTCCTCTGTTCGGTGGCGCGTGGCATCCCGGTGCGCTTGAACCTGCGGGGCGTGAACACGTGCAGGTGCGTGTACGGCACGCCGCACCGGGCCAAAAAGCGCGCCACCAGCTCCGTGCGCGTCGTCGAGTCCTCCACCACGATCCAGTGGAACCGGGGCACCTGGCGGAAGGCGTGCGCCAGACGGGTCAGCTCCGCTTTCTGCACGGGTCGGGTGTAAGTCGGAGTGATGGCGTAGATGACCGGTAGAGCGGTCTGGTTTTTGGGCCCCGGCGCGCCGGCGCGGGCCGCCCGCTGCCCCCGGCCGATCTTACCGGTTCCCGGAGCCCGGATCGCCCTTTTACTGTCGATTTCGATCATGATGATGATTATGAGGGCCCAGGGCAGCAGGATGAAGAAGCGGCTGAAAAACACTGATTTCATGGCGAGGTTAACCCATAAGAACCCACGGTGGCACAGGTCCTTTAAATGTTCTGGGAAGTTTATCCTTGATTTTAACTCGTGAAGTCCCTAAGTGACACCTACTGAACGTCTCGGTGGGTCATGTGACAGGTCATGTGATGGTGTGTTCCCAAAATCACATTTCCAAGATGTCTGCCAGCTTCGGACAGAATTAGCTAAACTTAAAAAAGCTTGTTTTTCGTTGCCATTTAAGCATTCTAATGCTGACACAACATATGCTTTATATTATTGAACCTGCTGTGAACACAATTCTAAAACAAACTGATATACAATAAATCAGATATAAATTGTTGCGACTTTAACCTAAATATATCACGACAAACCTGATGTGACATATACGTCACAATACAAACAATAATTATAATCTGCTCAGTTAATTTGTCTGATTCAATTATATTTAGCTAATATATTTTATATTAATTCAAAACATATTAAAACAAATGTAAAAAAATATAATTTTATATTAATTAAATTATTAATTACAAAAGTGACTTAACGCCCAATGTGACATGCATGTAACATTTTAAATCTTTGACACTATTTTGAAAACAATGTCAGAAACGTGCTCAGTGTGTTCTATTTAATCTGTTTTATGTCATCATTCTCCTTAAAGGAGCAATGGGTCCCGGTTCCTCTGGGCTAAAGTTCCCGCGTGCGCTCTCTCTTCACTCACTCCATCACAACCGGAGAGGCACCGACCGACGGACCGCAACTCCAACCCTTCCCTCCTTCATCATAACCAAACAACACAAACAGACACCTTTAGTCCATTTCAAACTATGTGGAACCGAAAACCCTTCCGCTGCGCCCCCGGCCCCCCATTCCCCACCCCCTGTCCCGGCGGGACCGTCTCCCCGGAGTCCCCCCTCCACCTTCCTCCACTTCTTCCCCTCTCTCCTCTCGGATGGGACTTGAGCGCTTCTTCTTCTTCTTCTTCTTCTTCTTCTTCTTCCTCTTCGTCGTCCTACTCCTCCTCCAGCACACTCCGTTAAATTCCCATGTCCTGCCCGTGCTTCCTGCGCGTGTTTCCGGGGGAGAAAAACGAGCCGGTGCGGTCCTCCCTGCAGCGGGCGGTGCGAACCCACCGATGTGCGCCGCCGAGGAGCATCACTTGGCGAGCACGGAGCGCTGCTCTTGAGCGCGAGGATAATAAGGCAGGAGGGGAGGAGCAGGTGCACGGCAGAGGAGGGGAGGCGGGATGGAGGAGAGAGAACCTGGGGGAGAGAGAGAGAGAGAGAGCATGCGCAAGAGGACAAGAGGAGAGGGAGAGGAGGGGTGGGACGGGAGAGGAGCGCTTGTTATGTTGTGTGCATGAGTGTCCGCCGAGAATAAACCCAGTTGATAGAGAGACATAGACACACAGAGAGAGAGAAAGAAAGAGAGAGGCATGCCTCATGCTCTGTTTGTCCAGCATACATTATTCGGCTAAACATAAAGTAGGACTTGATATGAGGACTCGGGGGACATGAGACCCCCCAGGGGTCTTTGGGAGAGTCCAGGACTCGCAATGCTGATAACAAGAGAAACGTTTCATTCCAGGACTCCACCGATTGCAAACACAGTCTTCACTCTCGCCTCCTGTGTTTTACCTCAAGGGAAGTTTATTCCAAACTCGAGACAATAAGTGAAAACCAACATATTTGTATACATTTTGTTTTGTCTAGGAACAAAATTGATAAGAAATGGGGGATAATATATGAGGTCCACAGGGCAGTATTTACATTTTTAAGAAAGTAAACTGCCAAGTTGAGAGTTGATTCAATTTATTAGCAAAAAAACGCCAAACATATTGATTCCAGTTTCTTTTTTGATTGTGATGATGTATTACTTCTCTTGGCCTCGTGTGATATATTAAACAAGTCTTGGAATGGTGTTCATAAAACATATAAATAAAAAACCAACGTCCCCTCGGGCTTCAGTAGGATGTGATGGCCATTTGTTACCAGACCAAGCGGGTAATCGAATGCAGCGCTAATTCATTATTAATGGAAACAATTGTCAAAAGGCTGATCTAAAGAGATTCATCTGAAGTGGGGCTGCAATTAACAATCTATAATATTGAATACTAAACCTAAAGGCGACCAGGACACCCAGGGCTGTCATAATTTAATTATAATTTGAGCTGAAAAACAATAATCATTCATTTAAATTGGTATGTATGTATGGAAAAGTATTTAAAAAAATGTATATCTTGCGTAACCGTGAATTCAGAAAAATGCAAAGACAATTCCGCCTCCTGCCTCTCAAAAGTGAAGATTTTCTGTTGAGCTCTTTATATGACAATAAAAAGTAATATCTTTGGGTTTTGAGTTGTTTGTACTTGAAGGCTTCACCTTGGGCTCCGGGAACGCACAACGGGCATTTTTAACTATTTTCTGACCGACCAAATAACTGGCATTTCTGGGTTTTATGAGGACGCGGGGACATCCGGGAAGATTTCTACAGAGTCCAACAAAAGAGGGGAAAGTGACATTTGTTACTCTGCATGTTGCGTAACCCAAGAGGGCCAGACAATATCGACAGCATCTTGGGGACGAAAATCGGTGTTTCAAATTAAACGACAAACAGCGGACTCCATCCTTCCTCCCTCCCCTTGTGTCGTTACCACCCATCTGACTATACAAGGCCGTATTTATCAGCAGCCGACTTCTCCAACGGGATTCATCCGATCAGATCTGGATCAAAGGGGGATCAGCGGTCGATTGCGGATCCATCTAGGGGTCCTCAAAACAGATAAGAGCTTTCCTGGCTGACTGTCGTTCTGTAGGCTTCACCCGAGAAGCTAATTATCGATGAGTAATTATGTACGCAACATGGATCAAGAGATCTGTCTGTAGGGGAGGAGAAGAGAAATCACTGAGCCGCACTAATAGAGTCGCTTCACACCAAACTAATTGCAGGCAAACAAGCTGGTAATTTCACAGGATGAAAGCACCTTTGATTGCTTGGATTAGGTAGCGGGCGTAGGGAAGCTGATGTGTTTACGGAGGGCGGTGTGGAGACCGGCGGTACTTTTAAGCGCCATGTTTGGCACCTCGAGACCCGGCGGGTATTACGTTGTCCTAAAACAAAATGACTTTTGGAGGGTTAATCAATCTCGCGCTCAACGATTTGGGTGAAATCACAAGTAATGGGCTTACTCAATGATAAATCACTTTTAAGGGACTGATGTGATGATAGCAAATGGTTTACCAGGCTCTATTCCAATATTAGATTGCCATGCTTTATCAACCTTGATTGTGTGTTCTTCCATCTGTTCACATGCTATTTGGAAATTAGGATGAGTCATCAAGCTAAATTAAATTTTTAATGCGATAATTTTGATTGAAATTGCTACTGATAGTAGCTAACACAGGGGGAAGGACAGTGTTTTTATTTTATGTAGGACATCAAAAAAACAAGATGATTCATCAAATGGAGATTGCTCGAGGAAATGGAAAATCTTGTTTTTAATTAAATATTTCTGTACTGCGTAATCAACTGTTTTGCAACTTGACCCTTATCTTTTGGAAGTGCGTTGAGAGTGACAAGTCTCTGCCAACGCATTGTCTTTCCCAAGGGAGGGAGGGGTAAAGTCCACACAATGAAGAGATCGGGGTGTAGGGGTAGTATGGCCAAAAATTCATATCACGGTATTTTGTAAGATTCTGACGGTTTTATGGTATATCACGGTATTTTTTTTCCAAATAAACACATTCATTTATTGACGCCGAAAAGGACCGCCGCCACGCCGTTTTTCACCACTCACTGGCAACTGGCCAGCAGCTGTGGTACATAGATTGTGTTAAGCTAAACATGGAGGGATTTAGGACCCAGAGTGAGTCACAATGAGACCTAAGTAGCGCCGTACGCTGTTCCTGCAGCTTCAAGCTGTGAACATTATAGCAGTATATGTGTTACTGGTTTAATGAAAAGTGCACATTTCGTGTACCGAAGGTTTAGGTCTCTGAAAACAAAAATGCCTTAACTTTCTTCCTGGACCTTGGACGCCTCTGGTTCCACAACAGAGGGGTTCTGCTCAAGCACCAATACATACCAAGCAAGGCCGTGTGGAATATAGTTTAATCATAAGTAAGTCATATTTCAGTGTTTTGGCTGGAATGTGGTTGATATCTTGCTGAGTCTGACAGTGGTTTTGGCGCAATTGGCGGATTCTGTAGGTCGTAAGCTTTCCATAAATATGAAAATAAATATTTCCATAACTTGGGGAGCTCTCTCGAGTCACTTTCGAGTCCTCTTGAGTCATATTTATGGTTTATGTTAATGTTTATGGTTGAATTGTGTTATAAACATGTAAAATGGACTCATATGCTCTTGTAAGGCTTTGCAGTTTCTTTTGCTATGTCACATCAGTGGCTTTGGTATCGATTCATGGGAGTACGAGAACTTTGAGAGTGAGGAAGAGCTCCTGATGAAGAATTCAGCCACCATTTTTGGGGACTGAATTTGAGGGGTATTTTGTATCAAAATACATTTTGATGTATTTTTGCCCATCTCTGATCACAAGTTGGCGATTCTCGGTTCCTACTGTCCAAGTGTCTAAGTATCCTCGAGCGACACGCTGCACCCCAAGTTTCTGCTGGTGTTGCTTCACACGACCTGTGCTCCAGCTCCAAATTAAGTTTAAAAGACCAGTGTTTAGAATTTTAATGTAGGATTTAGTGGCATCTAGTGTGATAAGTTGGCCGATCGCAACTGCATACCCTTCGTTCATCCCCACCCTTTCAAAGTCTGACGAAGAACTACGGTGGCCATCAGGTAGTGAAAAAACGTGAAAGGCTCTTTTGAGAGCCAGTGTTTGTTTTGTCCATTCATGGCTACTGTAGAAACATGGGCGGGGCAACATGGCGGACTCCGTGAAGATGACTTGCTTCCATATCAATCTCTGTAGGGCTATAAAGGGCTCATTCTAAGCTAACAAACACACAACGATTCACACTTTCAGGTGATTATAAACTAATGAAAACATAGTTATGTTAACATATAACATATTTTCCTTAATCCTCTAAATCCTACACAATGTTCCTTTTGGAGAAACATTGGTTTGTACTGTATACTCGATTTGTAGCAACAGTTGACAAGTTTGAGATCCTGTTTGAGAAGGAGAAGTCTCAGCAGGAAACCAAGTAATGTTGGGGTCCTGCTCGACAACCGAATCCTGCCATTTTTTGTACAATAAAAAAACATACTTTCTGCATGCTGTCAGAGGTTCCATTCATTATATCAGTCCGGTGTCAGGTCACGATTCTGAACAGAATTTTCCTTTTCAATTCCTTTCCTGATCCATCAATCTTTGTAAAAAAATCTCCCTCTGGCATGCTGTCAATCACTTGTCAAACTGCCTCGTCAGACACCTGTCACCACATTGCAAATTCTGTTTCATCCATAGGACGTGTGTGTGTGTGTGTGTGTGTGTGTGTGTGTGTGTGTGTGTGTGTGTGTGTGTGTGTGTGTCAATGGCTGCAGATACAGTATGTACTCAACAGCTTTCAACAAGTAGTCATATTCGGCTTTTAGCGAGTTAGCCTACACGTCTAAATGTAAAATATTGCTGATAACTGATGGTTCGAAGCTGACCCTCCAAGAGGAACTGTGTCATGTTGGTGGATGAATGAACAAGAGGTTACTCTTACTGCGTGTTTATGGATGCATTCATTGATTATTGTATTGTCCCTTGAGGGCAGCGTAACAAGCTGGAAACAGCTAGCAAACAGTTGCTTATTTACAAGCGCAGCAGACACGTAGCGCCATTAGCATTCATGTGGAGTAGCCTTTCTGTCTACATGGCTAATATCCATTATTCACTCTCCTTCAGCTCTGTGTTGGTCTCCACCGTGGGGACTGGTGCGGCGCCCGGTGGCTCCCATGAACTTCACTACATTTTTGTTTTAATTTGTTGTCTTTTTGCTTTTGTTGGCGCCTGTAGGGCCTATGATAGAGATGTTCATGTTCATTTAGTGACTTTTGCTCCATTTAGAGTGAAATACAACATAAACCAGAGTGTGTTTGAGGGCGGGCTTTCTGTGATTGACAGCTCGCTGCCACTATAGGAGCCACTATATACGGCATCTCTACGTCACTCCTCCACATTCCAAATATGTTAACTTGTGTTTATCGGTTGCAAAAAAAGCCACAACCATTATCCACGATGGTGACGGCGCAATCACCCAACTTGAGGCTTCAGTCCACAAACTAATGGGTAACTTCACTTCTTATTTACAGTCTATGATTGGTACAGCATCGGTGATTCTTGGTGCTCAAACTTAGTCAAAGTTGACAATGTTTCCTTGATTGTTTTGACGGCTCAGCATAATTCACCAGTGCTGCTGTTTACGTTCCTCCTGATTTCCTCCGTTTTCCCCCCTTTGTAGCATAAAGGAACGCCAACTGCATTGCATTGTGCAACTCTGTTGTCACCTGTTGTCAATAACAATACATATGGAATACAATTTCGCTATGAATGCAAATAATGAGAACAAAATAAATTGGATTTAAAGGCTCCATGGAGTTGAGGGAACCAGCTGAGTCAGGGATGTAAAGACTGTGGGTTTGTCACGCCGAGCAACACCTTTTACTTTTCATCTTCTAACTCTGATTCAGTGTTAATATAACAATATTGAGTAGTTTTAACTTAAATATTGTTTGAGTTAAACGTATGCCTCGCTTTGAGTTCGGAAAAAGCTGTGGTTCCATCCATCCATCCATTATCAGCCGCTTCTCCGGGGTCGGGTCGCGGTGGCAGCAGGTTCAGCAGGCCGACCCAGGCTTCCCTCTCACCCGCAACACTTTCCAGCTCATTCTGGGACCCCGAGGCGTTCCAAGGCCAGCCGGGAGATATAATCCCTCCAGCGTGTCCTCGGTCTTCCCCGGGGTCTCCTACCAGTTGGACGTGCCTGGAAAACCTCTAATGGGAGGCGTCCAGGAGGCATCCTGACTAGATGCTGAACCACCTCAGCTGACTCCTTTCGACACGAAGGAGCAGCGGCTCGACTCCAAGCTCCCCCCTGATGTCCGAGCTCCTTACCCTATCTCTAAGGGTGAGCCCAGCCACCCTACGGAGGAAGCTCATTTCGGCCGCTTGTATCTGAGATCTCGTTCTTTCGGTCACGACCCAGAGTTCGTGACCATAGGTGAGGGTTGGAACATAGACCGACCAGTAAATGGAGAGCTTCGCCTTCCGGCTCAGCTCCCTCTTCACCAGGACGGACCGGTACAGCGCCTGTTTTATTGCTGCAGCCGCACCGATCCGTCTGTCGATTTCCCGCTCCACCTTACCCTCACTCGTGAACAAGACAAGATACTTGAACTCCTTCGCTTGGGGTAGGCAGTTTGTCCCCACCTGGAGGGAGCAATCCACCGGTTTCCGGCAGAACACCATGGCCTCAGATTTGGAGGCACTAACTCTCATCCCTGCCGCTTCACACTCGGCTGCAAAACGCCCCAGTGAATGCTGGAGGTCACGGTCCGAGGAGGCAAACAAGACCACATCATCCGCGAACAGCAGAGAGGCGATCCCGAGACTCCCGAACCGGATCCTCTCCGCCCCCTGGCTGCGCCTAGATATCCTGTCCATGAAGGTCAGGAACAGGACCGGTGATAAAGGGCAGCCCTGGCGGAGGCCAACACCCACCGGGAACGTGTCTGACTTATTACCGAGGATACGAACACAGCTCCTACTGCAGGCGTACAGAGACCGGATAGCCCGTGCCAACGGGTCCGGCACCCCATACTCCCGCAGCACCCCCCACAAAAACCCCCGAGGGACCCGGTCGAAAGCCTTCTCCAAGTCTACACAAAGCACATGTAGACTGGTTGGGCAAACTCCCAGGACCCCTCCAGTAGTCTTGCAAGGGTAAAGAGCTGGTCCACTGTTCCACGACCGGGACGGAATCCGCACTGCTCGTCTTGAATCTGAGGTTCGACAAGCGGTCGGAGCCTCCTTTCCAGCACCCTGGCATAAGCTGTGGTTTATGTCAGCCATTTATTTATTTTGTTCTGCCTCCAGAGCAGCTCTTACTAATGTTTGCACAGCTAAAACTCCAATCTGCTCGGCATTACCTGGGCACTTTGTCACACTGTGATAGCAGTAGATGTAGTTTTAAGAAACAACCCCCCCTACACACACATTTGAAGGTAATCCAGTCCATTATTCTGTCACCACCTCGATGCATACACCAGTCCTGCTGCAATTAACAGCCTCACCAGTGAGGTCATCCTGGGTGAATGGGTTTTCCAGCACTAATACTGTTTGACACAGACTTGAGTCCGCTGCCTGTCATCGGTGTGAGGTTGGATTCGGAGATGCGGTTGATTTGACCCCGGAGGCTCGGCCTGGCATGTGACATCATGTCAAGCGGGCCACGCAATCGGGTGACGCGCGGCGACCAGCGAGCGGCAGAGTGCCGCTAGTCCCAAACACTGGGACAGGACCACATATATAAGAATTGACACTGCTTTGAAGCCTTGAGTTCGACGATTTTGGCGTCACCATCTTGGAATATGGCCGTCGCCATCTTGTTTTTTTTTTTGCAACGGACGCTACCATATTTGGAATGCGGAGGAGTGACTTAACCCTAGAACACTAACGTTAAAAATAGTCACACTATCACTAACGCCGGGTGAATTTCACCCGATATAATGTACCTGATAAAATATACTTCTCATCTAAATATATTCAAATACAACAATACAAGGCAAGTTTAAGTATCCTTCTTTTATTTTATCACGGGGAGACCCTGAAAAAAGACTCAATATCCAGTGAAAAATTAGGGAATCGTCAATAAAACATGATTAAAAATATAAATAAAGGAGCTATGAATTTGTTATTTGGTCCACACGTTCCTGGGACATGTGAGTCTTGTTCTGTGGAGGAAAAGTTAGTTAAGGTTAAAAATCAATGTTAAAACCCATCTATAAAAAATAGTCACGCTATCACTAACGTCAGGTGAAAATCACCCGAACAGGTGCCTGTAGAAAAAAACAGTGATCGGAGCAGGAAGACACGCCCACCTCCACTAAGACACGCCCACCTTCACTAAGACACGCCCACCTTCACTAACGTCAGTGAGCAGCATGAAGCTACAGAAGGACCTACGCAACTCAGACAAAAGCAACACAGTGAAAACAACGTAACAACAATCGCTCGGGTGTAAATCGCCCGATGTTAGTGTTCTAGGGTTTAATGACACCGGATACGGTTCTGGTACCTGCAGCGACCGTCAATTACAAGGTAGCCCCGCCCTAAGCACCCTGCTTTATGCTCGATTTCACTGTGAAGTGGACCAGAATGTACTAAATGAACATCATGTTGTGGGGACCTGTCTCCTCTGATTTTAACTAAATATTTTTGCAGTTTAAATAATGAAAACTGCATGGAAATGTGTAAGCTTTTAAAATACATTTGAGTGGTAATTATTGTCTTGTGATTTTAGAGACCCTCTGACATTTTGCTATTGAGGCTTTGAGAGGTTTTAGCTAAGGTGGGAACATTTATAAAAATAAGATAAGTCTGTTAACCACCTAAATGCAATAGGTTAAAATAGCCGGTTTACCTGTTGTAGATCATTTAATAATTGGTAGCATTACTGGTCTGAAAGGTTCATATTCATACGCACTAATTCCGATTTATGGATCCGATGCATTGTGAATTTGGCCACAAGGGATTGTCCTTATTAAAGAGCGGGTCCCCAGAAATATGTGTTTGCGGAGACACTGGTCTAGAGGACTGAGAGTGGTACTATATAGCCTGCTTCATCGTTTGGATTTCACTTTCTTACCTTTGTTTTCAGAGACATTTGCATTCCCATTATGGATCATCTGCACAAGGAGATACATGTGTGGATATTTTAATCTTTTTTCTTCTTCTTTTCCATCAACTGTCTCCTTGTTTAGTGGTGGTGTAAGTTAAGCTTTTGGGATGAAAAATAAATGCAGCTATAGAAACATTCACAGCACAGTACCAATACTGTAGGATGACAGAAGAGATGGAGAGAGAATGAGTCAATGCCAAGAGCTGGGATTGAGAAAAGCAAAAACAAAAAATGACAGAGAAGAGACGCTGTGAAGGTTCATGTGTGTGTGTGTGTGTGTGTGTGTGTGTGTGTGTGTGTGTGTGTGTGTGTGTGTGTGTGTGTGTGTGTGTGTTTGCAGAGCTACTGTATAACCCTGAGGGCATCTCACTGTCATTCCTTCAAATACAGCTGAGCTAGAAGATGGAAAATATAAACGGAGTAAGAGAAAGCATCGCCGGTGGGGAAACTGGAAGAGGGGGGAAGAAAGGAAAGAGTGAATGAATGAAAGCAAGTAAGGCAGGAGGAGTTGATAGAGAAAGAAAGCCCAAATCAATGAAGAGAGAAAAGGCGGGTAAAGATTGATGTTTACTGGTGGAGAAACATCCTGCCGTGTTTGGAGTCAGACCAGCCGAAGAAATGCCACAACCAACTAACTGGAGCACACCGGCACCCGATGTGCACATAAATCACGTCCGGAAATGCAATTATATGATAATGCACAGTACAATTCAATTCTAGGGAGGGAGGGGGAGCGGGCAATTCAAATCCGCTTAAAATATATGGCAACCCGATCACAACGCATTTGTCAACACCGCTGCATTAGCATAGAAATAAGTTTCTGTCCGGCACTTCTCCAGACCGGTGACTTGATGCATTTTGCACCGGGATGAAAAGACACTCAGGAGGCGCGCCGCTTGACATTTGATGGCATTGGTAGTGAGAAAAAAAGAAAGGAAAAGTCAAGAGTTAAAATTGCTCAGACTCCTGACATTCTCTCATATGGAGTATTTGAAATGGATTTAACTAAATGCTCAGCTCCCAATGCAGAACCCCCAAATCACTTTTCAATGTCTTATGAAAATTATTTTCCACAATTTTCATTGCTGACGAGTCTCAGCCACAGAACTTCCTCAGAGCTGGAGCAGCAGGCTCAGGCGCTTCAGCAACGACATGAATAACATCTTAATCTCTACAGGCGCTGATTGCTTTGGTGGCGCGCCACAATTTTGATCAGTTATTAGAGAAAATCTCATTTCGTCAGGCTATATGTGTTTTACACTGACTGAGCCAATGCATGTCAGGATTAATACAACTGTCATGAAACAAATCCTACATCTGAGATGCCTTTAATTCTGGTGCTGTTCTATTGCACTGTATTGTATTGAATTGCTGTCCAATAACTCCAACCATAATGATGACCACGGAGTTTATTCAGTTCCTCTCTGACACAATGTCAAGAACACACAAGTATCCCGGCGGGAGAACATAAATCAGGATATTAGGATGCATTAGGATTACAGTGGAGACAAGAGTTTCTATTTTTTCGTTTAAACTGTTGGGAACTGTCAAGTTCAGAAAAGGATTAAGTTTATATGTTCTGCAAAAAGTGGCCTCTTCCCTATGTAAATGAGCCTCACTGCAAAAATAGTCCTATTTGCAAAGATCATAGCATCGATAATAGTGGGGCTATTATCGATGCTATGATCTTTGCAAATAGGACTATTTGTGCGCAGTCAAAGTGAAATTATTAGTGTCTTCAGAGAGGCGGTGGAAACTGATGTGCATCTTTTCTTTACAGTCTGAAGTCTGAAAAGGCCCAGTATCAGGCTTTCGTGTAGATAGACACGAATTGGCTGTTTTTTTTTGTTTTTTTTCTTCTTGTGTCTCAGGATGAAAACAATGCCCATGGAAAGTCATTAGGATCCTTTTTTGTGGTGAGACTCGCAAATGAAATGCATGCACGTGACTAAACTACAGTCAGAGCAAGTGATGCAGTATTTAATATCCAAAAAGGCCGGTCATGGTTGGCGGGAGTGGAGATGTATGCATACAACAAACTCAGGACTTTGAACCAAAGAACCGTGTTGTGGTTTGTGGTTTTACAGTTGTGGGTTTGTTGCCTCAATGTTTTCCTGAATTAATAATGTGGTTTTGTTGCCTAAACCTAATTCTTTTTTATACATTCTCTTACATAATATCGTCACATAAAAATAAAAAGCGACTTTAAAATGACCGACAATTTGTGTCCCTGTATGCAAAACCAATAGTTTGACATCTGTGACTATTGCACAAACTGCAGTGAGACAGTGAGACTGGGTTGTGGACTTCCCGAATGCGGTTCCTCTCTTTTGCGTTTTAAGGAACGCCTCCGCACCTCGTCCATCAGGACTGTAGCTCCATGTCATTGTTCTGCAGACAATGTTCTTGATGCCAAGGCGACATTTATATTACAGATGCAAAAAAAGGACAAATTTCAATCCAGCTGCAAAACTTTGCCGTGTTTGACCTGATATGTTAATAGCGTGTTATCGTTTGTGAACGGGACCTTGAGGCGGGTCAGGTAGCAGCTAGATGAGGGACTATACACACAGCACAATGCACACTACTTTTCATGGGAGCACATATTCACATTCATGCGGCAGCCATTTGGTTTTAGTCGCTGCCAGGTATGTAAATGACACAGCTATTTATTGTGATCTTATTTTGTTGCCAAATCCAATTCTCATATGTATCACAAAAGGGCAGCAACAGCCTCTGGTGTGTGTGGGCCTGGAACTCAAAAAACTCAATAGTGTCAGAGAGAAAGGACATGACCTGATATGTAGCAACACCAGCATTATCAGTGTGGGGGAGTTTGTGCTACATGTAGCGCCGCTGCTAGTTCAACTACCTTTCCCAATGGAAATGGAAATTGTAGCTATTTTTAAAAGCATGTGACCTTTCCAGAGAGGGAACTAAGTAGCGGCGTGGTGTGTACAAACATTTCATTTTGTTGAAGGCTGAATATCTTAGAAATGATTGACATGTTGCTCCACCACAATGAGACAGCTAACCTAACTCTACGTGGTAACTGTGTAAAGTAAAGTACTATTCATATGTATATATATATATATATATATATATATATATATATATATATACACATATATATATATATATATATATACACATATATATATGTGTATATATATATATATATATATATATATATATACACATATATATATATATATATATATATATACACATATATATATGTGTATATATATATATATATATATATATATATATATATATATATATATATATATATATATATATATACATACATATGGGATTAGTGGATGGAACTACCACTGCATCTCATCTCTTCAGTGTCTGTTTGAGGTCGTCAGCAGCCTTCAGTCTCTTTGTGGGCGATTTTCTTCTGTGTGGTAATTTGCGTTTCTTTGTACTAAAAAGAAACATAAAACAAGTATGTTTCTTTTAAGTACTTTTGCATTTATTTGTGGCTGTTTTGTGTTTCTTTGTATTTGTTTTACTTTTCTTTTTAGTAGTTTTGAGTTTCTTTGTATTACACATGCATTTCTTTGTAGTTGTTTTTGCGTTTCTTGTAACTTCTTTTGTGGCTGTTTTGTGTTTCTGTATTTGCTTTATGTTTCTTTGTCGTAGTTTGAAGTAGATGAAGCTGCATTTCCTTGTGGCCATTTTGTGTTTCTTTGTAGTTTTGCATTTCTTTGAATGTCTTTTAGGTGACCTTTGTTGTTGCTTGGTGTCTCTTAATGCTCAGTCTGCGTCTTTTAGTGGTTGTCATTGTGTGCCTCTTTGTGGTCGTGTAGCTGTTTGTGGTTGTTTTGCGTCCCTTTGTAGGCATTTGGACTTTTAGACATTCAGACTTCATGACAAGAAATAATAACAGTCACTTCAAAAAGCTCAGGACCAGGAGCCACCTGACCACTCAGACCTGAGCCTGGTTGCCCTGCTCACTAAACCATACATGCTAAACTCTGCTGCTGAGCCCGAACATTTTAAAACACTTACTCCTAACTAAGGATTCTTTAAAAGGACGTTCAGTGGCCACATTGTGTCGGCAGGGGCCACAGGTAATGCGTCCCTGGTCCGCAGAGGATACTCATGATTATTCAGAAGATGAACCAGTGCGGCCTCCTTTAAAGGGCACTCCCACAAAAAGGTTCCCAACAGAGCAATTACATTTTGTCAGTGTGAAAACAGCTGAAAGAAATTCAGATAATGTCTCCAGTTCCCTTTTTGGATATCAGGAGACTGAATCACTGCAGACTTTTCCATTATCCTGTCAAGGCATCCATGATCTGTCAAGGCATAACAGACGTTACTAAAATAATACTTTGACCATTTGGTTGAAACACGGAACAATCTCAGCCCTCGTGAGAAAGGCCATGGAGAGTAAAATTGTCTCTGATGTGTTCCCAGCAACCTGGCAGTGTACTGAATGTATTCTCAGCTTCTAAAAATGAAATACAATTTAAAAAAAACACTGCTTTGTTGAGCCTCTTTTCTTAGACAAAAATGCAATAAAGACTTTCTCTCACCGCCTTCCCTGTTTATCAATTTCACTTCTTCTTTTCCTGCTTGTGCCTCTTTTTTTTTGGCTCGCCATGTTCCCCCTGCCGTTTCATATCCCAAACCCCCCACCCCCTGTTTTCTTATTTCATTTGCCATTTATCTCTCTTCCTCGCTCTCTTTTTCAAAGCACACTGAGGCAATCTAAGCTGATTTGTTTGCGAAAACAGTGCAGTTTAAGGGTGTCCTCAATACAGAGGTTTGGAAAAGTCACACACACACACACACACACACACACACACACACACACACACACACACACACACACACACACACACACACACACACACACACACACCATTCAGCCCAGCAGCTGCAGGGACATTGGTTTGGGGTACAGACGTTGACAGAATAACTCCTAGAGCATTTTAAAGTATACATATCTGAGCCCTGCACATGCTAACGAAGGTAGCAAAATATCTCCGTCTCTCAGGCACACCGCGCAGCTCAATACTTTTCTTTGTGAATACACTCTCAGCTGGCTCGCGGCCCGGCCTTTTCCTTTGTGTACAACACAACATGCTCTATTCCTCGCGCTGTCTGCGCGGTGACATTGATGGCTGCGGCTCTGCCAGCGTTTGTGGAGCGAGGACGGGCAAAGTCTCTCGAGCGTGCCCAGCAACCAAACAAACTGCTGTTTGACTAACCTTGAATTACTGGCAATATCTGTGAGGCATTAGCATAACAGAGGAGTCCTTCTCTGTAGAACACAGCGAGGATGTATGGTCTGAACGCCGTGTGCGTGCGTGAGATTTTAACTACGTCGGCTGACTGAGGGGAGTGTTAAAGTTGCACTGGATTGTTTTACTTCCATCCGTTTGCTCAACAACATTTTGGTTATGGGACAAGGAAAGATGAAGCTAGAGAGTGTGTTTTTAATAGTTGGAAATATTAGAACTGGAACCATGCAACAACAACAACAACAACAACAACAACAACACCGTTTTCAGTGATGAATGGCTGAAAATTCTATAGCCACTCCTTGTAGTAGATGTCATCGTGAAACTATTACCATATATATATTATCTATCATAAAAATATGAATGTAATCTACATTTGATAGTATGAAAAGTATCAATGAATTGCTCGATATAGCGATTTAACATACATGGGCCAGTGGCTGGTCCTCATTTGCCACCAGTTAATTTTTTTCCCAGCCATTGCAGACACACGATTCATCACAGGGCGTTCTCGCCCGTATCCTTTAGTGTCTGTGAACAGGTCAGCGTGGTCGGCAGCCTCATCTGTTTCAGCGACACGTGGCCAGACCGTCGGCCTGAGGGATCAGCTGCTGGGCGCGCACACACACACACACACACACACACACACACACACACACACACACAGACAGAGCTGACTTGAGATCAGCTAGAGGTCCTAATTACCGGAACGGGGAGATAGAGATTTTCTTTATTTTTTTTGATTCCATGAGCTGTAATCTGTGCTGATTGCTGATTGTTAATCCTAAACGATTTGACGCTCAGCTTCCCAGCTCGTGCCGCTCCATTGTGATGATTTCTGCGTGATGATAATGGTTCAGGTGTCGCTCAGTGGAGAAAAACATAGCTTTTCTCCTTATCGCCCCAAAGCCATGAATCATGTGGTTGTCAGAATCAGACAGGAACAAGTTGAACTCATTCTAAAATACAGCCTGATAGATTTTTTGAAAGTATAATCAACTCTTATTCATATTTTAACTTATTTAATGTCAGTTTATACTAAAGGGTGCACTCAAATAGTTGGATGGGACCAGTGACAATGGGACCGATCTATTCATTTCATTTGAGATTGTTCTATATAATTCCTGTTTAAGTTTTAAGAAGAATGGCCTGATGCTTGAGTCCTTCTAAATTTACAGGGACAAGAAGTCCTAGAAAAGGACAATGGAGGGATCCGTTACCATGACCAAGGTAACAAGGTGACAACTGGGCAAAATCCATCCACTGATGAAGATCATGCGATAGGGTTGAGAGCCCCGGGAAAAGCAAGAAAATAGACATTGAGTTGGGATTATTTTTTATCAAATTTACTAATACTAGTACTGTAAAGGTCGGCTTACAAGCCGCTACTACCTTTGGTCAGTGTCCCTGTTAGCTCGCCGCTTTAGCCAGCTAGTGCTCCTGCTAGCGCTCCGCTAGCTCCCCAACAACCACCGCAGATAGCAGGACCAGCGCCGGCTCGACACCCGACTCGGGCAGAGGGGGCAGTAGCAGCAGCAGCGCCAGCTAGAGCTGCTGCTAGCTTGAGCTGCTGCTAGCTTGAGCTGCTGCTAGCTTGAGCTGCTGCTAGCTTGCTACAGCGGGGACACTCACCGGAGGTAGAAGCAGCTTGTAACCCGACTTTTACAGTAGTCGTATTTGACTATTCACTTTTTCTCGGGTCTTTTCACTGAAGAAAACATACTTGTGCTCCAGGTTTATTTAATTTATTCTAAGATCTTAATCCTCACCTCACATTGTCATCGCCGCTCAACACTCTTTAGGGGACCCTTAGTTTGGGATTTAAGACTGAATCCTGATGTCTCTCTCCTTTTTATTCAATAAAGAACTATGACTAGAATTCTTTTCGATTTAAAAGAGAAAATTAAATGTGCAATGTTCCTGGAAACAAAGTGTTTAGTAATGCATGAGTCACAGATCACGCCGGTGGGCTTGATGTTTACCAGCTGACCTTTCGTCCCGCGCTCGCGCCACGCGTGACAGGCCTCGCACGGGGACGTCGCCAACGTTTGACGTGGGAGGGTCCAACGCATGTTCTACAGAGCGGCGTGACCTTGAGTGTGTTGGGCCTGGCGAACGAGTGGGCGGAGGAACGATGCAACAGGAGCGGCTGTCCACCCAGAGTGGGAGGTTGATTTATTTGAAGCGGTATGCACAACTGCAGACTGCAGAGAGTCTGGGGGAATGATCTGTTCAGTTCGATCCATTTCACCCAGCCTCAATGTGTCCTTCTGAGCACTGGCCACCTGTCCTTTTTGTAGCGGGACACTCCGTTGGGCCGTGATGGATCCTATTTTTTATTCCCCCGGTTGCTAATTAACTGTTTGAGCCACTGTACCGGGGGGAGGTCACAGGAGTCCCTGGTGCTCCTCTCCTGCCACGGGTTTCATTTCTACCGGCAAGACAAACAGCAGCACTGCAGCATCCAATAGAGCCAAGTCAAAAGGGCACTCCTTCATTAGCTGAGGAATTGAATTCTAGTGAGAGGCTGGACGTAAGCACGATGACATCATCGCAGTGATAATCTTTCATTTTGAGCCACCTGAAGACATGCCGACCCTTCGCTAACCCCACACCCAACATAATGCTACTCCGTCAAGCTGTCAGAGCCATGGAGCCCACACTGTCACTACCTGCACTCACTCACATATATAATAATGAAGCATAATAATAAAGGAACAACACGGTTTCTGTGAAGGTCTTTCTTTATTGATGCGATCAATAAAAAGGGGTTAAGGCTATTACTCTGCTAATGTTAGCATCACAGGTTTATTACACAGAAACTTATATCTTCTTTTGACTTCTCCGGGTAACGAGTATCACTATTACACGTTTAACCATGAAGCTCCAAATCCAGTAAACCAGCCTGAACATGAAGAACATCAGAACCATGACTGCATGAGAGTCTACGGAGCAGAGGCGAAAATAGTTGTCGGGGCCTGATGCTGCGCTACGATTGGCCAGTCTGTGTTCGAGGGGCGGGTCTCAGCGAAGGGTAAAATAATTAATTTGTTAAAGGAACAGTGTCTCGTTATTTACATAAAGCAATGGTAGCCCGCTGCTGCAAAAGATATTTCATTAAATGTTGGTAAACAACGTTTATGGAAGCTACGTTTTGAACTATTTCTGATCGCATTTTCAGATGGGTTTGTGAAATATTTCTAAATGTACCCCTTTAAATGTTTGTTTACATAATTCTACTGTTGTTTTTTTTTTATAGAAGCAACCCCCTCCCCACCACACACACAAACGATAAATGATGTTCTCTAAACAAAAGGCTTTGATTAGCAACAACAGTAAAAACTACAATGTTGAAGGCAGTAATTCTAGATAGAAAACATAATGACATAATGGCATGCATAATTGTATGCTGTAATAGCCTGTAATCAAACATTAAATGGGTTTTAATGGAGATGTTTTTGTCCATAAGGGTGTGATTGTCTGGATTGTGACTACACGGTTTATTATACACGTATTACAGGAGCTGAGGTTAAACTTCCAAAATAAATTAAAAACATACAAAACTCGGAGCCTTGCCAAAATTCATGGCATAAGCTTTAACACAGCCAACGATAAAAAAAAAAGTAAACACTCAAAATTGGCCCTAGTGAACTAGAAGGGGTAAATGACCAATTAATATTCAGGTACAACAAAACCCTTTCCCCCAGCTGCCGGAGCAAACACCATGATATACTGACTTCATCCCATAACACACTATCAATTCATGGATCACTCGGTTTGTGTGTCCGTATAAGTGTTTCATCTACAAACATCTGTTACTCTCCATCCTCTTTCTTCTTCTTTTAATCAGCTGAGAACATGGGTTCGATTTTCACATCATTAGTGGACCAAACGTACGTTTAATTTGCGGCTGTTAGAGGAAACAGTATTTGGTTCTGCTAATAGGATTTATTCATGATTATTGCTACATTTTTTTATATTAATAGAGTGTGCTGTGCACCGAATTCTGCAGATTTTACTGACACAGTGCTTTGTGGGTTTACCATTAAGACAAATAGGCTAAGCGATGTTGAAATATGGAGCAGGAGAATGGCAAGATGGCATATCTCCTTTCTCCCCTGAAGTTTCACTCAGCTCAATGACTTGTTGTATTTCCGTTTTTGCATCATTGTTTTCCACTGGCGGCAATCTCCGTTTGTGAATCCAATGTTGACCTTTTGATATTTGAATCCAATGATTACATAGAAGTCTATGAGAAAATTCCTCTACTTGTCTCTTAAACATTGTAAACAAGAGTTTATGTCTCAATCTCTAGTTCCAAGTCTTCTTCAATACAGCATGATGATCATTTCGTAAATGATGGTCCATTTAGAGTCCAATAGAGCAGTGTTTTTCAACCTTTTTTGAGCCGCGGCACATTTTCTACAATAATAAAATCTTGCGGCACACCAACAACCAAAAAAAGTCCCATTGTAGCATAATACATCATATTTCGTAGGTAATTATTGCGCTACCTACTGGCATGGAAGAGTATTTAATTACTCGGCCAGCAACTATATTGCAGGCTCAAACGGTCAACAATGGTACATTATTTGCGGCAACTAAATAATATTTTTTGGGACCGATTAAGTGGAATTGGACATTTTCCCACGGCACACAAAATCACTGCAATAGACCATAAAGCAGGTTATGCTTGAAGACGGGGTGACCTTGTGATTGACTGGTCGATATTGCTACCAGAGCCGGTGGTCAAGCATGAGCGGTCACTACTGTTTACTGTTTGCAAAAATCCAAGGTGACGACGGCCAAATCGCTGAACTCAAGCCTTCAAAGCGGCAGTCAGCATCCTAATGGGTGACGTCACAGCGTCCACTTCTTTTAGACAGATTGTGGTTTCCCCCTCTTTTGTCCCACACGTGTGCACCCACACATACATCAGCTGAATACAGAGCGTGAGCCTCCATACCATATCAAAACAGAAAATCTAAAGGTTAAACATGTCACTTTGCCGGACTGCACACACTGTTTGAGTGGCAGGTGACCTCTGGGAGTCGCAGTGACACACAAAAAATGAGCCCATGGCACCAAAGGAATAGAAAAAGAAAAGAAAAATAATCATGTACCACTTTAGAGGTGTCAACTGTGTCTGTTTCTCGTCTCATTCCGCCACAATGCCTATCACCTCCATCACTCGTCTGCTATCAGAAAAGACGCACGCACAAAGACACACACAGAAACACACACCCACGCACATGCTGTATGGACATTGTGATTGACGGTTGGTTTCTCAGCGTCAGCTCAGGTAGCTACCATGCTGATAATGGCAGCAGTGAATCCAACTTAATCCCTGGAGAAACATAACAGTTTTGAACAAAACACACACACACACACACACACACACACACACACACACACACACACACACACACACACACACACACACACACACACACTGCATAGAAGGCAGGGAATACTGAGCTGCCCATTTCACTTAGAGGCCTTTTCTCAGCACGGTCATGCTGCTCTGTGCTGACAGCTACAGCACTTTAGCAGTGTGTGTGCAATGTGGACAGTATTCTTGAAGGCGATCAGACAGCCTGACAGCATTACTGAGGAAACACTGCTCCCTGGTGGTGAATATGCGCTACTACAGCAAAAATAGGAAACCCAACAACTTTGGCCTTCAGCATCCATCTTTGAAGCTTTTGATGTGTGCTGACCCTGCCTCTCTCAAATGATACAGCTTCTTCCCTCTCCCTTTTTCACACACTTTTCTTTTGTAGTGTCAGCATACAGTAGCTTGCACACTGCCTGCACATCCAGCAGACAAGTCATGATGAATGTTAAATGATATTCACTCTCCTCTTTGCACTGTCTTCATAAATAAAAAATGAGATGCTCCACAAGCTGATCACTAACTCTGAACTGCTGAGAGATGGTTTTCTACATGATGTCATGGGAACATCTAGGGTGGTCAATTTAGGAAAACACATTGGGCTTGAAATAAATAAACTACGTGAACAACGTAACAGGAAAACAGTCAAAACAGCGACACTTTGGGACACCGGGGTTTCAAACTCCAGTCTCCAGGTAGCAAATCCTGCAACTCCTGTGTTAGTTCATTCAACCTGTCCTCATTTGATAGTTGGTATATCTTTTGAAAAATTACTCCAGATTTTTTAAATGCGTTTTCCAATGAAGGGCAGCGACACTTGTCAATTTCAGTTCGTTGCATGTATAAATTCCATTCCATTACCCAAACCGCTTATCCTATTCAGGGTGGAATTCACAGGCAGAGTAGAATCAGACAAATGCTAGTGATGTTCCCACAGCACTTACAAATACATCCTCTTCTTGCACTTCCTTTGAACAAAATAGTACATGGGACGTTTATTCCTCATTTTGACGGTGCCCTCAGTTACGTTGAATCACACGCGTTAAAGTTATTCTCAAAAAAACTAAACTAAACAAAAAGTCCACAAAGTAACCCAGCGTGCTAACATGCTAGCATGTTAGCATGTAAGCATGTTAGCAGAGACTTAAGTTGCACTAATGTGGAGCTGAAACAACTAATGGATTATCGGAAAAAGGAATCAGTCATTTTTTTGATTATTTTGTATATCAAGATGTAAAAAAAAGAATTAAAAAAAGCCAATTGATATCTAGTTGTATGCTCTGGTAAAATGGTTATCTGAATACTTCAGACGAGATGTCACACGGGGAATTTCAGTCACAAACATGTGAGTGATTGAGAAAACAATGAATAGATGAACCATTAGTTTGACACTGTGTGTGTGTGTGTGTGTGTGTGTGTGTGTGTGTGTGTGTGTGTGTGTGTGTGTGTGTGTGTGTGTGTGCGTGTGCATGTGCGTGTGTGTGTGTGTGTGTGTGTGTGTACGTGCGCAGGGGAAGTGCACACTATCACTGTGCAGCCCGAGTCATTATTTGCCAATAAACAGTTTGTGGTGGTGTTTCCAGAACCCATCAGAGGAAAGCGGGTCGGAGTGGAAGCAATAAAAAAAAGCTGACTGGTGGAAAAGCTCCTTTGTGGCCGACACGATCTTGGAGCTAAAGTAAAGTTAACATGGAGAAAAAAGAATGCGCTCTGCGGCGCGTGGCTCGTATTTAGATGCAGTGCTGATACCGTCACCGGCTGGTCATCAACCCCTCAGATTAGGAAGTCACACATTTTCAAAGCTGGTGGGGTTCACCTGTAATGTAGTCTTTTACTGTTGCGCACTAAACGGTTTCTTCAAACATTTCAAAGAGGATTTCTAGTCATCTGATCCTTTGATTTCCACCTTTAACAACAACAGATTAATGGTGGAAGAGTTCTACTGGCGTCGCGTTGCGGTGGTCCGACCAATGTGGCCTCCGATCTGGCTGCAAACACGCCGTTCACTTCCATCTTTTGTCATCGAATAATAAAAGTCTGCGTGAAAGCAACACATGAAGCGTTTTGGAGCTGCCGCTTTGTTGTAAAGGGTTTTCACTCTGTGGAGCTGCTTCTGGTTAGATATAACTTCACATCAAGTGACTCATAATGTCACAGGGGTCACTCAGAGGTACTTTCACTTTCCGTACTTTGCGGACGAGACCGAAACTAAGCTAACTGTAGCGGCGAGTCTCGATTAGCTCATTTTTTTTAGGTTTCGCTGGATTTGGCCAATTCGTTGACTAGCAAGATGACTGTGGACTGACCTCTGTGACTCACTTTCACCCGCTGCAAGCAGCAAGCAGGAGGAACGGACAACAGTCACGTCAATGGTGTCGCTCTGGCTGCCAGGAGCCGGACAGTGGTAGAAGTACCAACAATTAAGTCTAATTAAGTTAGATATAAAAGTCCTGCAAGAAGACATGTCTCCTGTGACTGATGCTATTACACATTATGATACATTATTACTGATGTGGAGGACTTTATAGTTTTACTCCAGCGGTTTTGAGCCGAGGGGTCCGGCCCCTCTAAAGGTTCACAAGATCAATCTGAGGGGCTGTGGGATGATTACTGTTTATGTATTTAAGTTATTTATTGTCATATGCACGGCGGCTACAGAGAAGCAGTCGCTGGCATTGAACTCCTTGGATCTCAGGCTCCGTTTAAAGCGAACGTTTCACTTTCCACCAGTACGCTAGGGTCCACGTGGCGTACATTTTGTCGTTGCAGGGCGTCGCTGTCTCCTGCGTACGTGTGGAGCTCAGAGTGGACGAATAAACAGAAGTACAGGCCTCTAGTGTCCGCAGCTGGAGAACAGGTCGAAAAGGAAAAGATAAAAGCACACGATTAAAAATGAGAATCTAAGACATGAAATATCGCAGAAGTTAAAATATAGGATTTAAAATACATATATACAATATAAATTATAATATATACACTACCGTTCAAAAGTTTGGGGTCACTTAGAAATGTCCTTATTTTTCAAAGAAAAGCACAGTTTTTTTCAATGAAGATACATTAAATTAATCAGAAATACACTATACATTGTTAATGTGGTAAATGACTATTCTAGGTGGAAACGTCTGGTTTTTAATGAAATATCTACATCGGTGTATAGAGCGTATTGAGTGTTCTTTGTCTAACTTTCCACAATGTGTTTATGGAAAGTCCCCAACATGGAAGCACAATCACTCATTGTGTTCCTTAAATCACCCGAGGGAATGTTTGAATATGATTACACATGAGCTCATTCAATAGAACACTGTGTGAAGTGAAAAGAATTGAGAGATAAGACAACAATTCACATATTTCTTCCGGTTAGTTAAAACCATAATACCATCATATCATAGGTTGGATTGTCTAAAAGGAAAAGCTTCACAGTTTCCCTTTGTTCCCAGAGTGACATTGATAATCTCAGGGAGGAGGATACAGTAACCTCCTCCTGTCCCGTTATCACGTGATACGTTCTGGTCCTGATGCTGCTGTTACGGGGACTCTGTATGGGGGGCGATTAATGCCACAAAGCAACGGGATGAAGGGAAGCGAGGAATTTGTCAGAAACCTTGTGAACTATAAAATAATGGGTTACAAAATGATGTCAGCGCCTTCAGAGGAACAAAGCAACAGAAATTATTATCATCTCAAAATGTTTTTTTTTTTTAATTTAATAATGCAGATGAGGCACAAAACATCCGAAGTTCAAATCCAAGTGAATCAGGTCACCACAAGGACACATTAACAATTAACCTTGGAGCCATAGAATGCATATAAGAAGATTATTTAGTCATTGTGTCGTCACCTAGTGACATAGGGACGCTATATACATCTCTGGTAGCGGCAGCAACCTGTCAATCACAGTAAGCCCGTACTTTATGGTCTAGTTGACTCTAAATGGATCATAATATAGTAAATGAACATCATGCTGTATTGAAGAAGACTTGAAACTAGAGATTGAGACCATACATTCATATTTACAATGTTTACAGACGTTATAAATCAAGAGAGAAGTAGAGTCATTTTCTCATACACTGACTTATTTTTACAACTGGAGGAGTCTCCCCCTGCTGGTCAGGACTATCTAACATTCATACACCGTAGGAGCAGCTACGGGAGCAATTTAGGGTTAAGTGTCTTGCTCAAGGACACATCGACAAGGGCTAGCGGAGCCGGGGATCGAAACACCGATCCTCTGATTGAAGGACGACCCTGCTCACCACTGAGCCACAGTCACCCTAATAGTCACTCATAGCTATGGCTGAAAAAATATAAACATATTTTTACTATTAATATAAATTCAGTTGACCATTGCCAGGCCTATACAATCATGAGATGATATTTCTAGCAACCATCGAGACAGTTATTACAGGTTTCAGGGTGTGTGTGGCTTTAAGAGCCTGCTGCTGTGTGGCACTCATCACCCTCCATACTTCCCACATACGCGCGTCGTTGCTGATCTGGAAATTCCCTTCTCTCTGCCATTTAAAGCGCTGCGCTCTGAGGGCGATGCGAACCAACACACTAGCAGTTTGTGGACACAATGATGTAGTATTTTGTTTTGTTGTTGTTGAAGTGCACAGACGAGGGCAAAAGAAGAGCGCAGGGGGAGTTTGCATGTTTTTTTAAATGGGAAATCTGTTGGGCAGCTGGCGTCTCAAGGAGCCGAGCACCGTGGAGGAATGCGACTCGACGTGGGGGTCGGACTCCGAGAGCGACGAGCCGGCGGCGGAAGATGACAGCGGCGTCTCCGGCTCCGGCAGCCCGGCGGAGAGCGACCGGGACCCGGAGGATGGGTCCCCGCAGGTACACCGAGGGGTTTTGCAGCGTGGCTTGTGATGGCAGTGAGGGGGAGCGGAGGGGGAACATGTGCCACCGCCGCCGGATATTATTGACGAGGCCGGGACACAGAGAGGACAACCGAGCGGCTCGTGCTGCTGTCCCGCTGAGGAGCGTCCAGATGCCGACAGACGTCATTATAAAAAAACACGTTGATTTATTTGCTGTGTGAACTTCACCTGCTTACTGCGCCTCGTTGTGCCATTTAATCCACGGAGCAGCCACGTTACAAGTGACGTGTGGCATCACTGCATGGTGTATGATGCTGCATGACAGCATCACCATACGCCTATACTACTGAATGCTACACATGATCCTGTTGGTTATTTATTAAATGTAGTTGCTTATTCCAAATATTTGTTTTCCCTATTGAAGTTACACAGACTGCCTGCTGGTTTGTGAAGAAAATCAATGACTTTATTGGGGCCTTATGAGTATTATATTGGTCCCTCTGGTCTTGAACTATCAGAATATGAACTGGGGGGTTGTTGTCGGACTACTTCACACTGGTTCTGAATATTATAAACCAGCGGGTTATACCAGGACTATTTGAGGAACTGTGATTCCCTGAATCAGCCATTGTTTGATATTGTTTGAATGAGGTCTGTCATTGATCTGTGAAGGGTGCTTCTGAAAAGTTAACATGCAGTTTAATGTGAATATCAGGATCAGGTAAAACATGCTGTCAAAATTATGATACGACAACACAGCGTATAGGTTGAATTATTGGGTGAAGATGTTGAACAATAAGAGACCTGAGTTCTGGTGTAATATACCTATCCAGTATAGTATAAACACATTAATATAGTCAGATATATCAGGGAGGGACATTGGAGAGGGAACTGAATGTCACAGATGGTTTAATATTGTGCCTGCATGTGCCAAGTACGTGGAAGAAGCAAAGGACAAAGCTCACACTATATATTGTAAGACACCATGTAGATATTAGGCGGCAACCTCCAGTTGAAGAAATGCGGAAGTGTCTTAAACTTGCATTCTCTTTAATGGCCAGCAGGAGGCGACTCCTCCGGTTCAAAAATAAGTCTGATGTATAGAAGTCTATGAGAAAAGGACTCTACTTCTCACCTGATTTATTACCTCAGTAAACATGAGTTTATGGTATTAATCTCTAGTTTTAAGTCTTCTTCAATACAATGATGTTCATTTAGTAAGTTCCATTTAGAGTCAAATAGATCATAAAGCAGGGTATGCTTGAGGGCGGGGCTACCTTGTGATTGACAGGTCGCTGCTGCAACCAGAGCCGTATACAGCGTCTCTACTTAGACCCATTTGTTTTGGTCATTTATCTGTTTATATTTGCTGGATGTGTACTGGAGTCCAGCCCCACAATGTAGAGAGGAACAGAATAAATAAAGAACCGGATGAGGCCCAGTGGAACACTGCGAGCCTCTCTGTCCAGTGGAAGTTAGCATGACCCAGATTTGATTTGAGAATCAGATCCAGATCCCGCAGCGCCGATGTGAATCGTCCCGCTTTTGCCGGAAAGAAATGGATGCTGACAGCCCTCGACCTAAAACAAAAGCAAAGGCGGTGCGTTCCGTTCAACTGAGTCAGAAGAGGAGCGCCTGCACCATCTGTTGGAGGGGTTTGTTTCAGTCTGCATTTGAGCTGAGGTTTCTTTCCTTCTTTCTTTCCTTCTTTCTTACTTTTGTTTCCCAGCTGACGGATTCTCCAGAGTCCCTTCCAAAGATGAAGAGGAGTTTCTACGCTGCCAGGGACCTCTACAAATACCGTCATAGCTACCCGGTACACACACACACAGAAACAAAATCCATTGATGCCCACAAATGTAGATATGCCCACACAGATGTTGTCTGTGTTGCTGTGTGATCTCTTGGCTCTGCGTGTCTTTGTAGAACTACAGAAAGTCCCGGCAACCCAACGAGTACCGGAACCTGCGCTTCTACCTGAACAAGATCCCTCTAGTACCTGATGGTGAGATCTCACACACACACACACACACACACACACACACACACACACACACACACACACACACACACACACACACACACAAGCAGACCTCCTGCCATTGCGGAGAGAAGAAATGTTGACTTTGGGCTCAGTGAGTTTTGTTTGGCTAAAGGTCATGTTTGACTGGGCAGGACCCAGAGATTAGTGGACTGATCCAATATTTAAACACACACTCACACACACACACATACGTGTGTGTGGCAGCTAATTAGCTCCTGTCTCTTCTCAGGCATCTACGTGGAGGAGATTCTGACGAAGTGGAGAGGCGACTATGACAAACTGGAGCACAATCACACCTACATTCAGTGGTGAGACATTCCATCTGTGTGCTTAACTATATTCAATGCGATGCCACAAACTCCTCGAAGGTGACCGGATTGTTAATTGCATGGTATTATGAGACATGTTTTAGAATTGGAATTGCATAGGAATTACCAGATGTTTTTTTTTTTTTTGCATATGTGTAAAAAGTAAAATTACTTTTTTGGACCTTTTCAGATTTTTTTGATGTATTTGACAGAGGCCATAGGCGGGAATCAAACCTGTGATGTTGCAGTTATATGACATATATATTACTTATGTAACCATAATAGGAAAACTAACCATAGAATATATATAATGAGTGGTGTGTTGGATACGGTTTTGAAGTCTGAAATTTGGCCTTTTGTTCGTCGCCATCTTGTTTTTGTTTTTTTTGCCGTCACCGTCTTCCAACCCAGAACTGAATAAGAGGCGTTGTGTCGACTTCATCATCAACCGATACGTGTTTCCAGCGCGTCCAGTAATCTCTCTTCATGTAATGTCGGGTTTCTTTTGACTCTGTTTTCCTTGTGGCAGGCTGTTCCCATTAAGAGAACAAGGGCTCAACTTCTACGCACATGAACTGACTCAGGAGGAGATCAAAGTAAGACACACAAGTACACACTTGTGTGTTTGCTATGGCTGAGCGCACATCCTTCATTCAACCAAGAAATTAAACCATCCATTTACATGATGGATATTTTTTCGTTTGAAATGAAGAATGGTGTATTCCTGATTAAAGCACACAAGTCACTCAAATGGAACAACCAAGTTCTTTAAAAAACAAACAAAGGAAGGATTTGGGAAATATGTGTATGTTTCTGTATTTGTTCAGCTGACGGTTCTGAAATGAATTGAAACCATCTTGATAATGAGTGCAAATGTGTCTCTGAACCGATTCTGATGTGGTTGGGGTCCATCTGCGTGTTGCACCCACGATGCACGTGTACGCCGAACAGAAAGGCGCCGTCCCGCCTGCCGGCTGCTCTCTGATCTGCCGTGTTTGACCCCGTCAGGAATTCCAAAGCACTCGGGAAGCCAAGCGGAGGTTCCTGGCTGCCTATTCCCTCATGTTGGACTTCTACGGCATCAAACTGCTGGATAAGAGTGGGAATGTTGCTCGGGCTTCCAACTGGCAGGAGCGCTTCCAGCACCTCAATGAGTGAGCACACACACACACACACACACACACACACACACACAGTGTATATATATGCAAACACAGCGTAGCAGTTTAAGGGTAGAAGAGAGAATGTTAGCAAACTTCTGGCTCTGTGGTTCTTGAGCCCTTCAGAAAGGCACTTATTCTAAATCCCACACAACTTAATTGTTGTTCTGTTAGCAGCCAAATGTGACGCAACACGTTTTCAGTCAACAAACAGATGGTTAAAGGGTCATTCAAAGGGTTTCGTTCACATCCCGTTGCGTTTTCTTGCCAAATAACCAACCGAATGTCACACTTTGGGGTGTGCACTTGAAATACAAGAGCGCTGCTGCTTTAACCGCCTCTAAACCGTAGCATCCGATGCTAATGGTTGCCATTATCCGAACCATGGGGAAAACAACAAATTGTCCGCCGTAAAGCAGCTGCTCGGTACGATTGTTTTTAATATCTATCATCGGGGGCCTTGTGGTTTCTAGATCACTTTTAGGCCCGACCACCATCAGAAACAAACTATGCCTAATAATGAGGGAGCTGAATCAGCAAAGATTTCAGAATACAAGTTCATTTCAACACCATGAGTCATGTAGTGTTCATTTTTTCTTTGGATTTAGGTTCGGTCTTTTGCTATTTGTTTATTCACATTTATCTCTGAAGATTTCAGGGAAATATTCGTCTCACTTTCTTTGCACATTTAACACAGGTTCCCCTGAATCATGTCGTGTACAATACATGACAGAAAAAGTGTTTCTTTGTCTCTGTGTGTTGTACATGTGGCCTTAGAGGGTTGAAGCAAAACACAAGTTACTTCTACTTGAATCTTTTTAGTACCCTGAAGTTAGTCAGCATCTTTCATGTGAACAGCTACGATGGTTCAGTTCAACCACCTTCGGCTGGAGGAGTGTCCTGTTTAACAGTAAAACACAAGGTGTGAATGCAGGTCGTCGATTGGTTAATCTGTCCGACTTTCACATTTCAAATTTTCATTTTCTTACTGCATTCATTACATTTCAATTCAGTTTATTTTGTATAGCCCAAAATCATAAATTTGCCTCACGAAAACTCCCCCAAAAAAATAGAAAAAAAACTGAGCAGGATCCCTCTCCCCGGATGGACAGAAGCAACAGATGTCATGTGACCAGAATAAACAACGTAACAGAGTTACAGCACATTACATGAATATGACAGAAATTATTCATATAATGAGTAGTATGCATGGTCCATGATCCAGATAACCACGACCCATTAAGCAGAAGGAGGTAGAGAGGAGCATCAGGAGGGCCGCCATGGAAGGAGGCAGGAGGCAGGAGACAGGAGACAGGAGAGTTAGTAATGTGCATTGAAGAGGCATTAATTCATCCAGAAGGAGTGAGAGAAGAGGAGAGAGGAGCTCAGTGTATCCTAAGATGTCCCCCAGCAGTCTGAGCCTATAGCAGCACTTCTGGTGACTCTCATTGTATTCATGACTGATTCAATGTTCTTCTGCTTTCTCTGAAGGTCTCAGCACAACTACCTGCGGATCACTCGCATCCTGAAGTCCCTGGGCGAGCTGGGCTACGAGGCCTTCAAGGCCCCGCTGGTCCATCTGTTCCTGGAGGAGTCGGTGTGCCACAACTCGCTTCCCAACATGCAGCACAGCGCCCTGGAGTACTTCGTCTACACCATCCGCCTGCCGGCCACCCGCCGGCGCCTTCTCCGCTACGCCCGGCAGCACTACAGGCCCGCCCACGCCTTCCTCTGGGGGCCGCCACCCAAAAGGCGCGGCGGCGGCGGCGGTGGTAGCGGCGGCGGCGGCGCTGGGAGCAGCGGGATCCGGGCGCCCGCTCCGACACCGGAGCAACAGCGGAGGGGGGAGGAGAGCACCGGTAGTGGAAATACTGTGTCTTCCCATGATGCCGTGACCTGCCCCGACCTGGCCGGAGGCTGCGCGGGACTCGGGTTTAGCGTAGCCGGACTGGAGGGAGCGCTGACGATGGCGGGAGCGAGGGGGGAGAAGGGCGAGCGCAATGAGATCGTTCCTTTGTAGGAGGTCCGGTTTCAATCTTTATCTGGTGCTGAAGGCAGGAAACAACAGGTGTTTTTAAAAGTAATAGGTTCAAATGTTAAGGGAAAAACATTGTTCATGCCAGAACGTTGAAGCTTCAAGTCCAGAAGGCAGTAATAGTAAAATGCATTTGTAGAATCAATTCAGGTTAAGGGCTTATCGTGAACAACTATGACCTTATGTCTTTGCAGGTGAATCAGTTTGAATGGACTGGATACGGCGTGGGGTTCAGGTGTTTGCAGAGGTGGGAGGTGGGAGGTCATATCCTCGGCCAAGCTTAACTCGCCTTGGACCAAATCCCCATCAAACCCATAGAGACCCAAATGTGTGATGCGAGGCCTTTCCTCATCTAGGGCTGTTGTTACGAAACTTAGACAGAAGATTTGCCTTATTTGACGTTTTTGTTCTGGAACTGAGATGAAATGAAATGTGGTTCTTGATGCTGAAGACCATTTTAGAACCAATTTCATTTCAATTCAGTTTATTTTATATAGCCCAACATCACAAATACAAGTTTGCCTCGGAGGGCTTTACAATCTGTACACATGACTTCCCTGTCCCGGGACCTCACATCGGATCAGGAAAAACCAAATGGTGCCGATTGGCGTGTCGGTCATTGCGATAGCTTTTGGGTAACAACACAGTCTGGAGCTCCACTGCAACAAGCCGGGCCCAGCTCCCTTCGTAGTTTGTGCAGTAAAATGAGAATTATTGTAATGTGAAGACGAAGAGCAGGGAGAATTTGTTTCTCTCTCTCCTCCAATCCTGTGAAAATAACTTAAGGAACACGGAGAAGTGAGAAAGTCAGGGGTGGACTAATTGGTCCAAGCAGTAATTTGAAACCATATTTTTTCTTCTTCTTTTAGATGGACTTATATCCTCACTTGGTTGTTGATGAAAGAAGGCACAACTCAATATGTATCTGCTCTGTGACGTGACTGTCTACAAGTTGAAGGAAGAGGCCTTTAGTGACGTCACTATGTAGTTTTTCCGTAATCCTGCTGTCAAACAAGACAATAAGAACTATCATGTAACAACACAAACTCATTCTGGTGATAAAACAGTGAAGAGCTGGAGATCCGTGCATTCGCTACGTCTCCGTAGAAGAAAAAGAACAGGTGACCTCAGATCTGTAATGTAACTGCAGGCCTTTGTTTATTTGTGTTGTTTTTTTTTTTTACCAGAAATCAACATTTTCTTCCAGCTTTGGTGTTGAATCCGAAAATGCTTCAGCACATGTAGTTTCAGATGGTTATCATCCGTTCGGCTGTCTGGTTCCCTCCATGTTGCGTTAGCGGAGCGGCCAACAATAGCATTGTTCACTAGCATAGCATAGCATAGTCTTCATAGTCCGCATCTTACAAACGCCTCGAGTGTTGAATTCCAACTGATAATTACAGATTGAATGTTTAACTTTTTCCACCTTTTAATGGTGGCTCAAATATCCTTCGTGAAATTGGTAGTGAAAAACATCACAGGAATTCCAATATGGCCGCCACTGGGTGCGTTGTGTCGCCTAAAAGCGCTTCATCTCAACGACACAAGGCGATGGGATGTGGGCTGTGACTGCAGCTAATGGATGAAAACCCGGTCATGTGTCTTTGACAGTCTGTGTCTTCCTGTTGAAAGCGCTGCAGGTTCCTCCAAGCCGCCGGCTGGGAAACAGATCTACGTTAATAATCCATGAACATGATTGATTGTTCTCATATTGTCTGACCTTGACTGAATTTGGCAGTAATCATTTGTCCTTGTTTTTAAGCAGGCTACACATGGTAGGTGGTGACGCTGTTGATATTCTTTACCAAATACCCTGATATCCATATTTCCATGATACTGTAGAGTTGACCACTGCTTTTACAATATATTTACACAGTGAGATATTTGATAAATGATAATCAGCAATGCGGATGACTAAGTGGGCAGAGGGCAAATAACAGAACAGTGAGAACAATTTGGTAATTTTAGAAAATAACATCACTTTACTGCAATGCAGACTTTAAAACCAGGAAAAGACATCATCACTTGTGCAATATTACGATTTCCAAAAAGGCAATATCCAGTCTATATATGAATATAATATCTGTATATTATAATATAACAGTTGAAAGCTTGTAGGGCTTCTTTGTTTGTGTAGTTGATGATATTTTTGTCCGATTATTAACATAAAAAAACTAAATGTTTAGGTGCCAAATATACAGAAGCCTTGAGAGGCAGGTAAAAACAAAACAAAAAGCATTACGATAATCCATTTTCTCAGTCTGATCTAAATTACTTCATTCTCTCTGTTTATGACTTAAGAACAAGTGGAAAAAGTACCGTAGATTTAGTGTTTTTTAAATCTTTTTTTTTATTTGTTTGTTGCTGTAATAAACATTTTGGCCACAGAAAAAGGATCCTGACAAAAGAAATACATTCAGCCCAGGTGAAAAAAGTAAAGCAACAAAACCTTTTCCCCACCTGCTTTTAAGTGATGAACACAGGAGACTAAACAACTTACACCAGACTTAGAAAATGGATCACCATATTTTTATTTTTGTATTGCCTTTTACGGCTTCTGTAGGAACAAAAACTGAACAAAAATGATTTCCCCTAAAGCACTATAGGAGTCACTAAATGCGACAGTATCCTCCGCTGATAGACTCATTACTTTTGTCGGGTTAGCAGCCGCTCAAGGAAGTGAAGCAGATGTTCACGTCTGAGAAGTTAAGAAACGCATCATCACCCTCGTGGTGTCAGAGGTTGGCAGCGCCACCTCGCTTGTGTCAGTTTGTATTAAAGGTGTGTATTGCTGTCCAATCAGCCAATAGCAACAGAAGCCTACACAGACAGGTTAAGGCTATTTGGTTTAATTCAAGGTCTCATTTCGAACACACTTTGAGTTCCCGGCTGCAATAGTTGAGATATCAGTGAAATTAAAAAGACAGCAGTGATGCATGATGGGGATTTAAACACTCCTCCCTGACTTCCTGTCAGCTGTTCTTCCTGTTCATCGTCAGCTGACCAGGTCTCTGTATCGCTCCCCCAGCCAAGTGTATCTGATATAATTGTAAAGATAACTTTTCAGGTGATAACATGGGCTCACGTATTGGATTTTTTAGTATACTGTGTGTGTGTGTGTGTACATATATATATATGTACGAGTGTGTGTGTGTGTGTATCTGATATTCTTAAGTGCCTTTTTTGTATTTTTTATGTTGATCTTATGCTGTAAGGACTGTCTTTTGCAACTGATTTCCTGTACATCCTGTTATTTTGTACAGCATATTTGATATTTACATTATTGTTTGCATTATAGTCATATACAGTATGAGTATGATTCATGTACAGTAACAGCAGGAATAAACCCAATAGAAGTTGGTGAAGAGGAGGAGTTTAATAATATATGATACTTGAAACTGTATCTGTCTTATTGATGAAAATGTAATTGTTTCATAGATGAATATTCACTATGCTTGCTGGACATGGATGGGTCTCAATAACTGGACATTTGCCCTAAAATGTGAAATTTGCCACACTTAACTCAAATAAAAAATGGGGATGTGGATTAAGAATGGTGTCTTCTGTTGAGCACAGTGTGTCGCATTCTGGAGGCGGGAGCAAGCAAAGAGCCACGGTTTGTCTGCCAAAGGCTGAACAGACCATCAGGTTGAATACACTCACAGGAGAGAATTAAACACACACTTTCAAATACTTAATATAGCTGAGATTAAGTCTTCTGAAACCTCCCTGACCCTGGGATCTGACTGGAGCTAATGAGGTATAAATGCAATGAATAATAAATTAATAATAAATTAGCAATAAATTAGCTCAATTTAAATGTTCCTGACAATCTGAAGCGAGACACTACAGCTTTACTTAACTTACTAGTTAAATACAAAGACTTGTTTTTCTCCGGAAAGCAGACAATCACAAATCCTTCCCTTTCTTTGACATAAAAATTGCTCTTTTTTAGCTTGATTGTGGAATCTTTCTTCCACTTCAGTACAGTCAATTTCACTGAGCAGGCACAGGTGAGGTCAAACGGACAATGTGCTCCTGAGTGATTTTACTCAGGAGAAACTTTAACCGGATAAAGGCAGTTATTCAGTGAAGTCACCACTGTGGTCTGTAGAAACGGATACCTTTTGACTCGCCATTGCAGGAACAAGTGAAACTAGTTTCATCAACAATGGCTCAGTTCCATCAAGTGTGTCCACATACAGTGGGCCAGCATGCACCATATCAGTAGGGCTGTGCAAAAAATACCTATACCGTGTGTGTGTGTGTGTGTGTGTGTGTGTCCGTCCGTCCTCCGCTCCTGTAGATGTCGTTGCTTGGAGCCTATAGTAAGCACAACAGACTTGCGGTAGTACTTGACAAGACACCAGGCAGGTGAAATAAAAAAACTGCAACCTCAGCCGAAACCTGTGGTATAGAAAATTGTGGGATAGCCCCACCAACAGTGACACAATAAGAATCGCCAACAGTATGCACTTTATTTTCATATGATTTATGGCAATACAAATACCTTTTCTAATAATTTAGTACAGAAATTCTGAATGAAGTAGGTGTGATACAATTTGCCCGGTTATCAATAACATTTGATGTACATACTACACTATCCAGGAGGTAGACAGGCTCCATCCAAATGCTGCGCTCCTGTTCACTCAGGTTTTGGAGAAAGTAAACCATGACATCATGCGTGGTGCAGGGGGCCTAGCAGAGCCAACAGAAAAAGAGAAAAAATGCAAAACTCACCTGGCTTATAATAATTGTAATAATGATTGTTATTTTGTGCATGACTCAGCAAAATGTAACCAAGCTAACTTTTTTTGTGGGCTACAGTAGAACAACAAATCAACAAATAAAAAATAAAAAGTGCGCCTCCCTCTGACTCTGGTTCACTTAAGGAATATGCACATTACATATAAATAAATACATATAACTACATGATAAACAAATAAATACACAAATAAAAAAATGAAGGAAGGAAAGATGCAGAGAGAGACAATTATTTAAAGGTGCAGTGTGTAGGATTTAGTGGCTACTAGTGTTGAGTTTGCATATTACACCAAGTGACTTCTCCCTTGTGCCGAGCCTGTAGGCGAACTACAAACACAAAAAAACATGAACGGCCTTATCTGGAGCCAGTGTTAACATATTTTTATACTTCATTTATTCAGGTAGATGCGCCTAGATGCTACAGCCTGTAGCTTTTAAGTGCAATCCGATGGGACCTTTAAATCATATTCACATCATGTATTCTTTGTTCCTTTCCACTGCTAACATTAATGGGGTGCCGCTCTTTTGTACAGCTTGCGTATGTGGAGTTGATCTTAAAGGGATTAATATACCTTGTTTGCAAAACACGAAACAACCGTGGCCAGGTTTATTTCAGTGAACAGTCCCAATTATGCACTGTGTGCTGTTGAGTCATTATTTTCAACAAGAGACAAGTGATCCTGTTTGGAAGGCATGACATATAAATGCACATTCACAGGGTTACATTATATTGTGACAAAAGGACAAGTAAATGAACTACAGCTGGGCTAAAGATAATATGAATAGAACTTTATTTAAACAGAGATTGCTCAAGAAAATTCAACATAAGAATAAAAAGCAGCAGATAGCCTGTCTGTAAATGCATTAATAAGAACATGTTGTGAGTGTTTTCTTAAGTCTGAAAGCTTGGCAACCATCACTTACATTTCTAATGTAGTTTTGAGATATCGTGCATCATTCATCATGTGCACGGCCAGTTCCGAAGCTTCTTACAATCTATCATGTGATGCCTTTCAGGGCCAAGACAAGAAAGAAACACACTCTGATTCTGCAGTACAAAGAAGTGATCTGCAGCAGATCCGCCAGCTGTATAATAGGATCAAAGTTCTCAGCAAAGAGAGCTGGAAAGACACCAGGAGCCTTACATTATACAAACCTACTGAACAACTGTCTCCAACGAGCGTTTTCCGACAAAAAGTTGGGAGATAATGAGAGGGACGTGATTAGAAAGCTCGCTGCCGTCAGGAGAGAGCTTAAGCAAGAAAGACGTGATGGCCAGAGTCTTCAAAGAGCATCAGATCTGTTGTAGTGAGACTCGTCTCACTCCCACTGAACCTTTCTTGCTTCTCCAATCTGTGATAGCATCAATCCTTTCCCTCTTCTTTGCTGCAGCTGAGAAGCTTTGATGGAACAAAGACAGCAGAGATAAAGTGTCAAGGAAGCAGCTTCACATGTTACTACAATAGATGTGATCTACGCATGGTGTACTTTTAAAACAGGAAGATTATTCTGCCTTTATAATATAAGATGCCTGCTTTTACAGAAAACATGCATTAAAAATATACCTGTGTAAACATATTTCGGTTAGGCCTGTGATTATGATTGTAGCCATGCAATTATGACTGTAACCATGTGTTTCAAACTGTAGCCATGTGAGAGTGACTGCAGCCATGTGATAGTGACTGCAGCCATGTAATTGTGACTGTAGCCATACAATGCCCATGTGGTAGTGAGTGTAGACATGCGATTACGACTAGCCATGTGATTGGTACAGTAGCCCATGTCGATGTGTCCTTGGGCAAGACACTTCCCTACGTTGTTATTGTAAGTCGCTTTGGATAAAATCGTCAGCTAAATAAATAGTAATGTAATTGTGACTGCAGCCATGTGATTGTAACTGTAGCCATGTGATTGTAACTGTAGCCATGTGATTGTAATTGTAGTCATGTGATTGTAACTAGTCATGTAAATATAACTAGCCATGTGATTGTAACTGTAGCCATGTGATTGTAGCTAGCCATGTGATTGTAACTAGTCATGTACATATAACTAGACATGTGATTGTAACTGTAGCCATGTGATTGTAACTAGCCATGTGATTGTAACTAGCCATGTGATTGTCACTGTAGCCATGTGATTGTAACTAGCCATGTGATTGTAACTGTAGCCATGTGATTGTAGCTAGCCATGTGATTGTAACTGTAGCCATGTGATTGTAACTAGCCATGTGATTGTAACTAGCCATGTGATTGTAACTGTAGCCATGTGATTGTAACTAGCCATGTGATTGTAACTGTAGCCATGTGATTGTAACTAGCCATGTGATTGTAACTGTAGCCATGTGATTGTAACTGTAGCCATGTGATTGTAACTAGCCATGTGATTGTAACTGTAGCCATGTGATTGTAGCTAGCCATGTGATTGTAACTGTAGCCATGTGATTGTAACTGTAGCCATGTGATTGTAACTAGCCATGTGATTGTAACTGTAGCCATGTGATTGTAGCTAGCCATGTGATTGTAACTGTAGCCATGTGATTGTAACTAGCCATGTGATTGTAACTAGTCATGTGATTGTAACTGTAGCCATGTGATTGTAACTAGCCATGTGATTGTAACTGTAGCCATGTGATTGTAACTAGCCATGTGATTGTAACTGTAGCCATGTGATGGTAACTAGCCATGTGATTGTAACTGTAGCCATGTGATTGTAGCTAGCCATGTGATTGTAACTAGTCATGTACATATAACTAGACATGTGATTGTAACTGTAGCCATGTGATTGTAACTAGCCATGTGATTGTAACTAGCCATGTGATTGTCACTGTAGCCATGTGATTGTAACTAGCCATGTGATTGTAACTGTAGCCATGTGATTGTAGCTAGCCATGTGATTGTAACTGTAGCCATGTGATTGTAACTAGCCATGTGATTGTAACTAGCCATGTGATTGTAACTGTAGCCATGTGATTGTAACTAGCCATGTGATTGTAACTGTAGCCATGTGATTGTAACTAGCCATGTGATTGTAACTGTAGCCATGTGATTGTAACTGTAGCCATGTGATTGTAACTAGCCATGTGATTGTAACTGTAGCCATGTGATTGTAGCTAGCCATGTGATTGTAACTGTAGCCATGTGATTGTAACTGTAGCCATGTGATTGTAACTAGCCATGTGATTGTAACTGTAGCCATGTGATTGTAGCTAGCCATGTGATTGTAACTGTAGCCATGTGATTGTAACTAGCCATGTGATTGTAACTAGTCATGTGATTGTAACTGTAGCCATGTGATTGTAACTAGCCATGTGATTGTAACTGTAGCCATGTGATTGTAACTAGCCATGTGATTGTAACTGTAGCCATGTGATGGTAACTAGCCATGTGATTGTAACTGTAGCCATGTGATTGTAACTGTAGCCATGTGATTGTAACTAGTCATGTGATTGCAACTAGCCATGTGATGGTAACTAGCCATGTCATTGTAACTGTAGCCATGTCATTGTAATTGTAGTCATGTGATTGTAACTAGTCATGTAAATATAACTGGCCATGTGATTGTAACTGTAGCCATGTGATTGTAACTAGCCATGTGATTGTAACTGTAGCCATGTGATTGTAGCTAGCCATGTGATTGTAACTGTAGCCATGTGATTGTAACTAGCCATGTGATTGTAACTAGTCATGTGATTGTAACTGTAGCCATGTGATTGTAACTAGCCATGTGATTGTAACTGTAGCCATGTGATTGTAACTAGCCATGTGATTGTAACTGTAGCCATGTGATGGTAACTAGCCATGTGATTGTAACTGTAGCCATGTGATTGTAACTGTAGCCATGTGATTGTAACTAGTCATGTGATTGTAACTAGCCATGTGATGGTAACTAGCCATGTCATTGTAACTGTAGCCATGTCATTGTAATTGTAGTCATGTGATTGTAACTAGTCATGTAAATATAACTGGCCATGTGATTGTAACTGTAGCCATGTGATGGTAACTAGTCATGTGATTGTAACTGTAGCCATGTGATTGTAACTAGCCATGTGATTGTAACTAGCCATGTGATTGTAACTAGCCATGTGATGATAACTAGCCATGTGATTGTAACTAGCCATGTGTTGGACTGTGGTTGTTATTATCATTATATATAGGTTTTAATTAAGGGGCGTTTCACTAACTACATGCTGTGAGTTGACATGTTTCTGCGGACCGTATTGAAGCTTTCAGCATTCCTGAACTCCTGTGGTGTGTTGATTCAACAGCCGTCATATCTGAATAATGCACGGCAGGTCCTAAACCTGAGTGGCACAACGATGCTTGTCTGTCTCAAAGCAACACAAATTGTGAGTGATGTGTGGTGGTCGCAGAGGCAAGTAAATGTTTTTTTAAAGATGTTTCTCCGGGCCAGAAGGAGAGTTTTGGGTGAAACACTTATTTTGCTAGCCTGAGTAGATATGATGGAGATTTTTCTGTGAGGGAAATGTACCAGGATGAAATGTTAGGAGCAGTGAAGAGAAGTCACAGTACAGCGAACAAAGCCATATCCATAGCATCCCAGATTCAATCACAAGTTTAGCAGTGGGATCAATAACCATATCCTCACCCAGCACAGCCAGACAGAGCAGCTGCGCTCACAGCCGGTGGCTCTCCGCTGACGCAGCTCCGCCTTTGGAAAGGAAGACTGAGTAATAAATGCATCGTGGAGTCACATCATCTCTTCTTTCTGTAGTATCTGCTGAGTATTCCCCTAACCTGGCAGTGTGTTACAACTGGACCGGACCAACACATTGATGATGTTTATGGGGATTTTCTTTTATGCATATTCAAAATGAGCGTTGTTGGAGGGAGCCTGGTATGACATTTTTTACTGCCAACAACTGCTGCTTTTTAATTGTTGTGCATATGAGAATAAGTAATGAAATAACTTGAAACACTCACTGTTCACTTGGGGAACTTGGGCAAATAGTGCAAGAATTTCTTTTAAACTTAAAACCCATGAAATGTTACTGTTATTACATTATGTATTGTACAGAGGAATGTCATTATTAAGCAGATATAGGGTCATATCCACACTGCAGCTCTATCAGAGATAACGTTCGCTCTGCAGTAGATCCGCCTCGTTCAAGGTGTAGCATTATTCCTTCCAGGACGGCCTGTTCTGTCTCTTCATCCACCTAACCTTTAGGCATCACAGAAGATTCGTACATTTTTCCTCTCTTATAGTCATCATGAATTATGAAAAACCGTCTCATCATAACGAGAACACCTGCTCGTACGAGAAAGCAGCTAATGAGCAGGTGTCTAACAAGCTTGTTGGCATCTCGTTATATATCAAGGTAAATGTCAAGGTAGATGTACAGTTTAACATTATTGCGAGATCCTAACAAGAGAATGGCCGGTGCTCATCTCTTTAAAAATCTGACGCTGATTAATGTTCACGTCTGTCTTCAAAATAAACGTAGTCTTCACAAATATTTTATATGATCAGCTGCTATAAAAACACAAAACACTGTATAGATTCAGTTCAATGAAAGCTGGAGGTAATAAACACTTGAAAATAGCAATGATAACACACCATGGCCTACATACACATAATGTGTGCGTGTTTTTGTGTATGCATCTCATATGTGCACACTCACCTGATTCATACTGACAGAATGAGGGGGCCTTCCATAATGTGTGCTCAAGCAGAAAAAAAAGTGTGAGTGCTGAGGCAGTGGGCTACTTTGTGATTGATGTGGAGTTGTTCTGTCTTCTAGATGGCAGCTGACTGACTGGCCTAAGACACCCCCCGCCTCAAAATAGGAAACACATCTCTGTTTATATATAGCGTTGATATGTGTTTGAATATGTGTGAAAGATTCAAAAGGCCTTTTGATAATTCTCTGTAGTTTTGTCGTTACGAAGGAAACCTACAAATCAACAGCTCTTAAAAGCCAAGTAAAATAGTACAGAGTCCTGAGACCCCAAATGGCTGAAGTGTTTATATTTTAAATACATGGCAGTTCATGTTTATTTACCATCCTGAGAATGCATCCTACACATCCTGTTCCTGACACTAAATTATGGAAGCAAGATACCAACAAATTGCTGTCTGCGGCTTACATCTTGCCCTGAGTTTGAGCCATGAATCTTTAAACACCCTGGAAGTCAGTGTGCAGTAACGGGATCTTATTTTGGAGAAAATATGTACGTTAGTCAATGGCACGTATTAGAATGTGAAAATACATGAATATAAACACGTCACACCCAAACAATTGTGTAAGTCACGTCTCTTTCTGACATTTCGTAGCGGGATGTATTCACACCAATGGCGGGTATTGCTCGTTCTTTTCGCTTCCCGGCTGAAAAAAAGAGTTGCTGGATCAAACACATCAGGTTGGATAACGTTTTTATTTGTGCGTGGAACATTGGTGAGCCAAGGCAACGGACAAGTTGGTGATGTGCTTTGTGCGAGATGTAGAGTAGTTCACTGTTTCACACATAACTTTATGATGCTCCGACAAATCTATGAGAAGCTGCGACTTTCTTGACGTACAAAATTATCTTTTTCATCATTGACAAACAACATTTACGCGTAATTCATGACACAATTCAAACCGAATAAAAAAAAAGTCTAATTACTGATGTTTAGCAGGTATCTTTAACATATTAGTTTACAATGTTAGCATGCTAACATCCACTTATTAGTACTAAATAAAAGGAACAGCTAGAACATTTACTGGGCAGGTAAAAATGAAACATTAGCCTGATGCTGGTGGTGCGAGGTGAACACTAAAGTTATGACAATTTATTTTGAGGAGAACATGTAGGGCTACTCCAAATACTATGATTTAGTGCATTCCCTGTTGCCCTTAGTACACAATGCTACTGTTCTCATTGCTAACAGGAAATGGAGGACATGACAGCCAATGCTTAGAACTGATAATCGTGATACCAAATCATCCGACAAGTATCATGAGGAAGAATGTTGTAGTTGACACCGTAGATGGACAATCGAATAACGTTAGCTTGTCAAGACGAATAACGTTAGCTTGTCAAGACGAATAACGTTAGCTTGTCAAGTTGGCAAAGCAGCACGAGCACATAGAACCATGCAAATTGAACAAGAAAGTCTAGGGTAAGGCTAAATAATACAAGGATATTATGAGTTAGAAAAAATGTAATACATAAATGCTGGGTTATTTAATTCTCATGGGATGTTAATTTGTTACAATCTTCTCATTATTTTAGCTGATGGCATCGTGTTTCATCCATAGTTTTATTGCTGAATTTTCAGAGCAATGTGTGCTCACACTGTTGATACGGTTTGTGCCTGCACTCTGTTTGCCATTTGCTTCATCTCATATGTGTGTGTGTGTGTGTGTGCGCGTGTGTGTGTGTGTGTGTGTGTGTGTGTGTGTGTGTGTGTGTGTGTGTGTGTGTGTGTGTGTGTGTGTGTGTGTGTGTGTGTGTGTGTGTGTGTGTCTGTCTGTCTCCAGTTTGGCACTTTGTTTTGCTGCTTTTGTTGCCCAACAACAGATGGTGTCTCCATGTGCTTCCTGTCCTCTCGTCTTCCATTTCCTCCCAGCGTGTTCTGCAGCGAGCCGCTGTGCCTTTAAAGAGACACTTCACAATATTCTCCCCTCTCATCCTTGAGGGGAAAAATCTTGAGAGTTCAGACGCTGCTGGAGACTGGTAATCACCGACACTCACTTAATCTCACAACAGTCCGTCTAAAGGCCCTATCTGTACCGCAGCGCTGCTTTTTGCTTTCATCTTCTTGTCAAGAACTGATCTTTTCCTTTAGCCTTTAGCAGAAATGAGAATTATTTACACATAACATGGCAGCCTAATTATAAATGCTTCGAACTTTACATGATTCATCAACTGTTAACAAAGCAATTAGTTGCAACTTACAAATCCTTTATAAAGGGGGCCTTATTAGAAAGTACTTCCTTGACATTGGAGTTAACAACAGTTCTGGTTACAAACAGAAGTCTGATTGTATAGAACATGACTACTTCTCACCTGATTTGTTACATTAGTAAATATTGTAAACATGAGTTTATTGTCTCAATCTCTAGTTTCAAGTCAGAGTAGTATGCTTTACTGTGATTGACAGGTATCTACCAGAGCCATATATGAGCCATAATCCAAGATGGCAACGGCAAAATTGCTGAACTCAAAGCTTCAAAACGGCAGTCCACAAACCAATGGGTGACGTCACAATGACTACGTCCACTTCTTATATACAGTCTGCGGTCGATTCGTCTCCCAGTACGACAAAGTAACGAATACAGAGGTGCAGAATTCAAAGATAGATCATCGAAGGTGATGGTCTCAAAACAAAAGATGTCAGAAAGTTTAGACAGTAGGTGATTGTGCATGTAGCTTAATGATAGCTTCTCGCTCATGTTGTTCATTCATCAGCACTGCATCCATCAATGATTGCATCCACCTACGTAATTCAGTTTTATTTAGAATGTTTGCTAAATATTGAGTAACAAAGCACATCAGACTCATTTTCTTTTTTTTTAAACAAAAAATATGGACCTGGTGTGCAGACGCCTTAAGTCTGCCCATTGCACGGGTCATTGTGTAATGTTTCTCAGACACACTGACATTCTGCTGTGCATGACAACTCCTGACTGCAGACTCTTCTTCAGTCTCGATGACGGGCTGAAACTGTAGTAAGTCTTGGTTTCGGGGGCGTTTACGTGTCGTGGTAGAAACTGGAGCCGGAGCAGAAAGTCAGCTTCTGCTTTTCTGCTGTGCAACAAAACAGGAACTTTCTGTTGTTTTTCCATCATCTGCTACTGTATGAGATGCTGATTATAAACACCATGCCCTTACACCAATGGTTCTCAACCTTTTTTCACTGAGTACCCCCTGTGAGTACCCGCTAACCAGTGCAAAGCATTTTTAGTTGAAAAAAAGTCTGTAATACACAGCGCTGTGCCATCAGTGTCTGATTTAATATATATAATTCAGTTTATGAACTTACAGGTATATTTTATTGAATATTTATTAAATAACTATTTTTAAAAGATTTTGTAATGGATGCTCATTTTAAATATATATTTTAAAAAATCTCACGTACCCCATGGACTGCCTTCACGTACTGCCAGGGGTACATGTACCGCCATTTGAGAACCACTGCTTACACACACACACACACCTGATCATAGCGCTGTTTAGACTCACTGTCCAGACAGAGGAACATATGATATGCAATTACCAGGCTAGTCAAATCCGTTTCAGTAATAATTCATTTTAATCATGATCTTGAGGTCAGCCAAACATCATAACATCGTATAGGTTGTTAATTGAACATGTGAATACTGTGAATAGTGAAACTGTGGCACTATGGCTCCACCTTGTGGTGACAGTATGCACTGCATCTTTTACTTCATTCTCTCTCGCATTCTTCACATGCAAGAAAATACAAGATGACTATTGCGTGTTTACATCTGTGCTTTATTTCCTTTTTTTCATCATCAGAATACAGGAACTATTTCCTACAACAAAAAGTGTTACGACCTGATTGCCATTTTAATTTTTTTTATTTGCAATACCTTAGATAGTCTATTAGGGTCGATTAGGGTTCGTCTATGCACAACAAGTCTTAGAAAAGGTCAAAAGGTCGAAATGAGAGAAACAGTAGAACATACAAATACAGTGCATGCCATATGAAAACAAAAAACATTTATAATACAAACGCAATATGGGAAAAACTTTTTATATCTGAAACATGATCATGTCCACAGTAGCCCTTATAATAATAATAATACACAGTTAAAAAAGTTTATATTATATCAAGGTTTAAAACATTTATGAATGGATGGCCAAAACGGGGCGCAAAATTCGTGTGAAATGAGTACAAATGTGTTAAAATGTATACCGTTACTCAGTGTAATAAAGGAACGTTTAAATGAACATATTTAAAGATTCCAATATGAAGTAATAATCGCTGATAGCTGGCATTTGCAACTCTTGAAATGGTGAGATTTTGAAACAATTGGACAGGAGGGCGAGACTGTTTTTCTCCTGTTCACTGACTTGATGGTATCAGTATAAAGCACCACAGTATAAGCAGTATAAAGTATAACCTCTAGTGTTCATGAGCAGAAATTACATATTTTCAATTTCAGGCTCTGAATAAATTGAGATTTTTGTTGTTGTTCTTGATCTTACGCTTTCCATCATGTACCGTATACGATTGGTAAAGTGAGATATATTGAGTACGCTGGCCTGACAGACTCCTCCCCCTTTTAAACAGCCACATCCGCGCTTCCTATGTATGTATTACAGATTGTATATTTTTAGTCTGACAATAGCAGACGGGGAACACCCACTGTTTCTGCTTCCTCTGTACGTCTCTCCCCCGTATCACCACTTAACATGCCTAAGAAAACCTAAACACACACACACACACACACAGGTTACGGTGTAATGACACATGTGTAGGACGACCACTATGACCGTTTTCACTTCAAATTCCTTCAATGTGTTCGTGTTACGCAATAGTCTCACAGCTTTAAAAAAAGTTTTATTTCCCATTTTCTGCACTTTTTCTCTCCCTGGACTCTGTCACATGCTCTAACGTGTGTGTGTGTGTGTGTGTGTTTGTGTGTGTCCCTGCCCCAGTGGGACAGCCATGACCGAGGTCACCGGGTCAAGAGAAACCGGCCAATCGGAGATGTGCCGCTCCCCATTTCCTGTCCCGAATGGCAAGCATTCCCCCGGCAGTCGGACCAAGGATGTCAGAGGATCTGCACAAATCCTTCAGTGGGTGCTTTAATAGCTCTTCATTCACTTAAACTTAAACTGAACGCCGGAGATGTTTTTTTAGAATGAAAAAACGCAAACGGAAACTATGTGACGCTGAGAGCAACTCTAGGCCCGTGTTAGAGTACTGTGAATGTGTGTGTGGCCGGTGGTTCCTCTAACGCTCCAAAACTAGGGAGAGAGTGAAAGGTGGAAGTTGTAACTCAGGTGCGTATTGAAAGTCACGGTAACAGAATGTACTCAGTAAATCACATCATGTGACCGAGTGCATTCTGCACTGATGAAGGTGAATTGACAGAAAACCGAAACAGAAAAGTTCCTCCCAGCTGCGAGTTGACTTCCCGAGCCAGGCAGTATAAACATGCCCACTCCCGGCCACCAGGGGGCCGACGCCGAGAGTGTAGGATGTTTACACTTCCTGGAGCTCAGAGATCGAAGTTGATGCCACGGTTGAAATTCGACAAAATACAGTTTTAAGCCATTTCAGAAAAAGTGGACGCAGTCGCCGTTGGTTTGTGGAAGTCTCGGGGTTTGGCATTTTTGGGTGTCGCCATCTTGGTTATTTGCCGTCGCCATGTTCTCTTTTTGCAACCAGAAGGGACACGAGAGGGTGGAGCTAAGTACATCCAAACGACCAACATTACAATTAACTTTCATGAACTGAAAACACATTGTGAAAGGGTTCGAGAAAAAAGACATAAAAGACGGACCACTCCTAGACCGGACATTGTAGCAGTAGCGACCTGTCAATCACAATGTAGCCCCGCCCTAAAGCGTCCCCTGCTTTATGGTCTGTTTGACTCAAAATGACCATAATTTACTAAATGAACATCATGCTGTATTGAAGAAGACTTGAAACTAGAGATTGAGACATAAACTCATGTTTACAATGTTTACTGAGGTAATAAATCAAGAAAGAAGTAGTCATTTTCTCATAGACTTCTATACAACAGAGGAGTCGCCCCCTGGTGGTCAGTGGAGAGAATGCAAATTGAAGGCACTTCAAAATACCAGTTCAACTAAATTATGGAAACATATCCAATATTTGCACCATTTAAAAAAGAATCTGTGACCCTTCAAATGTAGCAATGTCTTCTTACGATCACTCATTAATATTATTATTACATAACTCAAGAGAAAAAGTCAAAATCCCGTGACTTTAGATTTATCCAGCGACCCTCACTGGGGTCCAGACCCTCCCAGTTTGGGAACCTCGCTTCAGGCTGATAGTTTGAGTTGTATTTTCCCTTTTATTTTATTTTTTAAACTGTGTTTACATCGGATCTTTTTCTTCCACAGAAAGTAGTCTGTTGTTTCCTAGTAGGACACACTGCTGCTATATGAGCACAAATATACACCTCTTGACCTGCATTCACATTCCTCCCCTACCGAGTCACATTTAACAGGAAATCATAAGGAATTTAGTTACGTCTAAATATTGAGCTGCAACAAATACACTGCTGCATCACAAGCGGCCCGTTTCCTGGTAGAGAAAGCACAGCATGCTTTCATTCATGCTTTGATGAATGCGGGGGTGGAGGAGTCTAGTAATATTAGAATGCTTCCTTCCTTCCTTCCTTCCTTCCCTGTCTGTGGTCTTGAAGTATGCTACACCCACTTCCGGCTGATGAGTTGGGGACGGGGGGGTCAGAAAAATCTAACGTTTTCCTCTTTCCCCGTCGCCTCGCTCTCCCTGGCATCCTTCCCGCCCTGCTCCTCTTTCTCTTTCCCCCCTCTCCTCCTTCCCCCCGTCCCAGGAGAGGATGAAGCCGCTCCCATCCACAGGGAACTGAATGGAGACAACTATCACGGGCCGCCGTTTCTCCCGAGAGCAATCGCATTCCTTTCCTCCTCCCTCCAGTGGTTCTAGTTACTTTTTCCCTTTGCTCCCATTGGCACACGTTTTCTTTTGCTGTGCATTGAGTCACACGGTCCAGGATTAGATTGCGTTCCTCACTAACAGCCGTGCATCTCGTGTCCTTTCTCACTTTCACGCCAGATCGCTCGAGGCATTTTTATTTGGGCTGTGATTGAAGGAACCACTCACTCAAAAGCACGACACATGAACGCTGTAAAGTTACTGGTATTTGAACTCCTTCCTTCAGTGTCAGTGGTCGTATCGGTCATGATGATACCGTCCGACCCGGCCAATAGAAGGCCCGCATGTTCACACAATGCTGATTAAGCTGCAGAGGAAAGCTCTCTGTATTTCTGAGTACAGATGCTTGGCGCCTTTCCCCACGCAGACGCACCGGAAGTGATGCGATTTTACGTCAAGCAGCCAGTAGGTGGCAGGAAAGGGAGGGAGAGACCACAGCAATGGAGTCACTGGAGTGAAGGCTTCAGACACAATAATACAATACAAAAAGACTCGCCGTTCGAAAGGGAGGATTCATTTAAAGAAATTGCACAGGAAGACTTCTCCCTGTAATTACATTTCACTTCCAGCAGGGGGAGACAAAAGCTCCGCACAGAAGTAAACATATTTTTTAAGTACATTTATGGGTTTTTGTCTTCTTTTTTTAAACGTTTTAAGCATAAACAAATACAGATTAAAGCATTAACTGTTAAAATTTTGAGCGTCTATTTGATATTCTCCAAACGGGCACAATAAGTCAGCACCCTCTTCCTCCAGCTAATGCCAGCAATGGGGTAGAAAAGGAACCCAATAAGAAGTGAGGGATTCATGAGCGACTGCCTGAGTAGCCAGTCAGGACCTAAAACATGACTTTATTTGTATTTACCACGCGTCGATGATTGAATCTTATCGATGAGCTCTCTTTTCCCCACTCTCTCATGCAGTCTTATAGTAACATTGTGGAAGTGAGCTCAGACTTTCCGTAGTTCAACAGCCTCACATCAGACACACCTGCGTACATCAGCCAGCAGAACGGCATCATAACTGCTATGCCTGATGTGCCGAAAACGTGAACAATAAACCCCCATTTTCCCTTCAATCTAATGTAATCTCCCGTAGCCATCCCCTTACAGCAGCGGCCTCGATACTCACAGGCGTGCGTCCGCGGCCTCGTCGTGCACAGCGATGGTACTAGCAGTTGGCTGCTGCAAACATCCGACTGAAAGCCCCAGAACCGAACACCAGCTTCCAGTCAAGGATGTTTACAGTAGCCCTGACTGCCAACCGGCCCTCGGGAGAGGATGCAGGACCTACGAACACACACACACACACACACACACACACACACACACACACACACACACACACACACACACACACGCCATGCCCTATCTCTGCAAAAACAATCTTTGCATTTGCAAATATATTCCAACAGCTGTACAGTGTGAACCTGGACATGTCTTAACACACACACACACACACACACACACACACACACACACACACACACACACAATGGATAAAGGAATTGGATAGATAGACACACACACAGTCCTGACATGAGATAAGTTACACAACTCTCCTGGAAAGGCCGGGCGCTCGACTCCAGCCCGGTGACTCTTCCTCCACTCAGCGGACGCCTCCCGTCTGCGTCACTTCCCGCTCTCTGCCGTCTGTTCTTTCTCTCCGACCCGCTTTCATGCTCCAGCGGCGTAATGGCGATCCGTCATCGCACCAAAAAAAAGCACAGGATGACTGAGAAAAATAAATGATACTGTTTTTTCTCTCTTTTTCTTTATTCCGAGATGTGAGTGAATCATTATTTGTTCCCCGTTTGAAATTTTTGTGCAGTGTCGAAGATTTCTGCTGTTAAATGAAAAAAGAAAAAAGTAGAAAGTAGAAGTATAGAAGTATAATTTGAATGCAAAAGCCCCGTTCTCACACTCCATTCTGCTGAGCTCTGACCAGCAGAGTTAATGGTCTCTCTCTCTCTCTCTCTCTCTCTCCCGGGCTTTTGTTGTCCAGTAAGCATTCTATCAGCATGTGACATTCCACAACCTTAACTCCCAACCCACACACACACACATGTACATATTTACCATGTAAACACAACTCGGCCTTTCTGTTTAGCCATCATACACACTCCCACGGCTCAGCAAGCGTACGCACACACACACACACACACACACACACACACACACACACAAATCTAATTACTTCTTCACACACAAATGAATGTGGAGGACTCCCATAGTGCCCTTTCTGACCCTGACCCCCCCAACCAAAACGCTCACTTCCTGTTCCTTCCTCCCTGTGTCCTACGCGTCCACTTTATATCAGCACACACACACACACACACACACACACACACACACACACACACACACACACACACACACACACACACACACACAAAGAAGGGGAAAGTGTGTGTACAGTATCTGCTTGTAATACAAACTCTCCTTCACACACCTTTGACTGCCATGATGTGTGACTTCAAACTCTGTAACTTATTTTGTATGTGTGTGTGTGTGTGTGTGTGTGTGTGACGGAGACAGAGTGAGTTTGCATGTCTTTGTAAGCATGGGCATGAATGTGCCTTTGTGTGTGTGTGTGTGTGAGAGAGAGAGAGAGTGAAAGAGCAAGAGAGCATGTAATCACATGCGTGTCCTGTGCTGAGATAAAGACAGGAATGCCGTTTCTCCCCCGGTCCCTCCCTCTCCTTCGCCAACAAAGGGCCGAAGTGTCAAGCTACTGTAAAGCAAGCAGCGCTTTTCAACACGACGTGTACTAAAACTGAATTAAATGCGACTTTCAAAAGCCACTCGGGGCTCCTGACATTTGTGCTGCTGCACAGGGAGAGGAGCGTTATCGGGGGCCGATCCCGACGTTTCCCTTAAAGGGACAGTGTGTAGCATTCGGTGGCTCCTAGTGGTGAGGATGCAGATTGCAACCAACTAATAGAAACATTGGAGAATTAATTTTAAATAGAAATGCATTCAGAAGAATCACTATATAAAGTCAGTAATGTAAATGTAAAAGGTTAATGAATAAATAACATTTCTCAGTTAATGATAATAATAAATAAAGAGCACACACCCGTCAGTATCAGACGTCCCTCCTGTCCTCCTGCCTGCTTTGTCTCAGCCAGCAGAGAAGTTTACGTTTTTTTAAGAAGTTTTTTAAATAGAAAAGTGCATGATTGATTGAACAAGGTTTCACTTTTGTTTACATGTTCACGCTTGTTGCACAGATGAATTAATAAAGTATTAGCTTTTTACTCGCAAATATTTGAGTGCAGTACAGAAAACAAGTTAACTTGAGTCTCCTTCACTTCACCTGGTTCACTTGACCACAGCGGCCACTCTGCTAGCGCTTTGTGTCTATGTGTGTGAGTGTGTGTGTGTGTGAGTGTCTATGCGTGTGTGTGTGTGTGTGTGTGTGAGTGTAGCTGACGGAGCTCGGCCCGACAGAGAGAGCAGAGCACATGCGTGCTGCAGCGTGATAATAAATGACACCAAAACATTCAAAAGTACCAGTATTGCACATGTTTGATCAAGCCTCAGCAAAAGTTCACTTTAACTGTTTAGGATCATATTTTATTTAGCATTTACTTTACCTCTGTGACTCAAATGGTCAGTCTGCTTCCAGCACAAAGTGGCAGACAATCAGCGAGTTGAAATAAACCAACTGAAACGTACAAATCCCCGCTATGCCCTTGAAGTAACCCCGGGAAGCCTTAAGAGCCCTTGACTCGTGGTCCTGTGTTGCATGAATGCTGTTGACTCCAGGCGGTCTACGTAAAAAATAAAAAGCCCAATGGATGGTTTGACAATGCAGTAGAAAGTGAATGCTTCAGGAATTCTACTTATCCAGGACATGCTGTTCAGCTCTAATTACATGAATGTGTATTACTGCGTTCACACTACGTCTGCTTTACCGTACGTCTCTATTACTGTCCACGTCGACACACACTCTCTGTGTGTGTGTGTGTGTGTTTTTGTAGAATAATAAGATTCTCATGTGTGTAGACTTATGGCTGCTACTCTCTCTCGGTTTCCCTCTCTCTCTCTCTCTCTCTCGCTCTCTCTCTCTCTCTCAGGTCACTTGGGGAACAAAGCAAACTTTATCAGAACATTGCAATCCTGCATTCCCCAGATTCTTAGCACTTGGCAACCGGCTAACACACAGAGCGAAGAGAGAGAGGGAGAGAGAGAGAGAGGGAGAGGGAGAGAGGGAGAGAGAGAAAGAGAGAAAGAGAGAGAGAGAGGGGGAGGCAGGAGGTCGACGGAGGGAAGAAGAGGACGGTAGGAGAAAGAAAAGCAGGTGTACACACTAACTTCTAGTCCTTGCACAAGATGTCGGACGCAGGTCTGAATCTACAATCTCTATCTAAATAAGTTTTGTGTTTGAGTTGTACTCACATAATAGGATCACGCTGTGTGTTTGCAAATTGATTTGAGTTGTGTGTGTGGGCAAAGAGTGACGAAACCCTCAATCCCAGACTGTCAAAACCTCTCACACGCAGTCGCGTTTACTACCAACACCTTCAGCTCTACTTCCAGGTGAACAAAAGGGAATGATAAATGACTATTACCATCTCAAAGAGACATTCTATTTGAAAAACTTCAAGCCAAACTTGACATGTTGTGCATAAAGACTACAAGCAGACGGAAACGGTTGACCGGTCTCCTTTCAAAGTTGAAAAAATACATTGGATTCCCACATGCTTCTTCCTGATTGTTTAACATAGTTTACCATTTCACTAAGCGTCTCTGACTGTAGTGTTGTTCCCCAAGACATAGTTGCAGTAAGTAGTCCATTAAAGCTACAACATTCAGATTTAACATTTCTATTTGAGTCCGGATTAAACAAACGTGATGTGGAAGTGCTGGTAAGTGTTTTTTTGATCTTTGATCAGAGCCAGTCTAGCGGTTCCCCCCTGCTTCATGCTAAGCCAGGCTAATATACAAACATGCTGATATCAATCTTCAAATCTCAGCTTTCTGAAAGAAAGCAATTCAGTGTATTTCACTATTAATTTAACATCTCAAAGTTATCCCCTTTACAGTTTGCAAAGAAGAAGAAGAGAAACGAGGAAGACTAATAATTTGTCTTGAAGCAGTTGTGTGCAAAGCCCCTAAATTAAGAAATACACTGTTATTTCCATCCGAGGAAAGTTCTATCAGTATTTCTACTCTCGCTCTCAAAAGTCTGGAGCTGCTCCATAGACAATGGATGGGAGACGGATTTTGTTTTCTTCTTTTTTTAATACCAAAATTAGCTTTATTGTTTTGTCATGTTCTCAGTTGTGAAACAGAAGAGGTACCTGTGCACTGAAAACATTACCCTCAGTGCTCTTCTAGTCTTCAATGACATGTTTTACCAGTTCATTGTCAGTAAGTAAAGCGGTTCCACACTTTATACTCGATAGCAATAGTTTTAGCACTTTGAGTTTTCTGGATGTGGGAAAAAGTTATTTGTGTTCAATAATATTTTTTGACTGTCTTAGTATGAATTTGGAAAATGTGATGCAGATTTTGAGAAACGCGAGCACTGCCAATGTCATTGGAGCAAGGTCAGAGCATTGGTGGCGTGATCCGTGTACAGTAAATATGCCGCGGTGCCAGTTCATTCAATGATGATGCATTGATGTTTAAAACTGCTTCAGAGGAAACCTTTAAAGTATTGCAAGCACCGTGTCTGTGTGTTCTTCCATCCACTCAAGAGGCACTTCTGTACAGCAACACAATGAGGGCGCCTCGGTGTGCCAGGTTCAACACATTAGAAGGTGCAGTATATCAAGGACCCGGCACTTCAGATGACCGCTAGCTGTGTTATGTGCCAAAGTGAACCTTTGAAGTCCGGCAGCTTTTTTTTTGTCTTTCATCACCCGAGAACTTCAAGTACAATGAGTCGGTTTGCCGTAATTCTTTTCGTTGAATTTTCGATTACGTCATCATTTTTTTGGTCTCCACGGGCGACATTGGTTTCCTTGCTAACGATCATGTAGCGCATGCTTTTTCCAAACCAATTGGAAACTGGAACTGTAAACCACCTCATTTTCTTTGTAGCTTTTCCCAGAACATTGCTTCAAGACTCTCGATATACTGAGCATTTATAAAGCACGTAACATTTCCATTTCGGTGACCTGACATGAGAGAAATGATCCGTTCTCGGTTATAGTTTCGAGGACTTTTGAGGCTCAGTCACTATAGTTCCCGAGTCCTTAAAAGACTTCCTGGTTTCCTAGAAAAGTTCCATTGGGCAAGAGGGAAACACATCCCATGTCACAAGGTCACAAATTAAAAAAACTAATCATAGTTTGGAATCTCATTTTTAAAGAATACCTTCACAGCCTAACTCTTTACGTGAACTCACCCAAGCTACATAACTTCTACACACACACACACACACACACACACACACACACACACACACACACACACTATGACCTGCATCAGGAACTGGCTACCACTAACAGAAGTGTCATTGGTGACTCAGTACCTGTGTTAAGGCCACTCCGCTAGTTACTGCTCATCTCCTTGGATTTTACATTGACACGTTTCCGGCCCGGCCGTGAAATGACGAAAATTTCGGTAAACATTTCTCAGACAATTTGGGCACTTTTGACTGCAACGACCTCTTCCCCCCCAGACGAAAATGAACATACCATTCACGCTGATATTTGAATCCAAGTCAAACAAGTGTAATCTGCGCCGCTTGATTTCCTAATTAGATTACTTCTAATCTTCATTAGCAACACTTGCCAGTAAGTACGACCTTCATTAGTGCGTTAACGGGCGTGTGCCTCTGTGTGTGTGTGTGTGTGTGTGTGTGTAGCTGCAGTTTTCCTACAAGTTTCCACTTTTTATCCGATAGCACAGATCCTCTCTCTCTCTCTCTCTCTCTCTCTCTCTCTCTCTCTCTCTCTCTCTCTCTCTCTCTCTCTCTCTCTCTCTCTCTCTCTCTCTCTCTCTGACCTTGTATATCAGTTTCCGTCAGCAGTTTAACGGACCGGCGGATAGTCCAATCAGGGGTCCCGAATACTAACTGAGCTAGTGGCCCGTGAAACCAGAACTCTGATCATTAACACTGCACGCTGTCCTAAAGGACAAAAACAGCAGGTTAATGTCCCTCAACACCCTCGGGTGCAGAGTACCGGGTGCTGGCAGGAAACTATGTTTAGCAAAGCGGTTGGAAAAGTTGATAATAAACCCCTGGTCTGTCTCAATGAATGGGTTACAAACATGCACATTTCTGTGTAGATTTCCCCCGCACTATAGTTCATGTAGTTGTCGTTGTACCCATTCTACTGTGGGAACCGTCAAAAGGTTGGAAGAATTTGGTCAACATTTATGGAAATACCGACGTTAGATGTCTGACATTTGTGAGTTGGAAACAGCTGCAGACAAGAGGGGATTAGCCTTGCTAGTTTAGCTAATGACTGTAAGCAGGGGGAAACGGCTAACGTGGCTAGCCAAGCTAGCGCTCAAAACGACAAATTGTTATTTTTACATTTTTGTTTGCGTACGAATTCAAAGTGCGATTCAAGCAGTCCTAAACGTCGGACGGAGCCAAGCAAGTGTACCCTCTTTCTGCTCCTCAAGCTAAGCTAGGCTAACCACATCCAGACTCCAGCTTCAGACTTTTCTTTTCAAGCATTTCAGCATCGATATTTATTTCAGTTTAACTTTGAACCAGCTTAACATTATTGAAGATATTGATTATTGGTAACTATGTCGTAAAGGTGAGCAGCTGAATGGTTACATTAGTGTGGCTTGGAAAGATGAAAGAATGGAAACAGATCATGAACAAAACACACTTGGAGTAACACAGGATTTAACTTGGCTCCAAATGGCTCTACTTTATTGCCTTTAACTTTTCTTTAAATGTGTCATATTACTCATTATTCATTCATTCATAAGTGTTTGTGCAATGAATAATCCCATTAAAATAGAATTGTCTTGGCCCTCCTTTTTCTCCCTCGCCCCCATTTTGAGTTTGACTCCCCACCCTGCCCTGTAATGTGTTATGGATGGGCTCTAGGATACAGGAAGTCGCTCCCCGATGTCTCCATGGCAACCCTGAGGTCAGCCGTGCGAGGCCGGAGACCCCTCCTCAAACACAAAGAGCTCAGAGGCCTGGATCAACACAAACAACCCCGACACACACACACACACACACACACACACACACACACACACACACACACACACACACACACACACACTGTACACGCATAAAAGCAGGCGAGCTCACAAGGACATACGGCGCTTTCAACTGAGTAGCGGACGTCCTGTGTAACCTCTGCAACGGCTGCACATTCTCAGTTTACAGCATGAAAGCTACTGTACACCACTGGTGAAGATGCAAATGATGTCACGTTAGCCGGACCGCGTCAAGGCTCTGCTGCTGCTGCCACAACGTGACCCCGAAGCAGCACGGGATGAGTAACTTAGCTTTCGATTAACAAAGTGAGACGATAAGAATCGTGGCTAATTTTAGGCAGGGTTGTGTAAGAGACTGAAATATGATGCAGGAATAATGCACTGTATGGATTATTTCCACAAGAAGTGGTGTTGGCGTCCAACAGGAAAATGTTGCCAGCTAAACAAATATTTCCTCGATATATATTTTTTTTAGGTTTGGAGAATGTTGTTCATTTCCTGCAACAATGCGTCGGTATGAAGCAATGATCCGAGAACACCTGGATCGGTGCTCTCCCACTTGACAGGTACATCGAAAATGGGTTCTGGCTTACTCTTCTCCCGCACCGCAAAAAGAGCTTTTCTCTCTCAGTCATTCTGCCTGGGAACCAAACCCACCACCATCCCAAGGGAGGAAAGAAACGGATGAATAGGCCGGAGTGAGAGGAGGGGGCACTTTCAGATGCAACCCACTACAGATTACTGATTACTTACTTTCAATGTACTTTTAGAAGTTGACTATTCAGTGATCTAGTGGTAAGTGAAGACACGGTTGACTGTAACCCGCCCATGAATTAAAGCCCTTACAGAGCATGATTTTTAACCCTCAGAAGGTCCTGTGGTGCAAATCACTCACTAATATATCTAAAGGACAGTCTGACCTTGGATGGGTTCATCCTCCTCTGCTGCCCTTTATTCTACTCACTACTAATGTAAGACACATTCTGTTAGTGTTCAGCCACATTACTTCACATTCATTTTTAAAATACTACTACTTGAGCATCAGAAATAGCGTGATTACGGGAAATTCAGAGCTAAGTGCCAAATATGCACAATACTCCACATCAATATAATTTGTGTCTCTAATAAACAAAATGTAGAAAAGATTATACATTTTGTGAAACATTGCTTTGTGTAATCTGATTACTTATTTCCCTCGGTGTGGCTACTATGGTCACTGCTGGTGTTCCCATCAAACTGGCCTTTCTGTTGAATTAGTCAGGCCACCTATTCATATTTACAGCTGGGTGTCACTGTATATTAAAATGGACTTTGGACACTGGTCATTTGAGCGGATGCATTTGTTCTAATATGATTGGTCAGATCTGATGTTATTATTATTATCTGATTATTATTTTTTATGTTCTGAAATGTACAGGCCTACATTATGTGAAATATTTTCCTTAAATGGGGTGAACTTTTCCTTTAGCAATGACGACCCTTCTGACAGGCATCACGGTTAAACACTGCTGCGTTAACGTGGATATGTTCAGTTCTTTCAGTGTAAAAGATGATATAACAAACACAATGCAAAAATACATACATGTAGAACTTTTTTAAATTGTCAGCACAGTTATATACTAGATAGAGCCCGAGTACAGGTTCTACATCTCTACTAAACTGTCTTGCAGATTTGGCTTATGGATAATTCACTCCACAGTACTTTTGCTCATTAATATCTCTGTGTGGTTCCCTCGACCGTCCTCATTGTTTATGGATGCTTAGGTGAGAAAGACAGATAAACCAATGTTTCAAGATATTTCTTTGACAATATTAGTAGTTTTCATGATTTTTTTAACTATGCCGAATTTAGGAGTGGCATATGTTAATGTAGTTAATATATTAACAACTGTTCTACAACGTATGCACGTGCACTAAAAGCCGTGCTCACTGGAGCTTCATTAACCTGATGGGAGTTTGGCGCAGAGTCCGTCAGTGCAAGTGAACTCACCGTGAGCCCGGCGGGAGGAGACAGCGGGTCCGCGGGTCCGCGCGTTACATTTCGGGCTGATTTTTAAATTGCAGCGGACATTCCTTTTTTACAAACTTTTGCATAAACGTTATAGAGGTCGGCGCGTGTCACGAAATAAATGCAGTCTTCTTGTCGATGCCGGCCACTTGTCCTCAGCGACTCCTCCGGGGCACGGGCTGAACTTGAAGACGGCAAAACGCTTTTCAAAGTGCAGGAAACTAGAAGATGTCATCTATTTTATTGTACATGATACTTTCTGAAGGGCCTACTTCCTTCTGTCCCGGTTAACGCTGTCCGTTGTTAGCAACGGAGGTTTTTGTAGGAAGAAAGCTGGACGGAGTCGACGGAGTCCGGCCCCCTTTTTCAATGACCGGTGTCAAAGTTAGCCACAAAAAGACCGGGCTTCCGGTTGTTCTTTTCACAATAAAAGAAAACGCAATATTAGTAAAATTATATACAAAATGTGACAATTATACATATGCTATGACATGTTAATAAAACCACACTATTTCCCTCCTATTTTACAATGCTCTTTGAATATAACACGGCGTAATTTATTTTCCAGAAAACGAAAGCCAAAACATCACTTCCGGTACTACTATCTTATCTACTTGCGTTTAACTTGACCCAGCCATGAAGCTGTGTAGGTCAACGGGGCCAAATCCAAATCTCACTTTGCACACATATAGATACACACACACACACACACACACACACACACACACACACACACACACACACACACACACACACACACACACACTATTTCTTCCCTAATTCAACCATCCTTTAAAACTAATTCATATTTGAACCATAAGATAAGATAAGCTTTTAACAAACTATATATCTCAAAAGAAGCCCAAACCCACATTATTTAACTTCGTTTAGAAAAAAAAACAAAAAAGAACAACACTGGTGTGTCCTACTGGGCCTTGAACACAACCTTCATACAGCTGCCCAGCAGTGAGGAAAGGAGAGGCCTAATCTCACTTTGCAGACGGTGCATCGACCTCCACGCTGCTGACTGTGTCGGGAGGTCAACTGTATGCTGATGTCCTTTTCATTCCGCACGGATCAGCTGACAGTGTCTCAATAGCACGTCTCCTTTTATGTGCAGACGTTCTGCGGCCCGTAGCGCCGGTTATGTAAAGTGGAACACGTTTCGCCATGCTTGCAGGAAGCCTTAATTGACCGCATTTAACCCCTAACCGAAGCCCTGACCTTAAATCAAACTACGATCATGAATCGGAACCAAAATAATATCTAATGGATTAATGTTCCAAGCTAAAAATGTAAAACACATGTTTTACATATTGTTAGTTCAAACCACACCCATCTTTGAGCTCTACGATGTCAACTACACATCTGTCAAGTTGTGACTGCATCTTGCACAGTTGTTACTAGGGATGCCCCCCAGAACCAGGTTCAAAAAGGGAACTTTGTTTTAAAATAGTAAAAACAAGAAGATTACGGTTCTGCTAGCGATGCTTTAGAAGTTGCGGATTGAGCTGTCCTCATCTCAAACCTCCTCTCTATGCCTCTGTGCCCATCGTTGCATGAGAGGCGGAGGCGTGTTTTACTCTGACACACACACACACACACACACACACACACACACACACACACACACCTCCTTCCTTAAACCTGAAGCGGCAGTGCACATTTGTGCCGTTTGCGTTTTGTCGCTACCCCCAACATCGCTTTGTTTAGGGTGGAAACATGAGCAGAAGCCTCCTGGTATCAGGATCGGCATGCAGATTAAATTGTCATTAGGTTTGAAGTAGAAGTGTTTATACTCAAAGCACCATAAGGACGTGGGGGTTAAGTAAGAGAGTTGACACTCAAAGCAGAGGCGGGGCGTGTGACCTACAGAGGATATTCCCTCGGTTTACTGAAGCCACTTTACCAGTAGGCTTTACTGCTGGATGAGGACAAACTATGAAATGATGTCCCGACATTCTGTGAAAAAACCTTTGGTTGAATTGGAATGATATTTGTTCGAGACAGCCGTGTTTTATCTAACCTTTATTTAAGCAGATAAAATCCATAGAGATAAAACTTAAACCATCATTTACGAAATTAACATCGTGTTGTATTGAAGAAGACTTAAAACTAGAATGAATTGTAATCAATTGAATGACCTTTTCCTCTTGCGCAATCATCGTGTCGAGATTTGTATTTGTGCAATAATTTCAGTACTCACACACATCAATAACCAAAAACGTGCAAAACTACACTTGTGTAGCATGAATTAGCGAATGCTAACATGCTAACACACTAAAACAAGAAGATAAACATTGTGTCTGCTAAACATTAGCATGTTAGCAACAGCAGTATGTGACAGACATTAGCATTTAGCTTTTGGCCAAATGGCTGTGATCGTCATTGATTTGACTGTTTACAGTTTCATATTGTTTTATCCCCGTTGCCACCCAACAAATATCCCCAAATATTTGATTGCTTCCTGGGAGGAGTTGATAGGGAGTTTTTGTTTAAATATATACCAAATATGTCAAGAAGATCTAAAAATGTGGAATGCAAGCATACAATAAAACATCGTCAGCGTACCGCGCCTTAACTTTTTTTTTTATCTGACATTTATTTAAGCAGACAAAATCCATAGAGATAAAACATTTAAACCATAATTTACGAAATGAGCATCATGGTGTATTGAAGAAGACTTGAAACTAGAGATTAAGACATAAACTCATGTTTACAATGTTTACTGAGGGAATCAAATGAGTCATGTTCTCACAATCAGACTTCTTTTTGCGACCAGAGGAGTCGCCCCCTGCTGGTCCGTAGAGCAAATGCAAGTTTGAAGACATTGGCTTCACTCGGCAGAACCGGAGGTTGTTGCCTGCATGATGTCTTTAATTAAATAAACTACATGTACATTTTTAAACTTACCACATCCAAAAATGTCAATATAAAATCCAAATATATTTACATGTTGACATTCCCTTAGAAGACTGGTTTACAAGTTCCAAAAGAAGTCCTGGAACATTTGTATTTTGGCAATATTAATGATAATATTTCCTGAAATCCCTCCCTCCTCTTATCAATCTAGCAGGTTAATGCAAACAGGCCAGGCTTAAGCACACAATTATTAAACAACACAATCTCTATATAGACAATATAGACAACGATCTGCAAGCAAAACAGTTTAAATTACTGGAGGAAACCGTGGGAGTGAAGGGAGGCGGTGTGTCTAGGCAAATGTGTGTTTCGTATATATGTGAGAATGCAAACACGGCAGAGGAGAGACAAAGGAAGGGGAGGAGAGGAGCCGTGGATCCAATTTCACTGATCTGGTAGAGGTGCAGAGAAGAGATGAGAAAGCACAGATATTCTATTGAGAAGAAGGAGAGCTACAGGGACGTCAGAGCAGAAGAGACAAAATAACGTCATAAAACAGGGAGACATTTTGAGTTCAAAGCCTGGTATTCTGTCTATTTGCAGAACTAAAGCTCACATCCACATTCATATCTACAGAACAATGAAGCGCTGCAGAGATTATGTTATGTTTTGTAGGCCAACCAGGAAGTTAGCATCGCACCAGTTTCCCTTGACAAAAGGCCAATGGGATTTATCCATTACCACCACGCAAACACGTTTATGATACTCATGATACTTATGATACGTTTGGTTGAGCATGGGAATCGTCACAAATGAACACCACTTTTATGATTTACAACAGTGATAATTCATTTTAAATACAATCGGCAGAAGCAAAAAGCTAACGTTAGGCTATAAGGGAACTACACAGCGGTCACATGACTTCACGCCACCACCACGAAGCTAAAAGCGGACAAGTTATAGCGATGACGTCTAGTCGTCTCATTTAGCCGCTTGTTAGCTAACCCTTTTTTAAGTGGGGTACGTATTGAGGTATTTTACTTTGGAGAACACAAAGTTAAAATCCCTGAAGCTACTTTTAACCACAGACCTTACTTCAAAGATCTATCCATTCCAAAAAAACGTTTGACTTTGAGACCTGGAAGCCGGAAGTGCAAAAATGCAGACTCATTTCCTGGTTTTAAGGACTCGTTCCTGCTGCTCTCTGTCCTAGTGATCAAGATCTGCCATGGAGCTCGAGGTATAAAGTTGAACTGGTCCGTACAGTCGGAATGGAAGGATTTGTCAGACAAATTCCTCAAGTAGTCACAAATACCCCGTCATGTTACCTCACGATGAGTTCAGTCAGGAGGACATCGCCACTGAGATGAATAATGATCTTACGTGATCAATCGATTGGCAAAATGTGGTTGAAGATTAAATGTTGATTAGATGTCTACCATACAGATAATATTTCACAAATGAGTCATTTTAAAGCTCTGACTCATAATCAAGGTTATTAAAGAAAGGTTATATTTTGATAAACTCTTGACTTTAGAACCAAATTTAGTCACGTTTTGGTGTCTTTTGACCTCTGGAACACCACATGAATGCTTACTGACATGTATTCTTTATGAATATGTTGCATGATATCTTTTTTGGGCTGTTTGTGGCCTTTGCTTTAGTACAGCCAAAGTTGGGAGGCAACATGTTTAATTTTATGTGCATTTTCCATAGCTTCCTCGTGGACGCATGCTTTGCGCAGCGGTGGGGGCTTTACACCCACACACTTCCCGATCACACACAAAAATAAATAACACAATAAGAAAATCCAGACTCTGAAGCACAGACACTTTCTCTTTCTGCTTTCACTGCATCTGTAAAAATCTTCCTTCTTGTCAAAACATTAAAATATAAAGAGCAAAGAGAGTTTATTTATAATATAACACAGCAAATATGAACCTCATCAGTCTGTGCTTTAAGTGTTTTATTGTGTTTCAACAGCGCCATCTAGTGTATCCAAGAGGGAAACGCATCAGTGCACCTCCACAGGCTTTCTGGGTAAATGAAGCATGACACAAACTCACAATGGTCAGGGATTAGAGGGCATTTATTGTCCAGAACAAGTGTTTTACTAACACAAAGCTTCAGCTTCATCATCTGATCAGCAGCGAATCACAAATACTGGCTCTGGTTCAAATGTTGGCGCTTCACCTGATAAATCAAATGAATTACTTTTACACAAGATAAAGATATGATCAAACAAGAAACACAATTCATTTATTATAGAGGAATTGTTTTTGTTGATTTTGATTGTCCATCAGGACCATCAGTATTAATATTCTTGATTCAGAAGCATGATTGAATCCTAAAAAAAGAGTCAGAGTGGGTCCTCGATGCTCTGCGTCAAGTCTTCCCCGGGGTGCAGCCCGTAGTGCAGGGTGTCTTTCTGGGCTGCAGCCCAGCTCATATTCGAGGTGGAGAAGCGAGCGGCCCAGTGGCCCTGAGGGTCCACTGTCACCACCCCACCCAGCCCACCCACTCTGGACTCCATGTAGGCCAGGCCTAAATCACTGGCCGCCTCCACCGACTGACCTGAGAACAGAGGAGGGAAGAAACAATACGGTTAGTGTTTGGGATGAAGTGTTCATCCGGAAGTCAGTGCAACATTTAGAACAGATCACCTTCTCTATGACACCACCTGCAGAAATTCTGTGTGTGTGTGTGTGTGTGTGTGTGTGTGTGTTACCTTGCTCCATGTGGAACAGGATGAGTCTGGCTAGAGTGACCTTCATGATGGCTTCTCCGTAGCCTGTAGCTGACACTGCTCCCACCTGGTTGTCAGCATAACCTCCGCTCCCTGCACAGTGAAAATTTAGTTTTTTCAATTTCTATTTTTTTGTTCAGCTAGAAATGGAAACATGCTGTGATAAATTAGCTGTATAGGAGAGAGAGAAAAATAAGTTTGTTCTTACAACCTTTTGTGTCAGAAAATAAAACCTTTTCCAAAACGAGGCCACATTTTTCAACCGAAAGCCTCAAATCTTTTTTTTTTCCAAGCCGGTTGGCAAAAGGATGCAATTACACATCTGTGTCACTAGATGGGAGAGTGTGTCTCTGAGTGGCCACCGACTCCAGACAGTTTAGTCACTCTTTAACTGTCAGTGACAGATTAGACAGGCCTGAAGCGACCAAACTCCACCCGCTGCTCTTCACTAGACAACCAATGTTTAGTGGTGCATTGGTCTGCATCACACACAGTTAGCTATTAACCGGGTTGTCTCTACTGATACCGCACAAGTCAAAGTTCTTCAGGCCAAAGGTCGTCCACAAAAATAAAAACACCTCCCTATTCTAGATAGACTCTCTCTCCCATGTGTTCCCAAACTGAGTGCGAGGACTGACCTATGCAGGGCGTGTCGCCCACCCGTCCCTCCATCTTAATCAGCATCCCACCGGTGGAGGTCGCGCATGCTACGTTGCCCTCGCTGTCGACTGCCACTGCTCCGACCGTGCCCATCTTGTCCCTGCACAGCCACACACATGGGGACGGGAAGAATGACTTCATTTTAGTGGAATGAACATTGAAGGTTGTACACAGTAACCTGGTAACTGAGTTGTAACCGGCTAGAAGCAGGTGAAGAGACATCTTTCTTTATTCCTTTTTTATTCTTTATTATTGCTCTTTGCTCGACCTTTCTTCTTTATTTCTTCATTGTTGATCCTGGTGCTCATTATGATCCAAAAAGGGCTCACGTTCCAATGAATATTCACTCAAGAGGTTCTGAGATATGAGGATTGTATTTAGTTACGTCCAGAGGAATCTGCAGGGGCTTTTCGTTCAGCTAAGTAATTATCCCCCCGTCTCGATTTGGAAAACCTGCCATAATTGAGGATGTTCCAGTCGCTTAAATGGGCCTCTGAGGAGACGAGGGCAGAGAAGTTTTGAGCAAGGAACCCCAGGTGTGTCCTCTCCTAGTCTTTTATACGACAGCTATACGGACCTGCGGTACAGATCGACGGCGTAGAGAGCCGCTGGAATCACCCTGTGACAAACCGCTCCCCGTCAACAGACAAGACAAGTCACATGGGTTTCGTCTCACATTTGGCACTCCACAGGGTTGGTGCCGGCTGCCAGCTTATTTATCCAGCGCATGCGGGAGTGCTCGGTGATAAGGGACTCGGGGGGCACCTCGGGGACGCCCATGGACCGGGCGAACTGATTGGCCCCCTCGGCTGTCAGAAACGTGTGACTGGTCTGAAATAGAGTATCACAGTTCCCATCGATAAAACACATCTAGAAACGATTACGGAACCCGTTTGTACTCGGAAAGCACAAAGTGGGTTTCGAGGTCACGGATAGTTTTCAAACAAGACAGACTGTTATTTTGGTTTCGCTGCCGTGACCATCCCAGGCATGAATGCACGCACCTTGTCCATCACCAGTCTGGCTAGCTGGATGGGGTTGGCTATGTTGCGCACAGCAGACACGGCGCCACTGGCCAGCGTCTTCCCATCCATCACGATGGCGTCCATCTCCACCTCCCCTTTGATGTTCAGCATCGATCCACACCCTGGACATTAAGAGATGGTTTGAGAGGGTCTAGCCCAGGGGTGGGCAAACTTTTTGGCTCAGGGGCCACATTGAATAAAACAAATTGACAGACGGGCCGGGCCAGTATCAGATGGATGGAGAGTGTTTGTGTGAACTTGTCACGGGAGGACAATGTTGCTGACCCAAATGCAGACCACATGAGAGTATCTGGTAAAACAGATTATTGGAGCCAAAGGGAAGGTGGGGAGCCTGTGGTCCGCCACAGGGGGTGCTGGGCGGTGTGAGACCCGTGGCTCTACACTGGACCACGGCGAGGCCGGCAGGGGGCGGTGTGAGAATATAACGTACATGACTCAGCTTTTTTGTTCAACTCGCTGGTTAAATCTTCATCAATTTGTTCTACACGCCGAGTCACTGTTCTGCGTGATAAACTCAATTTTTCAAATTTGTTTTTGCTCTCTGGACATAAGAGACCTGCTGTTTCTACCATACATTCTTTCAAAAACTCTCCTTCAGAGAAAGGCTTGCTGGCTTTTGCTAATTTGAATGCTAGCAAAAAACTTGCCTTGGTGCTTGATTCTTGTATAGCAGTTTGGCGGAGAAAAATATTTTGCTGACTCTTTAAATTGGCTGCCAACCTCTTAGCAGTAGCCGCCCGTTCTGTCGTTGACTGTTGGCTAGCATAGTTAGCACGCTTGGCGGAAAAGTGGCGGCTAATATTGTATTCTTTGAATACTGCAATGGTTTCTTGGCAAATAAGACATACTGCCTCTGATCGTACTTCGGTGAAAAAATACTTAGCAGTCCACAAATTAAAGACTCTGCACTCACTGTGGACTTGTCTTTTCTTGGGTCCACTCATTGTGACAGAAGGGATCACTGCAGGAGGCTGACAGACAGAACCCTATATGTCACGTGACATGAGCGCGCAGGGTCGAATGTGGTTAGTTATGTTAGTTATACTGAGGAAAAATACTCTGCATGCAGCTGTCAGTTCATTTTACAACTCTAAAACTGTTGTAGTACAAACCCTGTCTCCGGCGACAGAAAGTGATTCATATTACCATAATTCTTCTAAAGTTAACGCTTTACGCCATAATTAAAAAGGATTCTGACAGCTAAGAAGTGGAGCTTTTCAGTGGTGGTTTAAATTACGGTAATAAAAAAATAAAAAAGTGTCGCCTTGTCTGTGGGATCAGTGGGGGAGGGGTGGAATTGACCAGCGCAGCACAGCAAGTGTTGCGTGTCGCTCTAGTCCAGCAGAACTCGGCAGGCAGCGGTCCGCACGGCGCCTACAAACTGCTGTAATGCCTCTCTGTTCCCGACTTGATTTTCCCAAAGCACGATGACCACAACAGACCAGCGTTGATGTTTCTTCATGCTTATTTATTGCACAGCGCTCTTTTAGGCTTTTCGTGTGTGTGTTCTGCTGCAGCAGAAAGACCCCTGTAATGCCTTCTGCTGCGCACACGGCTCTGCTGCAGAAGAACACACACACGAAAAGCCTAAAAGAGCGCTGTGCAATAATAATAATAATAATAAGCATGAAGAAACATCAACGCTGGTCTGTTGTGGTCGTCGTGCTTTGGGAAAATCAAGTCGGGAACAGAGAGGCGTTACAGCGGTCTTTACTATAACTTTTTTTTTTTTTTTTTTTTATGTTATAATAATTATAATACTCGGCGGGCCGGATTAAAATGCCCCAAACGGATCCGGCTTTGCCCACCTCGGGTCTAGCCTCTGGGGACACATAATCTCTTGTGCACAGAGTCACAGAATCTGCTGCTGTTAGATCCACCAAACTCTGTAGTTTCCGCCCCCTCCCCTGTGTGCTCCTACGTGACTCTCACAGGAGCTGACAGCCTGTGGAGTCTGTCGAGCTCCGCCTTTCACCGTGATTTGTCTAGTCAGGTGTCCGTCGACATTTTGTGTGAAACTACCCAATGAACACTCAGGAAATCGCTAAGGACCGACCCACCCACCTACGTTGCAAAGTAAACACTGGTTTTCACTTAGATAGACAGCACACTACCCACCTGAAAACCACTGTTTTCTTGCAGTGTACCGCGTGGCGCCACATACGACCATGCGCTGGTAAAAAGTACATAGTACACACATACATACTGAAGAGAATTTAATGATTTATATGTTGTACTGCCTTACTTTGACTAAAGTTTCATGTCCCACTTATACTAAAGAATGTGTCTCGAAAGATGAGCGAAGCTGAGAAGCCACAACTGGTCAAGTTCTCAGTCGCTCTTGACCTTGGCTGAACAGATTAGATACAGAGAGACTGTCTTTGCTGCTGATGTCAACTAGATGTCTGAATTACAGACGGACTCAGCTCCCTTTTTCGCTACTAAGACTGAAACAAATATGAAAGTCAGATAAGGGGGAGTCTCACAGAAATGGGATAAATATCCATTGTTCTTGGAGAACGAGGCCCACTCTCATTTTGGGGGTGTGCTGGCTGTGTGCAGACTGTATGCAGAGCAGACCATCAGGGGAGCTGAGTCCAAGGCCTTGTAGGTATGCATTTCATGTATGTGTGTAATTGCTAAAGAGAGACACATTTTGTTGTACACTTCCATTTTGTTGGAACCTATTGAGAAAAGGCACCAATCATGCACTCAGTACGCCACAGGACTTGCAAAGATCTCCAGAGTCGGGAGGGCAACTCAACCGCTCTTGTGATCCACTCTCACTAGAAGAAGCAAACCAGACTGGAACTGGAACAACCCGACAAATGAGCCAGGTATGCAGTGGTCCCTAAATCACCTGCCGGTGATCAAGGCAATGCACAACAGCTGGGATGAAGGAGAGGGGCGTGGCAGTGGGCGGAAACCGGGGGTGGAGACTTACGAGCAGACAGGGAATCCAACAGTACCCCCCCCTTAACGGGAGCCTCTTGGCGAACCACCGGATCTACCAGGGTTCTGTCGATGGTAGTCTCTAATGAGCCCCGGATCAAGAATCCGAGAACGGGTCACCCAGCACCGTTCCTCTGGGCCATACCCCTCCCAGTCTACCAGGTACTGATATCCCCTACCCCGCCGGCGGACATCCAGGAGGCGATTGACCGTGTAGACGGGGCCCCCCTCAATGAGACGGGGGGGTGGAGGGGGTACAGACGGAGGATTTAAGGGGCTGGAGACAACGGGCTTGAGGATTCGCCGTCGATTCGCCGATCTCCTGTTCTGTTCTGCTGTGCGAAGTAGAGCGGCCCGAGTCTCTCTCCACACGCGCCTACAACGACGGGCATTGCTTTGGACCGAAGGTACGGCAACCTCAACCTCCTGGCTGGGGAACAGGGGAGGCTGAAAACCCAAAGAGGCCTCAAATGGGGACAGCCCGGTGGCAGTAGATGTGTGGGAATTGTGGGCGTACTCGACCCACGGAAAGTGACGGCTCCATGACGAGGGATTGGTGGCGGTCACACACACCTGAGGATGGCCTCGAGCTCCTCGTTCATCCTCTCAGTCTGGCCATTATTCTGTGGGTGGAATCCTGAGGAGAGGCTGGCCGTGGCGCCGAGGGTGTGACAGAAGGCCTTCCACAACTGGGATGAAAACTGAGGACCGCGGTCCGAAACTATGTCCGCCGGGATGCCATGAAGCCTCACCACATGTAGAACTAGCAGATCGGCGGTTTCACAGGCCGATGGAAGCTTGGGCAGGGGAATTAAGTGAGCAGCCTTTGAAAACCGGTCCACAACCGTCAGAATGACGGTGTTGGTGTCAGATGGAGGGAAACCAGTAACGAAATCCACAGCGATATGGGACCACGGCCGTTGGGGCACAGGAAGTGGTCTGAGTAACCCCACGGAAGGTTGATGCGAAGCCTTGTTGCGGGCGCACGTAGTGCAGGCAAGTACATACGAACGCGTATCCTCCTCGACGGACGGCCACCAAAAGATGCGGCGGAGCCAGTTTATAGTTCGGCGGATGCCCGGGTGGCCCGAAAGACGGGATTTGTGGGCCCACCGCAGGACTTGGGAACGGGCGGCCTCAGGAACAAACAGGCGGTTCGGGGGACCTCCTCCGGGGTCAGGCTGGGTGTGCTGGGCCTCACGTACCACCCTCTCAATCTCCCAGGTGACTGCACCCAGCACGCACGAGGCGGGCAGGATGGTGTCAAGAGTAGAACCTCCCTCCTCCGGAGCAAACTGACGGGAGAGTGCGTCCGGCTTGGTGTTCTTGTGCCCTGGCCGGAAGGTGATGGTGAAGTTGAAGCGTGTGAAGAACAAAGCCCAGCGGGCCTGGCGGGAATTGAGGCGTCTCGCCGAATGGATATCTTCCAAATTGTGGTGGTCGGTCCATACAATGAAGGGAAGCACCGATCCCTCCAGCCAGTGCCTCCACTCCTCCAAGGCCAACATACGTCATAATTCCTCTCCGCCGGGGACAATCTGCGGGAGAAGAAGGCACAAGGATGGAGCTTGGAGTCGGAAGCGGACCGCTGGGAAAGTACAGCTCCGACTCCGGTGTCCGAGGCGTCCACCTCGACGACAAACTGGCGGGTCTCGTCTGGGTGGACCAGGATCGGGGCCGAGACGAACCGATCCTTGAGGGCACGAAAAGCCCCGTCGGCCTCTGGGGTCCATGAAAAACGGACCTTGGAAGAGGTGAGTCGTGTCAGTGGTTCTGCCGTTTGGCTGTAGTTCCGGATGAACCGACGATAGAAATTGGCGAACCCCAGAAACTGCTGAAGCTTCTTTCTTGAAGTGGGCACCGGCCACTCCGTTACTGCCTTAACCTTCTCGGGGTCCTTTCTCACCTGACCGTCCTCGATAAAGACCCCCAGGAACTGCACAGATGTAACGTGGAACTCACACTTCTCAGCCTTCACGAAGAGCTGATTCTCCAACAGCCGTTGTAAAACCAGGCGAACATGGTTGGTGTGCTCCTGGGGGTTCGGGGAGAAGATGAGAATGTCGTCAATATACACAAACACAAAACGGTTCAAGAAGTCGTGGAGGACATCGTTCACCAGGGCCTGAAAGACGGCAGGGGCATTAGTTAGTCCAAACGGCATCACCAAATATTCAAAGTGTCCCAGGGGTGTGTTAAAGGCAGTCTTCCATTCGTCCCCCTCGCGAATTCGGACCAGGTGGTAAGCGTTGCGGAGATCCAGCTTGGTGAATATCTTGGCTCCAGCTAGGGATTCGAACACAGAGGACATCAACGGCAACGGATATTTATTCTTGATAGTGATTTGATTCAAACCTCTGTAGTCGATGCAGGGACGGAGGCTCTTATCCTTCTTCGAGACGAAGAAGAAACCCGGTCCCACAGGTGATGAAGAGGGGCGTATGATTCCAGCGGCGACCGAGTCCGTGATGTACCTCTCCATGGACTCACGTTCTGGCCGGGAGAGATTATATAACCGGCTCGAGGGAAGTGGAGCGCCCGGGAGCAGGTCAATGGCACAATTGTATGGACGATGAGGGGGAAGTGAAAGAGCCCGCTCCTTGCTGAACGCCTCTCCCAAATCCACATACTCCTGAGGCACTGCGACGAGGCCAGGACCGGTGTCAGACTCGCTGGGGGGAGTAACCTGACGGGGCAGCGCAGATCTGAGGCAGCGAGAATGACAAGCAGAACTCCAGCCGGTGATCCTACCTCCAGCCCAATCAATCTGAGGATTATGCTCCTTGAGCCAGGGAAGTCCCAGAACCAAGGGTGTCTGGGGGGACGGAAACGCATAGAACCGGGTATTCTGACTGTGATTGCCAGACACGTGCAGGGAAATTGGCTGAGTCCAGTGTGTTATCTCCGCCAGTGAACTGCCATCCAATGCGCTCACCAGCAGAGTGCGCTCTAGCGCCTCCACAGGAATTCCTTGACTCCTAATAAAGTCAGTGTCCAAAAAGTTCTGTTCAGCCTCGGAATCAATGAGGGCTGACAGGTGCACAGGCCCTGATGACAGCCTCAGGGTGGCAGGAAACAATGACCGAGGCTCAGACTGGGGAATTCTCCTTGACCCACTCGCCAGCACCCCCACTCCTACTGACGAGCTCTCTCTTTTGGCCGAGCGGAGCGCACGGCCCTGCGGTGTCCCGACTCCCCGCAGTACAGGCAGCTTCCTGTGCGGAGGCGTCTCTCTCTTTCCTCCTGAGAGAGATGAATCCGCCCGAGCTGCATCGGCTCCGGTTCCAACGGGGGAGGGGCCGAGGAAGGGGAGCGGGCGCGCGTCTGGCCGTACCGTCCGACCGGGCTCGGGGGCTGAGAGCCGGCAGCGGAAGAAAACTGACGCACCGGATTGGAAAACCGGTAGTGCCTCTCCCGACGGCGTTCCCGAATACGGTTGTCCATCCTGACTGTGAGAGCGATGAGCTCCTCTAAGGAATCCGGTTCGTCCCGGACAGCCAGTTCATCTCTCAGAAGCTCCGACAGACTGCAGCGGTATATTCCCTTCAGCGCCTCACTCCCCCATCCCGACTCCGCCGCCAGAATCTGGAAATCCACGGAGTATTCTGCTGCGCTGGTGGACCCCTGGCGGAGACTGAGCAGGCGCTGTACAACGTCCCGGGTGTACACCAGGTGGTCGAATACGCTCTCGAAAGCCTCCTTGAAGCGCTCGTAGGAGACCCGAGTAGAGCGTCTGTGGAGCCACGCCTCAGCCCAGACCAGCGCCTTACCACGTAGCAAACCCACCGTATATGCCACCTTCGCATTGTCCGAGGCGTACGTGCGGGGCTGCTGGGTGAAAACAAACCGACACTGGAGCATGAACCCTCGGTACTCCCCAGACGCTCCACCATAAGGCGCAGGAGAGGGAACAAAGGACTCACGGGTGCAGGCGGACTCCTCGTCCTCCGGGACCGGTTCCGCGGCGGGGCGGCGCAACGAGAGGTTGTGCAACATGCCTCCGATCTCCTCCATCTAGGACCCGATGGTACGCTGGGAGTTCAGTAAGTCCTGCAACACCTGCTGGTGTTGGCCGAGGAGAGCGCCCTGCGAGGCAACCGCCCCCTGCAGCTGATCTGCAGCAAGCGATGCTGCTGCGGCGGCTGGGTCCGTCATCTTTGGTCGGGTTGTTCTGTTAGAGAGGGTGTGGTGTTGAGGACCCAAATGCACAGACGCAGCAGTTCAAGTTCCAAGGGCGGACTTTATTGCGACAAAACAAAACACAACGAATAGACAAACTAATACCAACGGTAATGTCCAGCGAACACAGGAGATCCACCTCCCCTGCTCCAGAGTCGGGAGGGCAACTCAATCACTCTTGTGAAGGCTGCTCTTGAAGCACGCCGGACGGATTACGCTCCAGAGTCGGGAGGGCAACTCAACCGCTCTTGTAGTCAATGCTCTTGAAGCACACCAGACTGATTCCGCTCCAGAGTCGGGAGGGCAACTCAACCGCTCTTGTGATCCACTCTCACCAGAAGAAGCAAACCAGACTGGAACTGGAACAACCCGACAAATGAGCCAGGTATGCAGTGGTCCCTAAATCACCTGCCGGTGATCAAGGCAATGCACAACAGCTGGGATGAAGGAGAGGGGCGTGGCAGTGGGCGGAAACCGGGGGTGGAGACTTACGAGCAGACAGGGAATCCAACATAGTGCTGAGACATCCACTGACCATTACAACCTCACACAGCACAGTGGCGTATGTTACTGGGAAGTCTTTCACGCTGACATCCGTACGACAGAACCGAATTGAACAGATAATCACACGAGCCAACATCACATACACTCATGAGGGAGTGAATGCTGCCAAAGGAATGGGGGAGGGCTCTCCACATTGCTGTGAGAAAAGAGTAGCTACAGAAATAAAAGCGTCAGAAAAATTAGAGTCAGAAGTTTTAAAAGATCCCGAACTGACATTATTCACAGATGGCTGTTGCTACAAACACCCTGAAGAAGGTCTGTGGCAGTCCACTGAGGGTCTGCCCATCCCCCAGCCAAGTTACTGAGAGACTTGATTTCAGAAGCACATGGACCAGGACATGTTGCTCAAAAAGAAGTTAAGCGACTTCTTTCATCGTGGTGGCATCCATTCATGACAGAGACTATACAAGACCCAAATATAAGACCCACAGTGCGAGTGGGCAGCGGCAAACAAAGAATACCAAAACTTCCTGGACAGGAAGTAGTAATGGATTATACTGACATGTTGGAAAGTGTGTGGGGGCAACGTTACTTGCTGGTGCTGGTGGATGCATACACCGGCTGGCCTGAAGCGTACCCCTGTCGCCGGGAGGATGCGTCCTCGGTTATTAAAGCACTGGTGAACCACTACATTCCAACACATGGGTTTCCTAGGAAGATACGATCCGATAATGGGACCCATTTTAAGAACAAAGATCTCCAACTGGTGGAGCAATTGTTGGGCTTGAAACACCGATTTGGGTCCGTGTACCATCCTCAGTCGCAGGGAAAGGTAGAGAGAATGAACAGGAGTTTGACATCAAAGCTGGGAAAGATATGCAGGGATAGAAAGCTGACCTGGGTGGTGGCACTGCCGATAGCCCTCATGTCAGTGCGCATGTCGGTTAACTCATCCACTGGTTACACCCCGTTTGAGTTACACACAGGTACTCCATTTCCAGGACCAGGGCAGCCATGCTTGGAGGAAGTGAGTATGAAACACCTCCCACACAAAGAATATTATGCATTGGTCAACTGTATGCGTTCCAGATTTGACAGACAACCCAAGAGCCCGCCGGAGGAGACAGAACTGATACCAGAGACCGCCCCGACCACTCACGTCCTCCTCAAGGTGCTCAAGCGGAAGTGGACGGAGCCACGGTGGACGGGACCGTTCGAGGTCACCGAGAGGACCTCGCACGCCGTGCGGCTCAAAGGAAAAGGAGAAGTGTGGTATCACCTCTCCCAGTGTGCTCCAGCGCCGGCCACCAAAAGAGGCCCTGCGCTTCAGACACGGAGTGCAAAAGAGGCAGAATAATCCTCGCACCAGTGTCCATCGTGACTCAGGCAGTCTACCCTGAGTCACAGAAGAAAGAAGAGGACCAAAGGGGGTGGGAGAGGAACGGTTCTCCCCTCCAACAACGGAGTGCCAATCCGCATCTCATCAACAGCAAGAAACTGTTAGGGTGTAAGACCCAGGTTTTTAAATGAAGGTTTGATTCATGTTCGTACTCGGTAAACGCCCACTAGATTTTGTGTACCCCAAGCAATTGTCAGAAATTTATGAATGTCACGGTTGGCTGTTAAATCCAGAAACTGAAGTGGTAAGAAACGTTAAAGATAACTTGCATGCCATCTGGTGGGAACCGTATGAGGTAATAGTAGATAAACTGTCTAAATAAATCCATTTTCCGCTCATTGTGCAACCGTATCATCGTGACAGCCATTGAAGGAAAGATGCCAATAGCCCCTCCCGCTTATCAAATGAGTCAATTTGATCCCCTTCATGAATCCGTGTATGCTCCGATGGCTCAATTAGATGAGCAATATGACTCACTGTTCCAAGACATTGTTGTGCTGTAGAAATCATTGTGTTGAGCTGTATAGTTGACCTCAGTAAAAACCGAGGTCAAAAGGGGGACTGAAGAGAATTTAATGATTTATATGTTGTACTGCCTTACTTTGACTAAAGTTTCATGTCCCACTTATACTAAAGAATGTGTCTCGAAAGCTGAGCGAAGCTGAGGAGCCACAACTGGTCAAGTTCTCAGTCGCTCTTGACCTTGGCTGAACAGATTAGATACAGAGAGACTGTCTTTGCTGCTGATGTCAGCTAGATGTCTGAATTACAGACGTACTCAGCTCCCTTTTTCGCTACTAAGACTGAGACAAATATGAAAGTCAGATAAGGGGGAGTCTCACAGAAATGGGATAAATATCCATTGTTCTTGGAGAACGAGGCCCACTCTCATTCTGGGGGTGTGCTGACTGTGTGCAGACTGTATGCAGAGCAGACCATCAGGTAAGCTGAGTCCAAGGCCTTGTAGGTATGCATTTCATGTTTGTGTGTAATTGCTAAATAAATAACCTTAACTGTAATATAACCTGTTCTGTCAATTCTTGAACACTCGAGGAATATCCTGGCGAGGAGGATTCCTTTTCAATACATACATACATACATACATACATACATTCATTTATACATACATACATACAGAGTACATATGTTGTTCTTGTTCTGAAAACTGTTCCTGAAAAAACAAAACTGAAACTAAAACATGCACATTGTGTAAACATTGTGAATCGTTCGTTTTTCTATAGTACATATTTTGACTCAAATATATATAGTAAATATACATTTTTCATTTGCACACACCCCATGAAGCTTGGTCTGGAGTATGAAGCCATTTCTCAATCCTATTTCATCTCAGTCCCTCTCTCATTTTGATGAAAGTAGTGAGAGACAACACTTCTACTCAGCTGAGATTGTTCTGCAATTTTTTAACATGGGTATATCAGCCCTGCTGATAGAAAAAATGTTGGACACAATACAGACAATATGACTATCTTTAAGAGCTACAATAAGAAGAAAGAAATACATGTTTTGGAAGGTATTATTAATAATGCCGCAAACAACTCCAAACTCTCACGGTCATCTTATTGAAATGTGGAAAATGAAAGTATGACAAAAAGGAATCATATATATTGTGATTATTATATACTTAGGTCATAAGATGAACTGATATACTGCCTGTATGTGAAACCAAAACGCATGCAAATGAACCTGAAACACGTGTAGAACATGTGACAAGCATTCAGATTTAGATACAGGGGAGAGGAAGTGACATCCCACTGCGTATGTCTTTAATAAATCCTGTTGAGCCCTAGCGGGGACCCTTTTATATCAGGTCACAAGGTACAAATCAAGAAAAAAACATGGTATAAATAAAATAAAACATGTTAGGTATCAAATTAAACATAAACATCAGGGCTACAATAATACATAATCCCTGTGTACAACCTCTAAACACAACACAATAAATAGGATTAGGGTTTAGGGTGAGGGCTTAAAGGGCTACATGTTTTTTTACATTACCTGCATTGAAGGTGGGGTCGTTCTCCATGTGGTTCACGGCCTCCACCACGGCGTCCATGCTGCTGCCTCCCCCCCGGAGCACGGCGTACCCTGTGCGGGCTGAGGAGCACACCCCCAACATAAACTTTTCGGAGCGCTCCTTCGGGACCTTAGCAGCCCCTCCGTGGACCACCACCACTGGAAACATGTCAATCACCTGGTTGAGGCAAGGCAAGGCAAGGTTATTATTGTTACTGTTATATTAATAATCATATGTTCTGTTTATTAATCATATACTGTGTAAAGGCTTGTGACTTCTCATTGGCAAACTACTTGATTAAGTCCGGAGACCATTTGTCTCTGTCTGAGGAACAGGCAGTTCCTTGTTATCACATGAACATGCCGCTGCCAATCTAAAGACGTCACAGGGGCCTCTGTTGATTGTTTAGCTTAAAGTATTTAACTGACATCCCTCTGCTCGTTCATTGAGCAGTCCAGGATACGCAATTCACAAACCATGTTGTGTAATTCTTCTCTGCTACTTCCTTGCAACGAATAAATGTCCTGATCAATGATTTTACCACTTTGTGTCGAGTACATTTTTCTCACAAAAAAACAATTATGAACATTCATTAAAACATAAAAAACAGTCAAAAAGCAAAATAAATGAATAAAAGTTGCAGTGCAGTTTAAGAAATAAAATGCAGTAGTGAGATGCAGTAATTGAATCTGGTTCAGTTAAAGGCAGCAGCAAACAGAAACGTCTTCAATGTGGACTTAAAGGAGCTGAGGGTCTCAGCAGACCTGCAGCTTTCAGGGACCTGGTTCCAGATATGTGGAGCAGAAAAACTGAACGCTGCTTCTCCATGTTTAGTTCTGACTCTTGGAACAGAAAGTAGACCCGTCCCAGACGACCCGAGGGGTCGGGATGGTTCATAAGGTTGCAGCAGGTGGGTCAATATCACTATAAAGTGCCTCTGGTGTCCTCATCAGAATCACTCAGTTATTATGAAAATGTAACAGAATAATGAAACTCTGAGGTGCTTTTATAAATTGCCAAACATTTACACACATAGAAATACAATGATAAGTCTCTTAAAATGTGTTTTCATTATCTTATACTGTTTTGTTTCATTTGCTGTACGTGATTGTTGCATGTCCAACACACTGCTCTGCTAACTACAGTGTGTGTAATAGATGGTTAAATGATATTAAATCCCCCCAAAAATGATGGTTTTATTGTCCACAACAAGTCATGAGTCATTTTGATCATGTATATTCTATTTTCATAATCATATTGAATATTTTTCACGTGTCCCTGACATTGCTGTCCACCCTGTCATTATGGAGTAACTTCCCCTTTAAGAAAACCTCTCATGTTTTCAGTGACATCACTACCACTAATGTGTTTTTCTTCACTGGAGGCTGAAACAGTTGCATGTTGCAGACTAAGTATTTACACTTGTATATCGTAGTTTTCATCCTATTATCGTGTGCAGTGTTATGTTGTCAAGATTACCATGTCCACTCTGTCATAGTGAAATATCTATTAATATAAAAACCTATCACAAATTCAAAATCTATTTGTTAAACAGTACACAGTCACCTTGCTAACTGAATCATGTTGCTAACTGAAGGTCCATCAGGTGCTCAATAAATGCTAACATTAGCCAAAAATGTCCACTATGTCATTGTCTACCCTGTCAGCAAATTTTCCATTGCAGGGTGGATATTATTTGCATAATTTAGTTATCCAAATACTTTACCCATCAAATAAAATATGTTGTTGAGAAAGGGACTTAATGTCTTTCTGAAAATATACAATTTATAATCACTATGTAATTACAATCTATTTACTCTACTTTAAATGTGTCCATGACAGGGTAGACATATGTGGCTGTTTGCAAGTACATTGTCATCATGCAGTTACTTTATAAAAAAGTGTGGGAGCTTGACCAACATGCAGGGCCCTAAACCATTCAGTGCTTTATTAACAACTGGAGTGATGTAATCCACTTTCCTGGTCTTAGTGACGACTCGGGCTGCAGCGTTCTGATCGACTTTTTACAGAGGCCCGTGTCAAGGCTCCTGAAAATAAAAGCATGGACAAGTTTCTCCAAATCCTGTTGAGACATAAGTCCTCTAACCCTTGATTTATTCTTCAGGTGATAGTAGGCTGATTATGTAATTGTCTTGATATGGCTGTTCAGGTTGAGGCCTGAATCCATAACCACAAGACTCACAAACAGTTTCTACCCGCAGGCCATCAGGCTGGTGAACAGCTCTTATTGTAATTCTGTGGGTAAGGAAGATCCAGCAAAATAAGCGTTTCATTGTACAGAGTAACTGTCTGTTATCTGTGCATATGACAAAAAATATATTGAATAACTACACCTAGAATGCATAGAGTTTGAGCTTCATTTATTTTCTGCATTACTGCCTCTGTTTTCAACAACAACAACAAGAACAACATGCTCCCAACTGCCTCTGACTAAACCCTAAATACTGCACCTACATACCTGTCTAGTATGTGATGTGATGGAAGATTTTCTCTGTCAATCTGTCAAGGAGGAAAGAAGTCGTCTCTGTCCGTTTATTCCTTGCAAGAAGGAAAGGTATGCAGCAGCTACTCAGAGCAGTGACACAAGATTCAACAACACAGAAGTCACAGCATTATTTATACAACATGAGGGTTACGCCCCTAAACCAGTCAGACAAAGAAAAGGGAGGAGTCGTGGTTTCTACGAGAACTTTAAAGAATAAGTTACCTCTCCTTCGTCCTGAAGGGTCAGCTCCTTATCTGATTAATCAATCGTATTGGTATTGATCATAAGAGAGCATCCCTGTCTACTCAGTACTTTTCTGTCACGGTTCAGCGCCACACTTTTCTTTAAGTTATTTTCATCCTGTCTGCCTGTCTGTATTCTAACTGTCCTGTCATTTCAGATCCTGCCTCACGCCCCCTTCATCAGTCACTCCCTCCTCGTCAGCCCTCATTTCTTGCACCTGGCCCATCCCTGTCTCACCTTTAGCACATCCCCTCATTAGTCGTCACTACTTAGGTCCCCTCACTTGCACTTGTCCCCTGCCAGATTGTCTTGTGTTTTGAACCTAGCTCTCCAGCATTCCTTGTGTGTAACCTGTAGTCACCTGTTAAGTAAAAGAATCATATTCTGTACCTCTGCCTTCCTGAGTTGTGCTTTTGGGTCCTTGGGTTATCGGGCCGTTACACTTTTCCACTTGACTAAATCACTCTTTTATAAAACTCCTGATCAACTTAGTTATATTTTTCTATAACATGACACTACTATATTTGACCATTACAGTGATGATCTGTTTTTGATCTTTTTAATTTCTTTAAAAATGCTCTCGGGCTATTACATTTTATTTCTGGCATTTTGTTCAACATTTCCCTTTTTGATGCATTGTATAACATATTTTTAAATGCATTCTGTAAATAAGCTTTCCTTGCATCAGTAAAAATATGTATCAGGAAAATGTACTTAACGTATCACAAGTACGTACTCATGCTCTCATGCAAACTTGCTTTTCTTCTAAAAACAAAACGTTATTCTTTCATATCTTCCAGCTGATATGAAATGATGCAACGCCAGTTCGTGGATATTTATGGTTGTAATCATGTGTTTATTGGACCTTTACGACGTAACGACGACATTTTTGTTGGAATGTTATGGATTTATGGATAAATATGAGGCGTCATCGGTGAGTTGCCTGGATTTTGCTATTGTTTGTTTGTTTGTTGTCTGACAAAAGTCTGGTTTGTAGCTGCTGTGGTGGTCTGATCTTGAAACGGGTCACACAGCTGGAATCACAAGAATCGTAGGTTTCCAGAAACATATGGCACTCGGCAGTGGTGTAGTCCAGGGTATATGCAGGTATACGCCGTATACCCACTTATTTTTCAGTCAGCATTGCGTATACCCACTTCTCAATCACCGCTGGTGCCTGGTGCACATTATTTAGCAGTGCATGGGTCACTCACAGGCGGTCCGGGTCCGGACCCAGTCGCTGTTGTCTGTGGACACTGGACCAAAATCCAATTATTATTTCCGAATTATTAACTGTTGATGGATCGCTTCTATTTCACCGGCGCAGCTTTTACTGCCTTTGCGGCTCTCGTTCATTGGTCCAGGAAACACATGCCTTGTAAATCCTCTCACACACTCGACCAATCACATGTGTGTATTCCGTTAAGCCCCGCCCTCGACTCTTGTGCCATATTCACACACATGGAGCGACAGGAGAGAGATCAGATAGTTGAAAAAAGTACGTGAATCAGAGAAATTATTTCACTTGGCGCTCCAAAAAGAGAAATGTGGGCCGCTTAACCAGAGCCTTTCACCAAGAATGGAGTGACTGTAGTGACTGGAGTGATGTTTATTATTCCCACAATCAGTTCAAGAGCAGTGCGACTCATGTTCAGCGATATTAAAATCAGCGATGTGAAGCGCCACTACGAGACAAAGCACATGGACCGACTCGCATCCGAAATTAAGGCACAGAAAAATAAACCTAAAGCCCAATATGATCAGAACCCTAACACATGAATTAATATGATGACAGAACCCTAACACATGAATTAATATGATCACAGAACCCTAATACATGAACTAACTGACCAACACTGATGTTTACAGAGGAGAAATGAGCTGAAACAAGTGATTTAATAACCAGGTAAAGGCCCTGCACACACATTTCTCTTTTTAGATGACAAGAATATAATATCTTAGCTCTTTTGATTGACATCATTTGACGCCAGAATAAACTGAATTTGAAGCGGCAGGACAATTCAGTTTAATTAATATTTCTAAAATTAACGACTTTATTTTATTTATTGAATTAATTTATATAGTCTGTATGTATTATTAGATAATGTATTATTTATAATTATTCCAGTTAAATGGAAAATCTGTAATAATAAATATTATAGATGTTAACTAATTTAACTTTATTGAATTTGACAGTCTTTTGTTGACACTATTCAGACGTTAAAACGGTTGGCTACTTCAATACACATAGCACAAAATCATATAGCACAAATGTGACATTATTGTGATGTTCCAGACCTTTGCTTGAGGAAATTCTCTCGAACTGGACCTTGCTGAATTTGAGTTGAATACCCCTGTAGTAGTGGCTCAATGTTATTTCATAGGATAGTGAAGGCACGAGTCATGACCCGCCCTACTCTGCCTCTAATTGGCTAGTACTCGATGTCTGCGCTGGTTAGATTGGTTAGGTTTTTAGCGCGAGTGGAGAGAACTGATGATAAGCCAATCAGAGGCAGAGTAGGGGCGGGTCTTAATAAGCAAAAATGTTTTGCCTATAGACAAATTTGTTAATTTACTTTGAATTATTACCCTTTACAAAAACGTAATGAACAGGTAAGATAAAGCGAGCCATTCAAACAACAATTTCTTTTTAAAATTGCAAACGTCCTCGCGAAACTACATCAGCCAGCAGCTCAGCTACTGATAGTGAGGCTACACCGGAGCTGCTAACTGTTAGCTCCGTTAACATCAGCCCAGCGCCCGCGCTCACTCCGTCCCCCTCCCTCGTTGAAGAGGATGCCGACAGGGAAGGAGATGAAGACGTCAATAACGGTGGGTCTCACTTCTATATTATAAGATTTTGTTTTCGGTTTATAGTTTTTAAAATGTAGAATTATTAAGTCTAGCATTTTCTGATTCTAGTGGTGCTAGTTAGTGAAGAGAATTTAATGATTTATATGTTGTACTGCCTTACTTTGACTAAAGTTTCATGTCCCACTTGTACTAAAGAATGTGTCTCGAAAGCTGAGCGAAGCTGAGAAGCCACAACTGGTCAAGTTCTCAGTCGCTCTTGACCTTGGCTGAGTCCAAGGCCTTGTAGGTATGTATTTCATGTATGTGTGTAATTGCTAAATAAATAACCTTAACTGTAATATAACCTGTTCTGTCAATTCTTGAACACTCGAGGAATATCCTGGCAAGGAGGATTCCTTTTCAGTTGGTGACCCTGACGTGATTGACGAACAGGTTACCGAGGTGGATTTCTTCAACTCTCCGGGAAACCAAACGGGTACCCAGCCCTTCTAAAAAGGTTGAGAAGTCAATTGAGCTTCAGTTTATTTGTCGGAGAGATTTTTGGAATTCGCCGTTTTCTAAATTTATAATATTGATAAATACATGAAGTGCATATGAGTTGTAAATTTATATATAAATTGCTTTGCTTTGCGGTAGGTTTGGGAAGCCTCACGATTGCGATTATCAGTGAAAGAATCCTGCGGTAGGTTTGGGAAGCCTCACGATAGCGGTTATCGGTGAAAGAATCCTGCTTTGGTATAGGTTTGGTGTGACCCTCACGATAGCGGTTATCGGTGAAAAACTCCTGCGGTAGGTTTGGGAAGCCTCACGACAGCGGTTGTCGGTGAAATCCTCCTTTTGCTTTGCGGTGCGTCAGGTGAAACCCCAAGACAGCGGTTGTCGTTGAAACTTCCCTGTTTGTGATCGGTTTGTGATCTTGCTAAAAGATTGACAAGCGGTCGTACGAGCAGTATTGGTGAAGGAACGTAGGCGCACGTGTCCTCATCTTAACAATTGCAGTGTGTTTTTTTCCATGTGCTTAATTGCAGTGTGATTTTTTATGTGCTTTAATTGCAGTGTGATTTTTATTTGCTTAATTGCAGTGTGATTTTTATGTGCTTGATTGCGATGTGTCTGAATGCGTGTGCTTGAGATTGGAATTGATTGAATCAGCGGACAACTGGAAACCTAACGGTGTTAACACAAGGTTGTCGCCTGTTGAAGTAGATCAATTGTCAGTCTATTAGGTTGTAAATTACTAAAACATTTCCCTGTTGTAATTTTGCTGGTAATAAAAGTTTGAAAAAGGAGAAATTGTTGAATAAATACGGCTGGTAGTGTGAACTGAGAGGGTGTTCGGCTCAGCAACTCGGGTGAATTCCATACCTGCTGAGTGTTCACGCCCGGATCAGTTAAAAACCTGCCCCGTACTATTTGAGAATTTTCCGAAAAAACAGACTTTAAGTTGACATAGTTTTGAAAAGTCTGTGGTACAATGGAAGGCGAGTTCAGTAGAGAAGAAGAAGGGTTTGACTTTGACATCATTAGAGACTCTGACCAGGATTTTGGCACACAAGTGTCAGCTTCCTTGAACGCTCACGTGGAGGCGGAGAGCGATGAAAAGAAAAAAGGAAAGCTGAGAGAAAAGTTGTTGGGAGTTGTGTTGAAATTGCAAGCTCAGGGATTGTTCCCCGAGAATGCGGAGATGAAGTGTTTGTTTGACACATGTGGTCATGCGGAGCGCATGATAGTGACGAAACTCGCTCGGATCGCGGAGGAAAAAACATTGCCCCTCAGTCCGGCGAGACGCAGACAATTAGGGAGAGCAGCAAGCTGTAAAGAAGTGAGATCCGCAATTCGGAGTCTCGCTCTGGGTGCGTCTCTGCGCCAAACAGAGACCAGTACATAAAAAACACAGTACTGGATTTAATTGACATTAAACCCAGTGGGGGGTTGTATCCTTCTCTAGTATTCCAGCCACCTCCCCATGCGAACTGCCTGTAACAAGCACGCGCTATAAAACTCCTCCTGCTATGATAGCTAGAGCCGCTCCCCACGCCCCTAAACAGAAGTCAGAACACAAGGCCCCCTCCTTTGCAGATGAGCTTAATCAAGTGATGACACAACGAAGAATACACATTGCACCTCAAACAGAGACACCGTCTGAGGCTGACGAGGTTGATTGGAGTGACATGCAAACTATTAATACCACTCCTCGTCAAGCGCTAAATAAAAAACAACTCCCAGTAATGGCGCCTTTGCTCCCAACACCCACCGGGGCTTTGCAATACAAACCATACTCCATGTCTGATCTGTCTTGCATCACCAAGTCTCTCCCCTCAATAACAGAAGGAGGAAATGGTTTCATGATGGAGCTGTTGCGCTTAACGTCTGGTACCATCGTCACAGCTGGTGACATTGTTAGCATTTTAAGTCATTCAATGTCCACAGCGGACTGGAACACTGCAAACTCTCAGCTGCATCTAAGCACAATCCCAGTAGACACGCCAATTGACACAACGTTAGCCACCGCTATAGGCCACATTGTACGTAGCACGTTCCCGACTCCCACGTCCCATTTACACCAACTAACGTATGCGTTTAAAGCCGACGAGACCCCTATGGCATTCATCTCTAGGTGCCGAGCAGAATTTGTTCGCGCAGTAGGTGAAGATACGTCCTCTTCTCCTCTTCATGGCCACGCTTTCTGCAGTGGAGTTCTTCGTGGTTGTCCTGACTCTGTGCGCAAAGCTATGGAACGTAACCCGGACATGCATGGGGCTGACCACCTCCGCTGGTCCTCTCATGTCTGCGCTCACATGCGTCAGCATGCTGAGGATGAGAGGGAGGAAAAAGCTAAAGACGACTCAGCTGATCTCACATTACGCTTGGTAAAATTACAACTCGCGGAAGAGCAGCAGAAGGCCTCAGATAATAAAAAAAGATAAACGAAATTTACCTGTCATGGCACCAGTGACTGCGGCACCCGCTCCCACTCCCCCGGCTGAGCAAGCAGCCGAGCAACAGCACGATAAGAAAAATAAGTTGGAGGGGGGTAGAGGTCGAGGCCAGCAAAACAGAGGGCCGGGCCGTGGATACAGGTGTTATTCCTGTGGTCAGCCTGGTCACTTCAAGCGAGACTGCACCAATCCACAGCAGTCTGCCCCGCAACAGGTGCAGCCTCAGGTGCAGTACGTGATGATGGCTCCACCTCCCGCCGCTGTAGCACCTGTCCCCATGCCGGTCCCCACTGCTCCCCAGACCGCTCCGACCGCCCAGTATCCAGCTTGGGTGCCGTGGCAGCCAAAACAATAAGGAGGCCCGGGAAATTGGGAGGCACCGGGGTTGGCTGCACCGTGCCTCAGTGTGCTGGTGAATGACACCGGAGTTGACTTTATGGTTGATACTGGAGCACGATACACATCTATCACTCATCTGCCACCAGGGGTCGAACTGTCTGATGACAGTGTTGACCTTTCCGGTTTCTCTGGGACTTCTACGAGCATGTCATTTACCAAGCCTGTTCTCATTCAGCTATCAAGCCAGATTCATGAACATAGACTCATTTATGCACCGTGCTGCCCTATAAATCTTTTGGGCCGAGACTTACTCATTCAGTCGTCGTCTCTCATTCACTGTTCCCCTGACGGGTTGATATTGACATTTCCTGATGGGCAGACGTACCACAGTTCTTCGGATGAAGACTCACAATTTCCTATGATGGACCTGATAATGGCGCAGCTCGCAGCGGGAGCACAACCGATCAGTCGGCCGTTGGATGCGGTAACAGACATTTATTGGGCTAAAATACTCAATGATGACCCGGGTTTTACCTCAGGGATGCACCTGTTCCAGCAGTGGTTGCCCTGGTTAAAGACCCTACACCCCACCAATTGACCCTTTCCACTGTACTCTCAATTATGACAGGACAGGTGACTTGCTTTACCAGGACTGGTTTGCTGAACATCTGGAGGGCCAGCAGTGGTCCCTCCCCCTGTCTCATTTGTACGCAGGGCCAGAGGGTGTGGTTTTCTCTGTAAATTTAGACCCGTTCCAGAAGGAACAGTATTGCTCTGAGAGTTCCTTTCCGCATGTCACTCTTGCCATCGCTGCCTCATATCAAGCCAAAGATTTAGGCCCAATGACTAAGACGGCCTCAGAGGCCACAGATTGACAACCATCGCCGTTTCCTGGTGTGGAGTGGTCTCCTTTGACATGCATTTTTCGGATTGCGTTCGCATGTATTGCTGTATCTACGTTACAACATTGTATAGTTTCCCGAACACACGGTTGCGAACGAGAGGATCACGAATGTGCAGCTCAAATGCCCAGACTATACCATTCCCTTCTATCTGGATGTTTCTGAGGAAGCAGATTCTGTTTCCGGTGTGCTTTTTCAGAACAAGGGGGGAGAGAGACACATTTTGTTGTACACTTCTATTTTGTTGGAACCTTTGAGAAAAGGCACCCATCATGCACTCAGTACGCCGCAGGACTTGCAAAGATCATTTTAAAAACATCACACATAGTGCTGAGACATCCACTGACCATTATAACATCACACAGCACAGTGGCGTATGTTACTGGCAAGTCTTTCACGCTGACATCCGTACGACAGAACCGAATTGAACAGATAATCACACAGGCCAACATCACATACACTCATGAGGGAGTGAATGCTGCCGAAGGAATGGGGGAGGGCTCTCCACATTGCTGTGAGAAAAGAGTAGCTACAGAAATAAAAGCGTCAGAAAAATTAGAGTCAGAAGTTTTAAAAGATCCCGAACTGACATTATTCACAAATGGCTGTTGCTACAAACACCCTGAAGAAGGTCTGTGGCTGTCCACTGAGGGTCTGCCCATCCCCCAGCCAAGTTACTGAGAGACTTGATTTCAGAAGCACATGGACCAGGACATTTTGCTCAAAAAGAAGTTAAGCGACTTCTTTCATCGTGGTGGCATCCATTCATGACAGAGACTATACAAGACCCAAATATAAGACCCACAGTGCGAGTGGGCAGCGGCAAACAAAGAATACCAAAACTTCCTGGACAGGAAGTAGTAATGGATTATACTGACATGTTGGAAAGTGTGGGGGGGGCAACGTTACTTGCTGGTGCTGGTGGATGCATACACCGGCTGGCCTGAAGCGTACCCCTGTCGCCGGGAGGATGCGTCCTCGGTTATTAAAGCACTGGTGAACCACTACATTCCAACACATGGGTTTCCTAGGAAGATACGATCCGATAATGGGACCCATTTTAAGAACAAAGATCTCCAACTCGTGGAGCAATTGTTGGGCTTGAAACACCGATTTGGGTCCGTGTGCCATCCTCAGTCGCAGGGAAAGGTAGAGAGAATGAACAGGAGTTTGAAATCAAAGCTGGGAAAGATATGCAGGGATAGAAAGCTGACCTGGGTGGTGGCACTGCCGATAGCCCTCAAGTCAGTGCGCATGTCGGTTAACTCATCCACTGGTTACACCCCGTTTGAGTTACACACAGGTACTCCATTTCCAGGACCAGGGCAGCCATGCTTGGAGGAAGTGAGTATGAAACACCTCCCACACAAAGAATATTATGCATTGGTCAACTGTATGCGTTCCAGATTTGACAGACAACCCAAGAGCCCGCCGGAGGAGACAGAACTGATACCAGAGACCGCCCCGACCACTCACGTCCTCCTCAAGGTGCTCAAGCGGAAGTGGACGGAGCCACGGTGGACGGGACCGTTCGAGGTCACCGAGAGGACCTCGCACGCCGTGCGGCTCAAAGGAAAAGGAGAAGTGTGGTACCACCTCTCCCAGTGTGCTCCAGCGCCGGCCACCAAAAGAGGCCCTGCGCTTCAGACACGGAGTGCAAAAGAGGCAGAATAATCCTCGCACCAGTGTCCATCGTGACTCAGGCAGTCTACCCTGAGTCACAGAAGAAAGAAGAAGACCAAAGGGGGTGGGAGAGGAACGGTTCTCCCCTCCAACAACGGAGTGCCAATCCGCATCTCATCAACAGCAAGAAACTGTTAGGGTGTAAGACCCAGGTTTTTAATGAAGGTTTGATTCATGTTCGTACTCGGTAAACGCCCACAGATTTTGTGTACCCCAAGCAATTGTCAGAAATGTATGAATGTCACGGTTGGCTGTTAAATCCAGAAACTGAAGTGGTAAGAAACGATAAAGATAACTTGCATGCCATCTGGTGGGAACCGTATGAGGTAATAGTAGATAAACTGTCTAAATAAATCCATTCTCCGCTCATTGTGCAACCGTATCATCGTGACAGCCATTGAAGGAAAGATGCCAATAGCCCCTCCCGCTTATCAAATGAGTCAATTTGATCCCCTTCATGAATCCGTGTATGCTCCGATGGCTCAATTAGATGAGCACTATGACTCACTGTTCCAAGACATTGTTGTGCTGTAGAAATCATTGTGTTGAGCTGTATAGTTGACCTCAGTAAAAACCGAGGTCAAAAGGGGGACTGAAGAGAATTTAATGATTTATATGTTGTACTGCCTTACTTTGACTAAAGTTTCATGTCCCACTTATACTAAAGAATGTGTCTCGAAAGCTGAGCGAAGCTGAGGAGCCACAACTGGTCAAGTTCTCAGTCGCTCTTTACCTTGGCTGAACAGATTAGATACAGAGAGACTGTCTTTGCTGCTGATGTCAGCTAGATGTCTGAATTACAGACGTACTCAGCTCCCTTTTTCGCTACTAAGACTGAGACAAATATGAAAGTCAGATAAGGGGGAGTATCACAGAAATGGGATAAATATCCATTGTTCTTGGAGAACGAGGCCCACTCTCATTCTGGGGGTGTGCTGGCTGTGTGCAGACTGTATGCAGAGCAGACCATCAGGTGAGCTGAGTCCAAGGCCTTGTAGGTATGCATTTCATGTTTGTGTGTAATTGCTAAATAAATAACCTTAACTGTAATATAACCTGTTCTGTCAATTCTTGAACACTCAAGGAATATCCTGGCGAGGAGGATTCCTTTTCATTAGCTATGATAGCAAACACAGTCATGGCAATGAACACAGCACACCTTAATGAGACAGAAAGACATTTGGAAAATACATCAATTATTGGCTGCGATCCATATTAATTACTTTCAACTTTATTTTGTCCCTTAAAATATGCTAAGCGTCTGCCCCAACTTTCTTTTCCCGACATTTACATTTATCTTGTACACAAAATCCATACTCATACACCAGAGATAGCCTGAAGGCTTTTCAAGAGCACAGCTAGGTACTATACAATCTAAAGAACATTAGCAACTAGCTAATGTTAGCTAACATAACTTTAAGATCATTGTGTGTTTGGTGACGTGACACAGCTAACTGCTTAATTGTAACGTTAGCTATGGCAACTGAAGTTAACTAATGTTTTGGATTGTCAGCATTGTCCTGTGAGATTAAAAAAAAATTAGCTAGGTAGCACTAGCTAGATAAATTGAGGTAAAATGTAGCTAGTGCTAACTTATAGGAGACTGCACAATCTGAGGGTAGATGTTGGCTGCCAGTGGTCCCTTCGAATTGAAGCCAGCCATTTATTCCACCGATCTCCCAATTTTAGGATGAATAAAATCTTTTATCTGGGCTACTTTGGCGACTGTTTTTACAGCCAACAGCACATACAGCATCAAGGGCATTTTGACCTTGTGCGACGCACAGCCAGATTCTGGCACAAATATAGCGACACTTAAGCATAGGGGCGTCATGTGGAATCCATGAATTTGGGTAAATTATAAAAACGGGTACTTTTATTTTATATATTATGTTGTTTACTTAGCAGCTGATTGAAGAGGGCACAAGGTTTGTCTGTGTTTTGGTCTAATTTGTGTGCAACATTGAGTCACGTTATAACGCCTTTTCATAGAAGAGTTTTCACACTTTGTATTGACACAGCCACTGATAAAGCTACAGCTACATCATGTGTAATTGACTATTTGGGGGCTAAAATCAAAAAATGCGGATTAATAGGGTGACAACTTTACACTTTTGAATAGGCTGTGGTCATTGTTACCCTTTATAGCCTATAATTAAATAACTTTTGTTGTTCTTCCTTTAGACATCAATAATGACTGGCCTGACCCGTGGACTGTCAAACAAAAAGAGGATTTTAAATCCAAGAACCCCTGGTTGGGATCAAAAAACTGGGTAAGTTTAGGTATATTGTTAGTTTGGGTAGCTTCTGAAACAGTGGACACATTAATATTGTGTGTGTGTGCACTTGTATGTGTATGGGAGAAATGGACCATGCGCACATACAGCTGTGGATACAGTAGTTATATTGTTTGTTTATGCTTTACAGGACGGTTAGAAGGACTAGGACCCAGAAGCACGACTCACGAGACAGAGGTAGCAAACTCAGAATCCTTTACTTCACACAACACTGGAGAGCTTGGTTCCAAAACACAAGACAATAGACAGTAGATGGGGGCCTTGGAGCGGCTCCGGTTGGCCGCTGCGGAGTAACGGTTGGCTGAGCTGAGGAGCGCAACTCTGGCCTTGGCCCAGGTACGGTAGCAGCGGTGGACGAAAGCCTGGACCGAGGGGCCATCTCCTGGTTCTTGCTCTCAGTCTGGCCATTAGACTGTGGGTGGAATCCAGATGACAGGCTGGCTGTGGCCCCGATGAGTGTGCAGAACTCCCTCCAGAAGACTGACCTGAACTGAGGACCCCGGTCGGAGACTACATCCGTAGGAAGACCATGAAGCCGGAAGACATGCAGCAGAACCAGCTCAGCAGCCTCCTTGGCCGAGGGGAGCTTGGGCAGGGGCACAAAGTGGGCCATCTTGCTGAACCAATCTGCCACCGTTAGGATGGTGGTATGCTTGTTGGACAGCGGGAAACTGGTCACAAAGTCCAGGGAGATGTGAGACCAGGGCCGATGACGCACAGACAGAGGTTGCAGGAAACCAGCGGGAGCCTGGTGGGAGGGTTTGTGCCGGTTGCAGACAGGACAGGCGTTGACGAATTCCCGGGTGTCCTTCTCCAGAGTAGCCCACCAGAACCTCTGCTGCAAGGCATCCCTAGTACGCTGTCTCCCAGGATGGCAAGTGAGCTTGAAGCTATGGACCTCGGACCTCAGGGTCTGGGGAACGAACAGGCGGTCAGGGGGACAGGAGCTCGGCCCAGGCTGGGCCTCCAGGGCAGCCTTGACTCTCTCCTCTACCTCCCAGGTGATGGAGGCAACCAGAACAGGGGCAGACAGGAACTAGTCAGTGCCAGGGGTGGAATCCCCCTCGTCCACAAACTGGCGTGACAGGGCGTCCAGCGTGACGTTACGGGTTCCGGGCCGGTAACAGAGGGAAAAGTTAAACCGGGTTAAAAAAAAACAGACCATCTGGCTTGCCGAGAGTTCAGTGTCCTAATGCAGCAGCTTGTTTCAGGCAGATCAGATGACATGATGCACTCCACTCCATGATGGCCCCTGTGGCCCAGTCGATGGGCCACAGGGGCATGGGGGCATAGATGGTAGCCCCTCGCAGCAACTCAAAGGCAGAAGAGATGAGTGGGAGTGGGTAGCGGTTCTTGATGGTAATGTCATTGAGGCCCCTGTAGTCAATGCATGGCCTAAGTGACTTGTCCTTCTTCCCTACGAAGAAGAACCCCGCACCTGCAGGTGAAGAAGAGGGACGGATGATCCCAGCAGCTAGGGAGGAACTGATATACGCCTCCATGGCCTCTCTCTCAGGTGCCGATAAGGAGTAGAGACGACCCCTGGGGGGGGGGGGTGGTGCCTGGTTGCAGGTTAATGCAGCAGTCGTAGGAACGATGTGGGGGCAGGGATGCGGCCTTGACCTTACTGAATACCTCCCGAAAGTCATGGTACTCCGTAGGCACTCCTGACAGATCCGACGCAGAGCTGGGGCAAGCTGACTGCGGAACTGCAGCAGCTTGTTTCAGGCAAATCAGATGGCATGATGCACTCCACTCCCTGATGGCCCCTGTGGCCCAGTCGATGTGGGGGTTATGGCGACGGAGCCAGGGGTGTCCCAGGATTAGTGGATGCTGTTGTGACCGCAGGATAAGAAACCGAATGGTCTCCAGGTGGTTACCCGACAGGAGCATACGAACTGGTGCGGTCTGGTGAGTCACTGTCCCCAGTAGGTGGCCGTCCAGAGCGTTAGCAGGAACAGGGCATGGCAGCGGTACCCGCTCGATACCCAGCTGACGGACTAGGTCCTCGTCAATGAAGCTGTCATCAGCACCAGAGTCAATGAATGTAGATAGGGTCTGTGATCCGTTCGCGAGTAGCAGCTGAGCGTGGAAAAGGGGTCTTTGGTTGGGAGAGAGTCTTGTGGTTCGGCTCAGCAGTACCGCCCCTGTTACGGGCGAGCCATGTCTTTTACTGGGCACCGGGATACGAAGTGACCAGCCTGGCCACAGTACAGGCAAAGACCTCCCCGGCGACGGCGCTCCCGCTCCTCGCGGGTGAGACTGGTGCGCCCTACCTCCATGGGTTCAACCTCCACTGGTTGAGAGGCCGAGGTGATGCTGGTGGTTGCCGGAGGGGCTCGACGTCGAGTGAAAGCGTGGCGATCTGTCTCCCCCTTGCGTCGCTCCTGTTGCCTTGCCTGGATGCGTCTGTCCACTCGGGAAGTCAATTCTATTAAGCCATCCAAACTGGCAGGCAAATCAAAAGAGATCAGTTCATCCTTAACATACTCCGCTAGCCCAGTCAAGAACACCTCGCACTGTGCTGCCTCATTACAGTCGCTAAGGCGTGCTCTTGTTCGAAACTCCAAGGCATAATCCACCACAGTCCGGTCTCCCTGACGCAGCTCCGCTAGTCCCCCGCTTGGATCTGGGCCCTTGGAAACCGCCCCGAAAACTTTATGAAGCTCCGCAGAAAACAGGAACGAAGAGCAGGCCGGCGTGCGTCTCTCCCATTCAGCGGTACCCCACAGTTGCGCTCTGTCAGTCAGGTGGTTGATGGTGAAGGCTACCTTAGCCTCCTCCGAGGCGAAGGTGTGGGGCTGCAGAGAGAACAGGATGGAGCAGTTTGTGATGTATGGGTTGCAGCCCTCAGGTTCTCCAGCGTAGCGCTCCGGGGTACCCACACGAGGCTCGTGTGTTGGGACAGGCGCCGGTGAGGCCGGAGGTGGAGAGGCTGGAGGTGGAGAGGCAGGAGACGGCGCAGCGGCTACCAGCTGGGTCAGGGCCGTCGTCAGTTGTAGCATCTGGGCGGTCATCACCGTCATAGCCTGCTCCTGGACTGCTGCAGACTGCCCTGTCTCCGCAGCAAAGCTGACCATCTGCGCCTCGTGCTGCTGGAGGGCATTCTCGATCCTCTCGAACCGGCTTACTGCAGAAGGTGCTGGGTCCATAATTGGCCAGATTGTAATGTAACGGCTAGAAGGACTAGGACCCAGAAGCACGACTCACGAGACAGAGGTAGCAAACTCAGAATCCTTTACTTCACACAACAACACTGGAGCGCTTGGTTCCAAAACACAAGACAATCTCGCAGGGGACAAGTGCAAGTGAGGGGACCTAAGTAGTAGGGCTGGGCGATATGGACCAAAAGTCATATCCCGATATATTTAGGCTGAATATCGATATACGATATATATCCCGACATTTATTCTGCAAAGTGAGAGCAAATATTCAGTCAAAGTCAAAGCCAAATATGACATGTCACAAGTAGTTTTATTGAAACCGGCTATTTCAGTGAACAGTTGCAAAATCAAATGAATAAATGCGAGCCTGCAGCTTGAGTGACAGTTTACCTCGCAGTGCGAGCGGTAGGTTTGGGCTCAGCATTGGTAGGAACACTGCCCCTCCCCCCGCCAGAGAAACAACTTAGTTGATCTTATGTTGAGCAGGCAAACTTTATTCAAATATATTAACATTTGTCACTTGGAACTGATTAAAACATAATAACAGTGATACAACCTTAGTTTGAATACAAAAACAATTCTGCACCAAATAAATAATAATGAATAAAACACGTTTTACAAAAATGCCAATATACAGTAACAGTATATTCTATATCCAAAATATATATAAAACACCTTTCCTAGTTGTGCAGTGAAATAAGACATAAAACATTTTTTACATTTTTATTAATAAATATATTCTGCATCACTAAATAGGCTATAAATAAAGTGCTTTCCTCCTTTATGCAATAATTAGCTACTTTTCTTTCTGTTTCTTTTGATGTCTTATTTAAATACACCAAAAAGATACCTCTGTCTATCATTCACAGAGATGAACTGTTGGCCTACATCTTTAAGATCAATCTTGTCCAGAGCAGCTTGATGCACATGGCCTACAGAGACATTGTTCAGCCGCTGCTGGGACATGGTTGACCTCAGCCAGGTTTTTAACCTTTTTAACGCACTGAAACTCCACTCAGCTTCAGCTGAGGAAACGAGCACATCCGCCTGGCAGTGAAGGGGCCGCATGCTGCCCATGTTGATCTCAAGTGGGCCGGACCAGTAAAATCACAGCATAATAACGCATACATAATGACAATATTTCTCTATGTTTAAATCATTGGTGAAGGTTTTTGGATGATAAACCCTATTTTAAGGTATTTCTACAATAAACTAGAAACATAAAGACCAACAATTCAGACATCAGCCCACTGTTTACCTGCCTGGGCTCTCCTCTGCAGATTCCCTCGCAGTTGGGCAATATGTTTAGTACAGTCAGAGTTGCAATCAGTTGTGGCTGTGGCTCAATGGTTATTATGTCCGTCTTACAATCAGAGGATCAGTGGTTTGAGTCCCAACTCAGGGAGGGGTTTTTTTTCAAATGTTTTTTTTTCTTCAAATTTTAACAATTATCCCACGGGCCGGACTGGACCCCCTGGCGGGCCGGATCCGGCCCACAGGCCGTATGTTTGACACCCTTGTTCTAGTCTAATGTTATGCAGAAAAAAGCAGTGATTCTTAGTGGGCCGCGAGCGCCACCTAGAGGGCCCTAGAGAGCCGTCAAAAACGTCCCGTTTTCCACCTGTGGGCCGCGAGGGCTGCAGGAACGCATAGTAATGAATTGAAGACAGCAGAGATGTAAGGCTCGTTCGAGATGAGCCAGTTCTGCGCAGAATCGATCGGCGGCGATCGGCAAGCCGGCATGCCGGTTAGATTTGTGTCCGACTTGCTCCCGACTTGCTCTGACGTCATGCACACGTGGTCAACGATACTCTCACGAGATCAAGTCGCTGTCGATTTCAGAGTCAACCGCTGCAGTTGCTTTCCAACGACTGCGTGGCCCAGTGCATGATGGGAAACGCCTGGCTGTCGCCACATCAGAGCACTGATTGGCTCTTAGATCTGACAGCAAATACCACGTGTTGTAGAAAATTCTTATTTTATGTGTAGTTGTAATACTTAACCCTCGATTATTGACTATTCGTCTCATGTTTAATCTAAAAACACATCTTGTGTGGTTGCTAATACAAAATCTTATTTACATAACACATATCTAAACCAGTAGTAATGTATTTCACAGGCAGACATAAAAATACCAAAGGATGCAGCTACACACTCATTTTTACATAAATATATATTTATAAACACATATAATAAATCCAAACGTGATCTGTAAACCACAAGTAAAAAAAAGTTCGGAACTAACAGGAAGTACTTTTTTCTGTGACTTCCTGTGTCTACTTTGAAGGCAGCTGACAACTGTCCGACTTGATTGCAGTTTTTTGTCAACGCCTCCTGCTGCGGCCGCTGCTCTGTCTGGATTCCAGGCTCCAGCTCTAACGAACGAGCCTAATACTGTTATCCACGAGACGCTCAGTTACAATACAGCTTCCCACCACTTGGTGGCGGTAATGCGTCAGTCAGCTATTTAAGGTCTAAATGTTTGTGAAGTATAATCCTGACTTCATGAAGTAGAGCTTTGTGAACGGAGGAAACGAGACAGAGCCCTGAGCCTGTGTGGAGGCTAACGCTAGCCTGTGCTGTGAAGAGCAACTTCTGGTTCTGCAAACATGAAGACTGCTGAAGCATATCATTCACATCATAAGGCTATATTTTATTTTGCACTTTATTTAAATGTTATTTACAGTTTATTTCATTTGAAAATTAGTATTTGGAATTGTGTGCACAGTTGTCTGCACACTAATAGTTGCCCAATAATTGTGAACACACAGATAATCTCTTAAATATTCAGGTTTGAGGTTTAACATTTTGGATTGACTGAGAGCACTGTAGTAGTTCAATAATACAATTAATGCTAAAAAAAAACTACTTTCCTAATAATTGTGCAGTGTATTTATTTTATTACCACATATTATTTATCAAATTTAAATTTTTTTTCTCTTTTTTTAATCTCCCTTGTTTTTGTTGAACAATCAAATTATTAGTTATTTTTGTGTTAATACGCCTGACTTGAGCTTTTAAATGAGTTATTCTATCAGCTTGATTTGTTCCATGACTTGTTGTCTGTGCAGGTTTACATACACATGATCAATAAATGTCTTTGTGATGATCACATTGCATCATGTCATTTATTTGACAAGGTTTTTGCTTGTTGAACTGTAGGTAGATTTGATTTTGTTATTGAATACAAATCAAACCAAGAGTGTGATCAATTATTTATTAAACCAATACAGTGTTAATATTTGAATGGGCCCCGGGGCACTTTGTACTTGAAAAGTTGGGCCCCGAGGTCAAAAAGGTTAAGAACCCCTGCTCTAAAGGCAAGCCCCTGTCTAGCAAGATACTCATGCATCCAATTATTGTAATGAGACAGTGCCTTGCCTCCTGCTGTGTTTTAGCCATTGCACTTAGTAGTTGGGTGTAAACAGGCGTTTTCTCCAATGCATTTGTTGTTACAGTATGATGGTGTGCTTTACTCGCATGATGGCGATTAGAGCTTTCAATGGCATTTTACCAATTACTAAAACCATTTAACCAGAAGGCCGGGTCATTCTTTTTTTCCAGTGGTCTGTTTGATGGTGCATGCTTTGACACGCTCAAAACAAAGTACCTTTTTCACTGTAGCGCTATAATGCAGCCACACATACTGACTATACCACTTTGCCTGAACCGTAACTTCTTGTGCTGAAGTTGCTGTATTTCGATGAGTTTGGGATCAGGCTGGTATGGTTCACTCCCCGTGTCCAGACACTGCTACACTAACTTCCTTGACGGTCAACTGACTGTTCCCTAACGAGCAAAGAAAACGTAGCCTAGGCTGCACATGCATGTTTTAACATAATAATAATTCACTTAAAACAGGTAGACAATGTTTACACTGTCAGCCATGATAATGCACCTCAACACAGAATCAATGTAAGACCTGACCTGAAGCCCTGCACTGCATCTTCACTGGATTTCTGAGTTTCCTGAATGCATTTCAAAACAATGCAGGTTTGCACTCTGTGGGTAGTTAGCCTACTACTAGCTAACTAACAACGACCTGGGCTTTTTGATAGCAATAATTCACAATCCAAAAGTGCTGACATAAGGTCAGATTCCCCAAACGTCTTTCAATTTCATTGCTAATGCATGGTAATTATTAACAAAATGCCGTGAGTTAGACCTGCTTCCTCATCCTGCACTGCATCTTCACTGGATTTCTGAGTTTCCTGAATGCATTTCAAAGTAATGCAGGTTTGCACTGTCTGGTAGGGTGACCAGACGTCCGGATTTAGGCCGGACAGTCCAGATTTTCAATGCCCAGCACAGCATTAAGCCAGATGCGCATTTGTCCTCCTCTTTGCATACCTGCAAACTTGTCACCTTTCGGCGAAATTCACTGTTTTGAAATCAAAATATGTGCACTGACCGGCCAGCGTTTCTGAGATTGGAGTGAGACACGGAGAAAATCTGATGTCGTGATCTTCGCAATAAAACATCTTTGATGTGTCGAGTCTTGGCCAATCAGCGTTCAGATGTCTACAGCGGCCGTTTCTCAATACGCGTTCTTCTCTGTACTTGATGAGAAAACTCACAACTGAAAGTTGACGTTCTCTGAATACTACTGTTGGGTTGAGGCCCTGCTTGCACCGGGCCTTCAGCGCTCTGCTGCCCGCCTCTCGGCAGGACTTTTTGAAATGATCCACTGGCTCCGATTTCTCCGTATTGGTTAACCATGAGATGTAATTCAGTTTTGAGGCTCTAACGAGCAATCTTTATTAGTTTATTATTTATTCACAGTAAAGTTACATCAATTTGACTGAGGGAAATGCTAAGATTCATAACTTAAGATTTTACTTTGAACTGAATTGTTTGCAACTATATGTGTATCTATATAAATATATAAGTATATATATATATAAAATACATAAAAAATGACATATTAATTAATTGTTAATTACAATTAATAATGACATATTAATAATATATTACACATGTATAATATATATAAGATACATATTACAAATAAAAAAATAGATATTAATTAATTGATTAAGCAGGGTATGCTCCAAGGAGATCAATTACAGTAAAAAGGTCACATCCCCTCTCTTCACACTTAATAAAATCAAACTGCACCCCTCCTATGCAGCTATTCACAGCCCAGTGTCCTCCCTCTTGGTGTTATGATATGGTCCCCATGTGTGGGTAGTTAGTCTACTACTAGCTAACTATAACGACCTGGCTTCTTGACTACTTACCCTCTGGGTGAAAACACTTCGTATATCCCTTTTCTTTTTGGGTGGTATTTTCCTATCTACAAAACACAAAAGGGTCAACAATATCAATGCTGAGACCAAACGAAATACTATAATATTTAACATGAGGCTTAGTTATTTCCCGGCGTGTTTCAGTAGCTTACACGGAGTGTTTCTGACCCACTTTCCGACTCGCAGTCTCGAGGGCGCATTGGAAAACAGGGAAATTGATTTTTCACTTTTCTGGGCGACGAACATAGTATTATACTAGAAGAGTGAAAAATCCATTGCCAAGTTTCTATACTATTACAGATAATAATACGAGTGAGTTTGCAAATATATTGTGCAAACTTTGGTCGTGACTAGTTCCTGGACCATATGCAAACCGACGCCGTTGGGTCTCGCGCACCGCACGCCCCCGTGGAAGGAACATTAATGAACGAGTGGCGCAAGCAGCAGTTAACGTTATAGGATATAAATATACATTGGGATGTGTATTAAACGAGAGGCGCGTAAGTGTGCTGTATTTATATTGCGCTGCATAGGCGCAGGGGGAGAAGGCTGTTTTGGATCAGCCGCGGTATAAAACCATAACGTCACTGCGAATGAAACCCACCTGACGTTACGTGTAAAACGCACAAATTAACCGCAAAAATAAAATAAAAATGTCTGTATGAAAATGCTCAGTGCACCTGCTGAACCTGAAGACATGTCGTATTTGCTTCCAGCTTCAATCCCACCAACATAAACACGGCGACCAGTCGTAAACATGGGATTAAGCAACATCGTTTCCGGGATATGACGCGCGCACTTTCATAATAAAATACAGACTAACGCGCAGCAGTCAGCCTTCAGTGTGTTTTATTGGATGCAAATGAGATCAAAGAGACTGTTTGCATATGTTTAATGAAGGAAAATATGTTTTCTCTTCCTTTGCTGAATTTTACATTTAATATTGGCCTCTGGGCTTTTACTGAGGAATGCTAAAAGTAATATTTCCCCCTTTTTTTACAAATTGAAAAATCCCTCTAAGTAAGAGGTCAACCCTTTACTATATGATTTAAGATGTTCAGTATAATAATAATTATTAATAACAACAATAATATGTGTTATTATTATTATTACATAGTTGTAGTATTATAAGTCGTAATAGTATGTTTTTTTACTCTATGTACACAGTACATATTTTGTTTTGTTTTCAAATACAGGTCTACCTTTTTTTTCTTTTACAACAACGTCAAAATTGCCTATAGTTTACATTTTATTTTGGATTGCTTTATTTCATGCCAATCCAATAACCACAAGCACAGGATAGACTGGAAGTTAAACATTATATACGAGCAACAAGTTGATAATTCGGGGAAGAAAGTCTGTGAATATGTGACTGCATGTAGAACAGCACATGTCATCAAAACTATTCCAACGTGCGGAGACAAAGTCGCTGAAGCAGCCGGATGCCTTTTCAGTGGAACTGCCCGTGCCGATGAAGGGAACTGTTCCAAGCTTTCTTGAAAAGTGAGATAAATCTGAAAGAAAATTAATAATTAAAAATGTGACATTGCAGCTGCATGTGTGAAGTGTTTGGCTTCTCCCTGAGCATCGCTGCCCTAAATAAGAACTTCAACCAAGTGTATGCTTTGTTGCATGCCCGCAGTAATAGTCAGGGAATTGTTTGTCAGTTTGGGCATGTTATGAGATGATGATGATGATGATGATGGTGGTGATGATGAAGGGTTTGAGCTAAGCCTGTTCTGCCAACATGCTCCTGCAGGCTCCAGCCTCACAGCTGCAGTGCTCCATGTTCCTCCCTTCCCCTCTGCGGCTTTTCAGTGAGCTGACCGTGGTGCTGAAACAAAAAGATTTACTGTGAACCTACAGCGACACTGTTGACCTGGACCTTACAGTGCAGTGTGTATAGGACCTGCAGGGTCTCATAAAAACGTGGCATAGTCTAGTTTTGGTACTAGCTGTGTAAAATGTTGGCAATTTCCATACCAAATCCTGGTCGACTGTGACTGTTATGCATTTCAGACTTCGGCCTTCACCAAATCTGGATTTCTGGCTAAAAATAGTCCACTAAAGCACATTTGTTTCTAAATTTAGACGAATGTGACACAATTAATTATCTAGTCTATTGCGGCTTGTTTGATTTACACGTGGCACAGTCTTGGTCACAGTGTGTGTGTGTGTGTGTGTGTGTGTGTGTGTGTGTGTGTGTGTGTGTGTGTGTGTGTGTGTGTGTGTGTGTGTGTGAGAGAATTGTAATGTTTTCGGGGGGCCCCTCTCTCCACACTGCCAGTAATTAAAATGTTGCACGCTGACATACTGTAAATGTCACCCTATAGCCATATATGTGCACGGCTGTATGTGTGGTAAACCCCAGGCTCCATTCAGAATGTTTTTCAGCATGAGGAAGTGTGTGTGTGGGGGGGGGGGGGGGGGGGGGGGGGCGACTGCTGGAAGGATGGATAAGGAGGAAGGACAGAAGGAAGGAGTGGAGGGAGAGAGAGGGAGGGAGGGCGGGAGGGAGGAAGAAGAAAAAAAGGGGATGCGCGTCATCCTAACACGCAAGGATTGGTGGGAGAGAGGAGGAGGAAGAGGAGGAGGAGGAGGAGGAGGAGGAGGAGGAGGAGGAGGAGGAGGAGGAGGAGGAGGAGGGTGCAAACACTCTCACTGCGAAGGGTTTCATACAATACTGGAAAAGGGTTCTTCAGACTTAAATTCACTATTTCTTTCACATTACTAATTCCAGTTTATTTTGACCTATTTCACACGGCCATGCCGAGAGCCGTGTGGAGGCAATGGATGTGCTCTGAAATATAATTATAATTTAGCACCTTTAAACTAAGCAAGACTTTAATCGCAAATTCCTTTTTTTTTATTCTCATATTTTCATTAATTTAAACATAACTATTGACAAAACATGGCAAAAGCCATCCCGTGATTTGTGATTTATCACCATGAAACTTACCCAGTTGATCACTTACATTTTTATGTTTATATATGCAAATAATGCATTATCTAATTCTAACGTTTGGTGAATTCAGTAGAACCAAATCTAAAATAAAATAGACAAAGTAATAAATAGTAGTAGTAGTAAATTAATCAGACACCTCCATGTGCACTATTTGCACTACTGTTGTCTTAATTGTGTTTTTGTCTCTGTTGTTTTTATATTTATCTCATATTGTGTATGCAACATATTCTGATTCTGATGAACACCTAATTATGTATTTGTTATGCTTTCCTTCGACTAAGAAGACATGTTATGGAAGCAAAAATAGTCAAAAATAAAAAAATTGAACAGTGCATGTTTATGCCTGTAGTGTTATGAACAAAAAATATATAAATAGTCTTAACGGACCTCCATTTCCAAACGTCCATGAGTTATGGTCCTACAAACTCCACAATGCACCCTCGAGGAGCCCTTTATTTACTGAGTGTGCTTATAGGCTGACGTGAACGCGCATCTCGACGCTGAGTGGAGCCCCCATTCTCAAATGAGAGCTGCGCGCTCCCGCCGCAGGAGAAGTGCACGCGCTTGAGGGGCTGCGGTCCCATTGACGGTTCCGTCTCCCTGACAGCAGCATCAGCATCAGCAGCAGCAGCAGCGGCGGCGCTGCAAAACAAGAAGTCGCCGCCTCGCCCCGCAGCCGGACCACCGGACCGACGGAGACCTGAGCCGCCTCCAGAGGACCGGACCCCCTTTTCCCCCTCACCCCCCACCCCGCACCCACCTCTCTCTGCCCCGGCCTCAAGGAAGTAAGGAAGGAAGGAAGGAAGGAAGCGAGATCCTCCTCCCGTGTGCCATCGTCGCCGACCGACCGCCGGAGATATGGACTCCCCGTAATACGGAGGTGGCGGAGGGGAGAGGCGGGCGGGCGGGCGGTGGGAGGGGGGTGGGAGGGGGGAGAAGACCGCGGAGCAGCGGGAGGGAGGAGGAGGAGGAGGACGAGGAGGAGGAGGAGGAGAGGAGGCTGAAAGCGGCAACCGGGAACCGACGCGCTACCGCCGCTGCCGCCGCCGCCGCCGCCGCCGTCACCGCTGCCGCTACTGCCGCAGCTAGCGCCGACTCTGCCGCTGCCGCCGCCCTGGGTGCCCGTCACCGCCGCCATGGGAACTCCGCATCAGTCGCTCCAACCGCCGCTTTGTCCGTGGGTCATGTCGTGATCCGTGGGCTCCGCCAGCGGGTTTTCTATCCGTGATCCCGACCGAGGCGAGGAGGAGGAGGAGGAGGAAGAGGAGGAGGAGGATATAGGGAGGGAGGGAGGGGAGGTGGTGGGGAAGATGTTCGCCTCGGTGGGCCCTCGGGGCGGCCCGCGCCCACCGGTCGCCCCGGCCATCCCGGAACCGGACCTGAGCCATCTGACGGAGGACGAGAGGAAGATCATCATGGCGGTGCTGGCTCGGCAACGGGAGGAGGAGGCGAAAGAGGAGGCCATGACAAAGTAAGGGGGAGATAGAGAGGGGAAGTGTGTGTGTGTGTGTGTGTGTGTGTGTGTGTGTGTGCGCGTGCGTGTGTGCGTGTGTGTGAGAGAGAGAGAGAGAGAGAGAGAGAGCGACAGAGAGAGAGCGTTACTGGGTCTGGGCTAAATCCGTTCTGAAGGTCCACCTTGGTTCTCTCTTGTGGATGAGACGTTTCCAGCATCACTCCACTGTATCCGACCATGCGTGTGTAGCTGTGTAGCCCATGTGTGTCCACTTGTGTGTGTGTGTGTGTGTGTGTGTGTGTGTGTGTGTGTGTGTGTGTGTGTGTGTTTCATCCCCCCCACACACACACACACTCACTCACTCACTCCAGGCCCATGCAGGCTACAGCTGTGGTGCCAGAGAGAACAAGCAGCGTACACCAGGTCCACTCCACCGCTCCTGCAAGAGAGGCTGTAACTTTGCTCAGGAGGGAGGAAGAAGGAGAGGATGGTGGGAAGGATGAAAGGGGCGTGTCAACCTTGCGTGCCTCATCATCATCATCATCATCATCATCATCATCATCATCATCATCATCATCATCATCATAATCATCATCATCAGCGGCATCACACGCCACTCAAGACGACAAAACCGATTTCCTCATCGGGCACCTGTCTCCCTTAATGTCACCGCATGTCATTCACTTGGACTTGGACTTTTTCCCTTGGATGTTTCATCTTCACGGTGGGTGCCCCCCCCCCCCCCCCCTGCTCACAGAAGGCCTCGGCTTTAAGGGGGTAGTGGAAGTAGAACCCTCCCTGTTGGCTTTTATCTGTGCAGCATCCAATCTCAACAGCTGCTGTCTTCAGCTCCTGGGGTGCGGTTGAGCCTTTTTCTCAGCCGTATGCGCCGTATGTAGGCCAGTGCTCTTGCAGAGGAGCAGTTCGCACAGGCTGTTATAGAACCAGTAGGCCTATAACAGGGGGGGCTGTGTGTGTGTGTAATGTCATTTTGCATCATGGAGTGACTTTTATCCACGGCGTGCATCCTCCTCCATACATGCATGCAGAGAGAGAGGCCTCCTACAGATTTGATTTGTCCCCCCCCCGAATCCGGTGCGAAAAAAGAAAGAAAACGGACCCACAACCGCCCGCCCCCGCTTCCTCAGGACCCAGAGAACGCATCAAGTCGATGCCTTTTCCCCGCGTTTCTTTTTTCTGCATTGGAGCTGCACGCACGGCCGGGGCAGATAGAGAGATATAAACCGAACCCACCTAAGCGAGGCGCTCCTCTAGCTTCTTTTTCTTTTTCTTTTTTACATCCTTGTTCTATTTTAAGCCTCTGTGTGCGCCGGACTGATAGCCCGGCGCTGGAAACGGAAGATCGATTCATTGCATCTAAAAGAAGGAAATGTCCAACACATGAGCTCTGGCTCTAAGTGGCTATGCATCATTTTCAGTAGAGAGAGTGGCCGTGGATTCACTCGTATCGCACTGTGGCGGCTGCAAAATAAAGGCAGGCTGTCAGCACATGCATGTCTTAACCTATATTGGCTTCTGCGCCGTCCCCATCCCCTCTCATCACTGTTTGGATGGAGATTGCGAAGCGGTGTGTGCGCGCGTGTCTTTACGATCTGCACTGCACTGGTTGACTAATACATGCATGGTGAGTGTACTAGCAGTAGGGCCGTGTGGGTTGTAATGCAGAGAGGCTGAGGATGCACCGCTCTTATACGCTCGCCATCAGCTGTTAAAGCATGCAGGATCACAGGATCTGTGTACGCGTCACTCCCTGTCGGTGTACGGCCACAGCGACGATGATGTAACGGGAGAGAAACTGTGGCGTCCTGTCCGTAATCACCGTGCGGTAAAGTGGTGTGTGATTTACACAAAGACAGATGGATAAACTGTAAATGACCTCCCTTCTTTTAAAAGCCTAAATCCCAGTTACATAAATGGAAAGTACAGGAGCAGAGTACAGTAAAGCTCCTCCCCACGGCCACATAACAAAGCATCCTCGAGGAGCGTTCCCTCACTGCGTGAGCAAGATAAGAGTTCCCCTAAAGACGCGTGCATTTGATTGATACAGCCAAGCACAAGTGATCAATGGAACTGAAGTCAGCAGCTGTATGCTTTTGCATTGCATTGCAATCTTTTAAAGGGAAAGTTCACCCCAAAATCAGAAGTACACATATTTCCTCTTACATGTCATGCTATTTACCAGTCTGGATTGTTTTGGTGTGAGCTGCAGAGTGTTGGAGATATCGGCCGTAAAGATGTCCGCCTTCTCTCTAATATAATGGAGCTAGAAGGCTCTCTGCTTGTTCATGGCGTCCTGGTCGGGCCGAGCTGTAACGTTCGCTAGCTCAGTGGCGCTAGCTCAGTGGCGCTCGCTAAACTAGTTGTGTTACTCATTTCAGTTCGGTTAGCGGGAGTAGTTTGTGAGAAAGAAACTAGTTCCCACGTTCTGTGAATTATCTTGAATAACCGGTTCATAAAATTCATGAAAAAGACATTGTTGTTGAGTTAAAAAAAAAGTATTACATTGGTGCTTTGAGGGCCATCCGGTCCTACTATTTTGAAGAGAGGGTCAATGTCTCGACGGCCAATACCTACAAAACTAGGAAGCTCACTCCAAAATCATCTTGATTAACAGTTAGTGTGTCTGAAATATTTATTCACAAGATATGATGTGTGGCAGTTATGTGTTTGGCAGGGGCAAAGACACTTTGTTATCCAATACTTTTTTTTTTTCAGGGGTGAACTGTTGCTTAAATGTCAGTATTAACCTTACTCTCTGGAATGAATACACATCCGCTACAAAAGCAGATGTGTATTCAAGTATATTTGTGCGTCTGTTGCTTCCTCGTCTAGATGAGCGACTTTACTTTAGATTTTTTAGCGGATCTAGACGTGATTCAATAAAAACAATGTTGTCATCTGTAGAGAAACTCCAGAGAGCTAGGAAACATCTCACAAAATCAAATACAACATCTTAAAGTCAGGCTTTTACTTATTGTCAAGAGTTGAATCTCTCTGAGAAAAAATAAACCAGACCTTTAAGGGAAAGGTTTGGGGATGGCTCAGATTGCACAATAAGTAGCTGTCATGTTGGATGTAAATTACGGGTACTGTGATAAATGCAGACCCCACTGTTCAGATTAGATATTTAAAAATGTTTTTTATGGATATGTTTGTTTTTTATTGACAATAACACGATATATTGCCTTGCTTTCAGTATCGCAATATACATATTGAATCGTAACCCCTGTATCATGATAAATCGTATCGCCAGATGTTTGCCATTACACAGATCTATGATACAAGTCCAGTCTTGTCTTTTCCCCTAAATTACACAACATGCACGTGTGGGAACAGATTCAGATCATCTTTATGTTATGAATCATGAGCCCAGGGATCGGAAATTAAAAGCACAGCATTTTTATGATGACAATTGAATGTGGATCTGTATAATAAAGTCAGTTTTGGCGCTGACAGCGGTCCAAATCACGTCACAGAAAAACATTTTGTAAATCCTACTGATGGTACTTAAGACATTAGTCTTACATTTTCAGACGTCCCTTGGCTTCCATTCATTTTCACACAGACTGAAAATGTCTTAGCAAACTGTGCATTTATATTTGTCTCAGGAACATTATTCTTATAAGCTAATAGACTTTTCAATCTGCATTTCAAGTGAATGGAAACCAATGGACATCTGAAACACTGCAACACGATTCGAAATCCAAAAATGTGTTGAATTACAAAGAAAAAGCTGAAAAATGAATACCACAAAAAATAAAAGCTCTTTTTTAATCTTGTAATTAAACACCAAACTCCAGTTATAATCTAGACCTATAATTTAAAAATGACATAATTTGAGGAAAAAGTAGCATATCTGTCCCTTTCAGGATTCCCAATGTGCAGAAAGCGTCTAATAATGAGAAGGGTACCCACAGTGTGTTGCAGATAAAAAAGACATGCCTGTTTTAGGCACCGTGGGCGTTGACGGGGATTTCTCTCTTGCGTTTCCTCTGTGATCTGAATGATCAGAGCCCACTGTTCATGTTTATGGATGAGACGGTTTCCAATCGCACAGCGAATGTGTCCGTGGACGCATCGAAAGCACGTCATTGTTGTTTAAAGCCGGTCTTTAACGCCTAAAGGTACCCGTGACACCGCAGTGAGAGTCTAAACGAGAATGTCTTTCAAACCCAGGCGACGCAAAATAGCTGCACTGAGCCTCTATGCTTTTAAATCATAACTCTGCGACAATTCATTAAGCGGGAGAACATAATCAGAGCCAACTCAAGCCTTACTGCACAAGGTTTTATGAGGATATGAGGATATTGACATTTGAAAGCTAGCAGTTACTCCTAGGAAAGCTTAGCATAATATAATTAAACCCAGAGCTAACTGGGCAGTCTGGACAGACTAGCCTGGCTCATATTCAGCTATTTTAAATTCTTATTAACATAAGAGAGGCAGAAAGTCAGAGCTTCATTCTGTCCAAAAACAAATCTACAGAAATGCAAGAGTCTTTAACACTTTCCTAACTATGTGTTTCAGAGAAGAGAAGCCAATCCAAGCAAGAACGCTGAACCTGGTTGGGCAGAAGAAACCTCCGCAGCAAAATGACGTCCGGTAAGTTGCAACCGTGGTCTTTGTCAACCACTCACTCTGTATCACCTGGTTGATATGGAATTTAAAGGGGACATATTTGGTTTGCGAGGAAAATACGGTGCGCTGGTTCCATAGGCTGTATACAAGAAGTGGACCTGGTCATCGTGACGTCACATTGGTTTGTGGACTGCCAGTTTGAAGTCTCAAGTTTGCCGATTTTGCCGTCACCATCTTAAATTACTGCCATCGGCATGTTTTTTTTTTCTTCCGCAACCAATGAACAGAAGTTGCCATACTTGGAATGCGGAGGAGGGATGTAGAGAAGCCGTATCCGTCTCTGGTAGCGACCTGTCGATCACATTAATCTCATCCTAAAGTATACTCTGCTTTATTGTCTATTTTACTCGAAATTGGACCGTAATTTACCAAATGAACATCATGCTGTATTAAAGACTTTGAACTAGAGATTGAGACCATGAAACCTATGTTTACAATGTTTACAGAGGTAATAAATCAAGTAAAAAGTAGGGTCATTTTCTTAGTCTTCTTTTTGTGAGTCGCCCCCTGCTGGTCAGTAGAGAGAAGTCACGATTTTGACTTCCGCATTGGCTTCACTCGGCAGAACCGGAGGTTGCCGCCTGGCTGGTTCTAATGAGCCTGCATGTGACATAGGAAGCCAGATCTGAATGGGTTTTCTTGTTTCACGTTTTTCGGATCGGTAGCTACCGCAGAAGATACCCATGTGTGTGCACAAGCACTGAAAAACTGCGATCAAACTTTTATTACAGACTCAAGGTCCAGATAATACAAAAGACATACATAGAATAAAATACATAAAAGCACAATTACAATACATAGACCTACCAAACTTGCGTGAGAGAATGTTTGCTATGTCCCCTTTAAAATGATTTTTAATGGCCCAAAACAACCTCCAACCAAGGGCTGGCAGTCTCTTCCTTTGCCTCACATTCATGTTATTGTTGTGAAATCTATTCCACACCTTGGATGAGTCAACAGTACAAAAGATACACTCGTGCTCTGTTACCTCTCTTTCGAAAGCGTGACTCAAGCCATTATTATGGTCCTCTTAAATTGAACTCCTCATTTTAGATTTATATTTAGAGAATATACCTCAGTTTGTGTCACAGGAAAAAATATTTCATCAAAGCCACACTTCTTTACCCTCAGAGTGAGTTAACATCCATAATTTGCAATTCAAGTCTGTGTATAAACAACCACTGATCAAGTAACCACACACACACACACACACACACACACACACACACACACACACACGCACACACACACACACACACACACACACACACACACACACAGAAGCCCAGTCACTGTCCATCATTTATCAGACAGAAACTACTTCCGCAGTAGAGTCGGACATGGCCAGCGTGATAAATCCAGTCCAGATCCGGTTGAGTCATTACAGTTTAGCTAATGTTGTCGTCCTCCTCCATAGAATTGGCTCAGGCTGGATTCAGATGCTCTTTGTGTCTCATGGTTTGCTCAGCTCTCCTGCCAAGCTGCTCATCTGGAGGAATGACTTTCCATCATGTGCGCGCACCACATGTTTCAGTTCAATGTCTTCTCACTTGTATCTGGGATTTCACATGAGCTTGGAAAAACAGTTGGCCATCCGTGACATTGTGATATTTGACATATAGTAAATAACTAGTTATACTTTCCCACAGTAAATCCCCCCAAAAAACAACTGTGGCACAAGAGCTAACCACACACTAGCCGGCTACACTAGCCTCTACTGCTCTCCAAGCTAGCTGCTGCTACTGTATAGCTCAATTGGTCACGAACAGAACAACGCAGCTCATTCAAGAGACTTTGTACCATGAACTCCTGTCTCTTAACTGTCGACCAACCGTCCGCTTTTGTGAAGGGTTATATAAAAATGAGTGGTGCTAATAAGCTGTAGCTTCCTCTGTTTACTACTTTAGCTACTTTTTCCTCGAAGGCTAGTATGGAATGCACAAGTTGACTAAAGTTAAACTCATCATGAAAGATTTGTGCGACTTTTTGAAATGCCACGTCTTTATTCTTCATTTGCGCTGTTTCTGTATCACTCCTTGGACGAGCTAAAGCCTGTCAAACCCGTCGAGCTCAAGCTAGCTAAAAGTTTTCATGGCATACCCCACCCAAAATGTGACTTTTTCCCACTTTAAATCAGACTACAATAAAAGGCTGTTTTTAGTGTTAATAGTGTCGCACAGTATCAGGGATTCTATCTGTCACAAAGGGATGTAACAGTAATTAATTTGACCAAAGCCATATCAAGCATCTCTACATCACTCCTGCGCATTACACACACAGTAAAAACATTTCTAAATAAAAAAAGAGCCTCTGGGTGAAAGTGAATTGCAGTATATCCCACTTTATCTAACATGTTTTACTTTCCCAGAAGAAAACAAGTGTAACATATAAGTATATATAATATATATACTTATATGTACTCGTTAACATTACGCAACTTACTCTGAATGCTGCTTTCAAATTTTGACCCGCCTGTCTGAATCCATGATATGCTCTAGGAAGCTTACCCGAACCCACATTCATCACTTTCACTCACCGACAATATGATGTGTGTGTGACGTGTGTGTGACGTGTGTGTGACGTGTGACATTGTGCCGCAAGTCCACACGAACCATCATGCAATGCAGCGGGTGTGTAAATATGACCTGCAAAATAATACGAACATATGAGACCGGTCGATCGGTGCGTCTGCGTTTGTTACCAAGTGTGACAGCAAAGCGATCAGAATGCGATAGATCTCCCAATCCTGTCACAGTGGCAACACATTTATAGCCATGGCTCCTGAGATTCATGGGTACTGTAGTATTTCATGCTATTTCACATGAGCAAAGTCCATTTTTTTTATATTTATTCCAAATATTTATTTCTCTTGAAATTATCGAGGAGACCCCAGTAAAATGTCAATAACATTGATTTAATTGTTTAAAGTACACTTTCATATGCAAATCTACATTATAACAAATACTCAGTGGGGCCAACCTCTTTACTTCTATATTCCTCTAAACTTGTAGACTCGCTTCCATCCCTTTGCAAGCTTGCCAAGTAACGTCATACCGAGAATGCAGGTGTTCAGAGGTTATCTTTCACTGAAGCATCGCCTCCCATCTCGTCTCCAATTAGTGGGGATTGGATGCTTGATGGGTTGGTCAGGAGCCATTCTTCATAAACTCATTCTTCTAGGGTCAATGATCGTCTTCCTTCACTGCTGTGTGTGTGTGTGTGTGTGTGTGTGTGTGTGTGTGTGTGTGTGTGTGTGTGTGTGTGTGTGTGTGTGTGGTTACTTGATCAGTGGTTGTTTATACACAGACTTGAATACTTGAATTGCAAGTTATATTTGAAACACTCCTTGATGTCAAATGAGCGTCTCTGTCCCCGCTGGCTTATTTGCGCATCAAAATGTGAGTTTCCACGTGTTTCTATTCGCAGTGACCTCTGCAGCCGGCAGTGTCTTTTTTCTTTTTTCCCCCTGCCGCACAATGATCAAAGGATAAAGCTTGTTTATGTTCTCTTTGTGTGCACTGTATGTGTGTGTGTGTGTGTGTGTGTGTGTGTGCGTGTGTTGTTGGAACCGAGAGTGAGGTGGGATTACAGAGGAAGTCAGCTGGAGCACATCTGCTTCTCTGAGGAATCCCACAACATGGCCCCCTGTTTATAACGTTATACAATCTGTGCCTCTCCGGTCAGTATTCCCCCACATTATTCACCAGACGTTATGCAGTCAGTATTCCTGCAGTAGTCCTTCTGCAGAGGCCCCTGAGGTGGGACTGAGATAGCGGTGTGTCTATGAAGGGATTCTATAAACCACGAGGACTGTTAAGCTCCTCGAGGCACATTCATGGATGTTGGGCTTCCTGAATACACTTGACTTGACTTGTTAAAGTAGCAGTGTGCAAGATTTAGTGGCTTCTAGTGGTGAGGTTGCAGATTGCAACCAACTGAATACCCCTCAGCTTACCCCTCCCTTTCCAAACGTGTAGGAGAACCTATGGTGGTCTCTAGAGCAGGTATGGGCAAACTACGGTCTGTTGGGCTTTTTAATCCGGCCTGTCGAATATTGGTACAAAATTGTCCAAATTGGAGTAAAGGGCATTCATTTTGCCTTTTTCCTGCAATACCCGGCGGTTCAGTTGATCCCACTCCCCACTCTAATAGCTCTTAGATCTTGAGAACCATTGCATTCACTGATGAACACCTCCGATTTATCCTGAGGATTGCCACACCCAAACTGTCACCAAACGTTGATGCACTGGCAAAAAAGGTTGACCAACAACACTGTTCCCACTGAAATTAAATATACGTTTTCTTTACTTTTTTAGTTAATGGCTTTTACTTTTAGTTTATATTAGTTCACACACACACTCTCCATCCATCTGATACTGGCCCGGCCCGTCTGTCAAATTTTAAAACTCACTGTACACCCTGAGACAAAACGTTTGCCCACCCCTGCTCTAGTTGCTTGTTTGGTTTGTCCGCTCTGGGCTACCGTAGGAATGTGGCGGTGCAGCATGGTGATTCCGACATGCCTACCCGTTGGCTTTAAAAAAAACAATTTGTATTTTATGTCAGAGTAATAACGAGAGAATCCCTCCCTTTATTACTTATAATAATACAAAAACCTCACCATGTAGTTATGAATTAGGGCTGCACGATAATGCAAAATATACTGACATTGCAATATTTTATTTTCTGCAATATATATTGCAATATGAAACAATACAAGAAAGCTGCTTTTAAAAGTTAAATGGAAGTGAATGGCAATGGCACGGCAAAAAACTGCCAGACGGGTCGGGTGGGTTCGGCGACATCTGCGGTGGGAGAGCTCATAATGGAGAGCTTTGGTCATTCCTTTACTCATTTCAATCAGCTCAGGGAAACCCTGGATGGCAGGCTGTCCGCTGTGTGTTTCTCAAGGCATAATGTTTATTCACAGAATCATTCAGTCTGTAGGAAATAAAGTGGGCAGGGAAACCTGGCTGCTGCCGGTCAGTTCTTGCCAGACGTTCGTCAGGTTGATGGGCTCAGTAGAGACAGAACGGACTTCTGGTGAGCCGCTAATGGAGCTGCTGGCGATCTCAAAGCGCTCAGAGAGGACGGCCTGTTCTCAACTTGACCACTGAGTACTTTTGAGTCCATCTCTCTGGGTTTTTGAACTTATAAAAAGCCCAGAAGCTGCAGATGTTTCCGAGTCTGCAGGGGAACAAGTAATCCTTCAGCTGTAGTTAATCCCCATATGCAACAACGTGTGTCATTAACGACCTTGTGTTACTGAATGCATCTTTAAATGAGCATTTTCCCTATGTTATTTGGTCTTGTATGTTGTATGTAAATGCAGTCGTTTTGTATTCCAGTGTATCGTGGTCACAAAATATAACTCCTGAGATGAAATGGGTTGAATAGGAGCTTCACAGGATCTTCTGGTCGCCGCTGTAAAGGCACCGTGGATGTAATGCGGTGTAAAGATGTTTACACTCCACAACGCTAAATGCTGATTGGTGCCAGGTGTCCTCTGAAAGCAAGGTACCATGGCGACGGCCCAGCATCCCCGTAGTAACCTCGTGACCCCCAGGGAATGTCGAGGAGTCACTTCCTCACTTCCTTTAGGGATTGGCTGTTATCCTGGTCTTCCCATGAGCCTCTGCTGCAGCGGGGACCCCGGGGGGAGGGACTTGACACACTCTCACTTACATTTCTGCACGCTTGAGATTTCCATCTTTACTGAATAGGAAGGAATTTTATGAATTGATGGTGTGAACACAACGTTCTATTATCACACAGTGTAGAGTATACATGCTGAGGATTTACACATTTATGATGCTTATTTAAAAAACAAAAAATACATCCGATAGTAGTTAACAACATTGGGAACGCGGCGATATTGTGATGGAGTCTGATGGAACAAACATGAGCAGTCAGACCACCTGTCTGATTTTACCTAGGGCTGGACCCAAATGCTCAACTGTTCGGATGTGCGCTCGTTGGGTGGGTATTTGGTAATACATTTTGGGGTTGGCTAAGTGAGACATGTGGACGCTCATGGTGGCAGTTCAAGGCTACATTTTTGTGTGTGAGTGTGTGTGAGTTTATGCAGAGCCACCTCGCCCACGGCAAAAATGGCAAATCTGGCAATTTGGCAAAGGGATTTTAATGAACGCAGTGCAAAGTTCCACTATACGTTCCTCTACCGGCATCCTTGCCAGCTAGTATTGGCATCAGTGGATGTTGAATTGCTTGCTAGAAGCCAGTGAGTTTTGTGAAGATAGCAAGCTTTGTTATGCTAGCAAGCTATCAAGCTAGTAAGCTTTATTATGCTAGCAAGCTTTATTATGCTAGCAAGCTAGCAAGCTATTGGACTCGGCTGCAATCAGACCTGTCTTGTTTTGGACACAGGTCCTTTCCAAATCACAGAAATAATTTGCTCGAGGAAGCCAACGTTTACGTTTCAGACAAAACAAATAAGTGGGTTTGTTGTCTCAACCAGAGATTGTTTATAGGAAGTGGACGTAGTCTTCGTGACGTCGCCCGATAGTTTGTGGATTGCCGTTTTGAAGCCTTAAGTTTGGCGATTACTTATGGCCGTCGCCATGTTGCTGTTTTTTACAACCAATGAACAGAAATTACCATATTTGGAATGCGGTGGACGGTGGACTGACGTAGAGACGTCGTATACTGTCAATCACAGAACGCCTGCCCTAAAGCATACGTTGCTTTATGGTCTGTTTGACTCTAAATGGATCATAACTTACGAACTGAACATCATGCTGTATTGAAGAAAACTCGAAACTAGAGATTGAGGCCATGTTTACAATGTTTACTGAGGTAATAAATGAAGTGAGAAGTTTCTCAGAGACTTCTATACAATCTGACTTCTTTTTGCCACCAGAGGAGTTGCCCCCTGCTGGTCAGTAGAGGTACTGCATGCCGTAAGACCTTTCCGCATTGACTTCACTCTGCAGAACCAGAGGTTGCCGCCTGACCTCAACCTCACTAAGTTTTTCATTAAATTGTCCTGAACCTAACAAAGTTAGAAACTGAATTTACTGCGATGAAGGAAGTTTATTTTTAAAAGACCAAGATAATGTAACGAGGAGAAGTTGCTTACGAAAATGCACATAAAATGAGGAATAACTTTTAGTAAGATATTTTACAAGCTGTATGAAGATAAGTTGACAAAGCAAAACACTGCTTCTCTTCACCGAATGAATCAGGGCACATGAGTCGCTGCCGCAACCACCACCAATAGTTTGCACGCTAAATGTCGCATTTTGAACAACCTCTTAATACAAAAGTAGAGTGTACATGGCAATGTGGGAATACACGCTACGTGTGATTGTGTGTCGAGGAGTATTCGGGTATCTGTGTATGTCCGTGTGTGTCTGTGTGTATACATGCTGTTTGCGTGTGTCTGTGTGCATACATGCTATGTGTGTGTGTGTCCGCGTGGATACACGCTGTGTGTGTGTGTGTGTTTGTGCTGCCTGGCTGTGTATGGCGTTGCCAGGCCATATGGAGCGCTGTCTGGGGAGCACACTACCCACTTAGCTCTGCTGTTGGCTCTGGTGCTCTCTCCATCTGTCCCTCCTGTCTTTCTCTCTCTCTCTCTCATTCCGCTCTCCATCCCTCTGTCTCTCTCTCTCTCCTCTTTCTCTGTTTTTCTTCTCATCTCTATCTTTTGTTCCATCTATCTTATATTTAATTTCTTGATATCTCGGAGCTCGCTCTTTTTTTCGTTTCTCTCTTTCCTCTTCTACACTTGGTGCTTCGTCTCATCTTAAACGTGATCCAAAAATAGGCTTCCTTAGGTATTTGTCCAATTACAAGTGTGTGTGTGTGTGTGTTCATATATTGTTGTGTGCACTCAAATAAATCAAGTGTGCGTGACAGAGCTAAGTGTGTTCTCAAGCACTCCTCTTCGCCCACTTTCTTTCCATTTGGTGGTAATTGCTATCATCCCGCAGCCGCCGTGCTCTTGAACATCCACTCCGGTGCGAATGGCGACGGGGTTCGGAGCTGACAGAACCCGACTAGAGCTGACGAACGGCCTCCTGTGGGCTATGGACAGTCTGGGCCGTCTATTTAAAGGGGAAGGTTGAGGCTGTTGCTGTTGGCTCATTGACATAACGTGGTAACACAGTGCATGCTTCGAGCTACCTTCCTAAACCACCCATAGACTGTAAATAAGAAGTGGAATTAGTCCTCTTGATGTCACCCGCTGGTTTGTGGACTGCCGGTTTGAAGCCTTGAGTTCGGCGTTCTGGCTGTCGCCATCTTGGCTTTTTGCAACCCGTGAAATGTAAGTGACCATATTTGGACTGTGGAGGAGTGACGTAGAAACGCTATATACGGTTCTGGTAGCGGTAGCGACCTGTCAATCACAAGATAGCCCCACCCTAAAGCATATTATTTACTAAATGATCATCATGCTGTATTGAAGAAGACTCAAAACTAGAGACTGTATACAATCAGACTTCTTTTTGCAACCTGCTAGTTCATTTATGTTGTTTCTGTACGAACATCTTACACACAAAAAGACAGCAGACAACAATAAACCATGAGTTTTGTTAAACGGTTATGACGCGGCACATAGTTATCTTGTGTCGGCAAAGTGAGGACATGTGGACGTTCATGACGGCAGTTCAATTGAGAAGTTGGGGCATTTTCTCAGAGACTTCCATACCATCTGACTTCATTTTGCAACCAGAGGAGTCGCCCCCCTGCTGGCCAGTAGAGAGAATGCAAGTTGAAAACACCTTTGAATTGGCTTCACTTCTCAGAACGGGAGGTTGTCCCTGGATCCAAACCAGCCTTCCCTCATCCCAGCTGACATGCTGTGCATCCACAGCTCCAGCATGCGTGCAGCAGCACATGGGGTGCTCATTACCTTTTACCTGAAGTGCAATGGGATCAAGTATAAGGGGATTATAAGCACTGAGTTTGTGGTAAACTATGAGCTGCTGTTGGAGAGCCTCATCCTGTAGGGGCAAACATAAATAAAACATGAGGAGAAGCACTTTGCTCTACGGTGAGAAGGTCTGATATGAACTATAAACACTACGGGAAAGTGACTTTGGTTGTATTTTTTGTATTTTGGCCAATTACTGCTGGAGAGACAGAGACGGGGCAGTGACGATATCAGCAACTGAGAATCACACATTTCCTGATAGCGAGCAGCATTTAAAAAGCAGAACGGGCGGAAAAAACGGCAGCGAAGGAGCGAGGACGAGGGGTGAGGCACATCCATAGAAAGAGGAGGAAGAGTGGAGGAGGGAGTGAAGAGGAAGGAGGCGAAGAGGAAGGAGAAAAGTGCAGGAGACGCACAGGAGGGAGTTGGTTTGGTGAGCTAGTTGAAGGCATCACATCCACTCGTACCGCATTAAATCACAACTGTCAGCATCGACATGAGTCATCACTTTTCGTCTCTGTTGGGAATTCCCCCAAAAAACTAATCTGTTCTTCTTTAGTATATGTTATAACCAAATCTTTCAATGCTTTAAAAACATTATTAGAGACGATTATTAAAGAGAAGGCAGACAAGTGCCTCCTCACCAATGAGTTGTAAAAACTATCCATATAGCGGAGAGAGTGTGATATCAGGAAGGGATGGGAGGATGATGGGAGGGGTGGGGGAGGGGAGAGTGAGAGTACATCCGAGCAGCTCAGCATGGAGACTTCTCTGACGGAAGTGAGGGTGAGGGGAAGGGACGGGATGGAGGAGGAACAACAGAGCTTGGCACAGACAGACAACTAGAGGGCGAGAGGTTCTCCGTGTCCCTGCTGCCATATGCTGAGCAGCCAGGCCACAGGAGAAACACATCATACAGGCACTGAAAAGGCTAATTGTACTGTAGGAAATAATCACGTCCATCAAATTCTTCATGCAGAGGTTTCTATTTTAAGTAGAATTGCAATGAATAACTAATAACTAAAACCCTGACTAAAGAAAACCGAATGAGTTTGACCAAATATGATGAAACTACCAAGGGCGTTTGACACAGGAGGAAGACTAAATAAAACAAAACATAGCTGTAAACACGACACAGTGGAGCGTTTAGCAGCTAAAGAGCCAGAACAGAGTTCACAGGAGAGAGAATATTGGACTTACATTCACCAGGTGGCCAGAAACACGACTCCAGATAATCGTTGCGTGGCTGTGTCTGCTGGATGTGTTTAAAAACAGTTAGCTAACACGCTAACTTAAAGATTATATGCTGCGTTCACAGCTTGCTAATTATCTCCCACCCCCCAAAAAACAATTGATGCAGGTTCAATTACTGTAGATTTGAGTGTTAGTACAATGTTTTTTTATTATGACAATTATTACCAAAAAGTTATTTTATCTCCCAGTAAGGCAAAGGTGATGTTAGCATGTCTATGCTACGCTAGCTACTGAAGGTATACACACATTCTGTGCTTTTTAATGATTGTAACAGTGAATAAAGACCGACGCGGCTTTACAGGAACACGGTTGCTCATTCATTTCACTGCTTTCACTTTTACACTCTAGCTTCTATCTTTATCTTTTCAAACAGTTTTTACTGCTCAATCAGTTTGGCATCCCGGATAAATCCTTCAAACACATATTGTAGACTCTTTTGTCTGCGTCTCTTTTTCAATTTACCAAAACATATTTCTTCAGGGAGTGCAGTTAGTGACAGTGTGGGCTCCATGGTAGCTCTGACAGCAGAGGAGGCCAGTTTTGTAATCCTAGAATGGCGATAAACTCTTTTTCTGCAAATAATAAGGTGTTAAAGTGTAGGTGGATCTCCCTTGCATGCAAACAAATCCATTTTCTGTATGCACACATACACACAAAGACACACGCTCACTCACACACACACACACACACACACACACACACACACACACACACACACACACACAGTTGCTGCAGACCGGAAACCCATTTCTAATCCTGCCATGCATTTTACCTTCCATTCAATTTCACAAATAGCATGAGAGGGAGGAAACTTTTTAATACTCGTCTAATATAGGACGCAAAATGAGTTCCAATCAATCTTCTAGATGTCTCCTCGACAGTAAATGTGTGTGTGTGTGTGTGTGTGTGTGTGTGTGTGTGTGTGTGTGTGTGTGTGTGTGTGTGTGTGGAGACTAGATTAAAAGACAGGACTGGGAAGGCAAAGAGGATGCTGAGAGGGAGACAGTTTGAGTTGCAGAGAAAGAAAACTTGTCAAGGTCTTTCCTCAAAGCTTCTCACAGCAGAGCTGAGTAACAAGGGACCGGGAGTTACTTTAAAAAATAAGTGTTGGGGAACAAATGGGAACGGGACGGAGTTCTTAATTTCTAAATGGCCACGAAGTGATTTTCTCTGACACTGACTCATTGTTATTTGATTCATGTCTGGCTGCCTTTTGAATATCGACCCAGGAACCAGGAGGAGTGACTCACACTCGGCCACACAGAGGCCTGAGTCACTACGGGGGAAGAGTCGAAGCTGGCTCCCAAACTCCAATCCTGAAGCCCCGCCTCCTGCTTTATGAAAGAGCCCGTTTGGCTCAGCAGCAGTAATGACGCTCAAGGACTGAAGGACTCAGCTCTTTTATCTGCTTTATTTTTAGACACATCGACTGTACGTCAAGCAGAGGGGTCCTTAACTTTTTTGGGGGGAGTTGTTTAACTGGAGCTTTAAGCTTTGATTGAGGATTCAGGCTCTGGGAGAGAGCGGCCCAAATCCATTTTGGGAAGCAATTGATAAAATTGAAAGGAAGCTTTGCGAAATAACCTTGATGTCGTTAGCGGTGAGAATGCAGTGGAGACGCAATGAGGATTGTTCCTTCAAATATGAGAATAATGTACTTTTCGAGTCGTGGTCGGTTGAAAGTGATCAGAAGCCAGCTCATGAAATGTGTTGATTATTATTACTAAGCCGGTGTTTAGCTGCATTTTTCTTATCGTCAACAAATCCCCAAGGAAAAGGCTGAATCAACCATATCTAAAAACACCTCAAAATATATATATTTTCTTTTATCCGTGGATTAACAGAGATCTGGTTAGTGTTAGTGGCTCTCAGGGGCCCCAACTGTGACCATTTACTGAATTAATGGTTTGTTTGGCACCCATCATCTTTCGGTCTTATCTTAATACCTTTCTGTTGCGCTGACTGTAGTGATGCCAGCTGACCGCGGCTTTTGCTCATTTCAGTAGATTCGCTTGGCCATGGCTGATATTTATGTGTGATTGATTTAGGATAAACTACAGTGTGTGTTCCTGGTCATAAAGCTATGTCACCCGTCATGCCGTACTTCATTTATGTGTTTTTAATGCTTTTAATGGAGCTCTATGGCACAGAGGATTAAGATATATCAGTGTTTGACTAAGCAAGGCAAACTTTATTTGTGTAGCACATTTAGTACAGCAGGGTAATTACATTTACTTTACAGGGTTATTAAAGTACAGCTAATGTTAAAGTGTGTTGATTTGTGGCTCGTCGCGCAGTTTGTTTCCAATGAAACCAGCAAATGTTGGCATTGTATGTTTCTTCACACCAAGATTTACGTCCAATGACGATGTTTATAAACCAAAAAATAGGTTTAATTAATGCGTTTTTATATTAGCCTCGTGTCACATTCACACTCACAACGGTCAAGTTCAGACAACAACATTAATAGGTTAGCGCTAGAAGAATGATCATGTTTTCTGTTTAAATGATAATGTAACAAATCAACAACAGCAACAAAGGAACCAGCATAATAGCAACCTCCACTTTCTTATACGACGCAAAGAAACACGCGTTCACTTCACATTTACTTTTGATTTGACACGGACTGCGGCTTCCTGGGTGAAAGTCCTGTGCTGGTTTGACCTGTCCTCTGCTTAGCGGACCTTCAACTTTCAATAACGGACCCTCGATGTATCCCGTCGTTTGCAAACGCAAAAACATTGACGTATTCGACGTATTCGACGTATTCGTGGTTTGGGGAAACATACAAGACCAAGCTTTTTGCATGGCGGCTGGGTTGCTGTGTTAGCAGTCACACACATAGACACACACAGAGCCTGCGTGTGCAAGAGGGCGGGGCGTCGCTCAGTGTTCCCATGGCGACCGCGTCTTATCGCTCAGCAAGTTGAAGACTGATTGAGATTGTACGAGTCAAATGTTACAAAACTGTTGCCCGTGTCCACAGAGTGCTTTCTTTACAGAAAAATACACAGATTTTCAACTTGAAGCGCTTGGAGCAGCCACACAATTTTTTTTCAATATTTTTATTGTGGAGTATTTCTTTTTGGGGGGTTTATGTATGACCTGTGAACAAGCAGACACTCAATCTAGTGGCATCTTTACTGGAATGTGACCTATTTTTCTTTCTTCATTAATTTTCTTTTTTTCTCCAATATAGCTTCAGCTACTTGTTCTTAGTAGCTTGATTGTTCTCCCTCTGGTAGTTCGGTTTAACCTCTTCCAGTGTGGAGCTTGCAAAGCTTTCAGAGCAGCTTCTGCAGCATAGAACACATTTGTTGTCCAAACAGTATTAAAAACACACCAGTGGGTGACATGTATTTATTACCACGAACACACACACACAATGTCATTTATTTTGACTCAATGCTGCTGCCGGAAATACTCACTAGAGCACAACTTTCAAAATTCAACAATGTTTGTTAAAAACTACAGCGCCCAGCTGTTTTAAGAAATGTACTGAATTTAAAAAAACAAAAACAACTATACACCCATTTTTTCAGATTGAAGCCACAGCGCCGTGCGTCACGTGCTTTATTGATAACGGTCAAAAGGCTGCTATAAATTAATTGTTTTCTGACAAAAACAACTAATTGTATAGTTGGTTAAGTTTAACCAACTTAAACTACAACTTCTATGAGATGTACAAGCAGGGAGCAAGTTTAGTTGGTTGACAGTAATACAAATATGGAATAATGCCAGCCTTTAGTTGTCAGTATCTCATAAACATAGACACATCAATTTGCTCAAATTAACTGAATGTAAAACTAACAATTCGCAAAGTCTAAAAAGTAAAATGTTGACTTTCTTTGAGAAACCTAACATTGAAGGACTCCTCAGTCGTACATGTCTTGTAGAGAAGAGTATTTAGCAGCTCTCGGATGTTGTTCATTTGCATATTCACAATAACAATGCTTCACAGTCAGTGCACCGATTGCACAACAAAGAGGTCTCTTTTGGCATTTATTTCAATTAATTAAAAAAACGTATATTTCCTTGGAAAAGTTAGCAATATACAGATAATTGCACTTAGTGAAAATTAACATTTTATTTAATAAAATCCTACTAAATTGATTTACTTTGCTTTCCACTTTCATTCAGATAATTGTTTTTACCGTTTTTTTGCACCAAGCTAAATGAGGGAACCTTTATTCAGTGTTCTAGTTTCATTTACATTCTCATGTACAAAGCTTCGGTTTCTCTCTGTGTGAGTGCAGAGCTTGTTAGTGATGCACATCTTAAGATACACTAAATGTTAATGTTGTTGTTGTTTCTTCTTCTTCTTTTTTTACACGCACCCACACACAGGGTTCATTGCTTATGTTCAAGAGTGAAGGCATGGAGCGTTTTGATGGAAGAGTGGAGTGTGTTTATGTGTTTGCATATGGGGAAAGTGGAGCTTTTATGCTCACTTTGCTTTAACCTTGTGTCTTACCACATTTGAATATGGATATTACCCTGCATTTTCTTCATGAGCTCGCTCTGTTTTCTCCATCACGCTCCTCCCTCCACATTTATTTTGATCACCTGCGAGAGTGAATCTGATGGCTTGTTGTGGTTAACTGATTGTGTGTATTTCCTTCTCCTGATCTCATTGTTTGCTTCTATTCAGTATGCACTACTTTGGCACGAAACGCACACACACACTCACAGCGGTAAGACGCATTTGTGTTGAATTGTCCGTTGCCTACATGGTTTATGTTCACTGAGGAGAACAGAGACACCTAATAAGACATGTATCCACGGTAGATTATTGCCTCTGATACTCACTATAGCATGTTGCGTGACAAAAGGCTAACGGTTAGCATGTTGAGGGCAGGCGGCAGTCTGCCGAGTGGAGCCAATGTAATCCAAAATGGCGACGATTTTTGCAATGTTGTATTACGAGACAGAACAGACATTGAACGTTTTTTCCGTGCTCATTTGCTAACACTAAAGAAACTGGTAATTGTTGTTACTTGTTATGGTTAGGGTTAGCTTGTCCTTTCCCAGAGCGACGTCGAGGTGAAGCGCGAGGGACTGCTGGCCAACAGCCCACCGGTCTGCTCATTTGCTGTAAGCAGCGTAGCATGGCAGCGTTAGCAAGCTCGCTAACTAGGCAGCTGTCCACTCGTTAGCTAGCTAGCTAATTCCACGATACTTGGTACTCCAAGGAGGAGAAGAAAGGAAGTGGAATTTTACAAATTTACTCTGGGTCTCTACGCTTTGTAACGTGACGACTCCACTGTGTGTTGTAGACGTTACTGTAAAACCTCCATGACTTGCAGTAAGTCGGTTTACTTCATACAGAAGTTAGCCGCTACAACGGTCGTCACCTATGATCCTTTTATTCGGATCCTCTCTCATCACGTTTACATATTTTAAGAAAAGACCTGCTCACACATTTATGTTTCATTCTTCATTAGCAGTTTTGTCTTACTAAACAACTGTGATATTCTACTTCCATTTAGGATTTGCAAATGGGCCGAGCATACATAAATATATATAAGAAATCTTCTTTTTTAAAGTTGGAACGGTGCCATGAGATAATAGAAAAAGAAAAATAGAGTAGAAAAACTACAGAAAGAGGTAACGGGCATCAGATTTGGAAGATAGACGTAAAGAGGTTTGGAAATAATCAAAAAACCCGATGAACCCAATAAGAGAATCAGGATAATGACATTAAGAGCTGAGGTGTATTCAGGATGAAGGAATGTCCCGAGTGCCTTTATGCATTTAAGATTGAGTGTAGTCACATCCAGCCAACATGGATTTATTACGCCTAATACCAATAGAAGTTATTTTGGATTGAAGCCACCACAGAAATGCCTCTGAAATAACTAACAAGACACCAATAATAAAACAAAACATACAGGTTTAACTCCTCATATTCCATCCCTGTCTCCTAAAGATTTCCCTCCTAGTATTATCAATTATGATTATTTGAGGGAAACTGTATTTCTGATTAAATATGTTTTTGACATACCACAAATAGGTTTCCAATTAAAGTCAGTTGAAGTGCCCAAAATGAGGAGGTTGGGATGGATGTAAGTATCAAACAGACACAGGACACTCACCCAGGAGACCATTGTTCGAGTCTTGTGTGAAACCAAACAATTTTCAATTTTAATTGAGAATGCAGTTTAATTGTACGGGGAAGGTCATTTAGTAGGAGCCAGAGTTGCATATTCATGTTGAATATCATAAACAATTCTGTTCCTTCCCACAAATAGGGCTGCAACGATTAGTCGACGTGTATTTTTATCGTCGACGCATCGTATATAATAAAAAGATTCAGAGCTACCGGTAATTTTCCTTCGGCATTGCAATGCACTACAGAGCATGTCAAGATGCTCACGTTTCTGCACTACAATTTAAAACGTGTGTAAATTGTGTGTTTAGCAGCAGCAAGACGTGGGACTGCAATAAGTCATTTTTTTACTTGCACTTTAATTGTCGGGTAGGATGGACTATTGTTTTACTTTTGGACTTTGAATGTCACTTGCAGCCCAGTTATTCTTTAGTTATTTTGCACTTTCAGAGGCTTGATTGCTATTTTGAGTTACTTTTAAAACTTTATTTGTACTTTTTCTTGACTTTCAAAGCATGTTTGCACTTTAATTTGTATTACTATTTAATTTATTTGTTATGATGATGTTCAGATCTTGTTACTCAAATACATTTGAATTTCACATTCCAATATTTTGAGTCATTATTTTAATTTGTTATGGGAAATAGCCATTAGATTAGTCGATTAATCGGAAAAAATAGTCAATAGATTAGTCGATTATGAAAATAACCGTTAGTTGCAGCCCTACCCACAAACAACCGATATAGTATTGATCAATAAACATATAGTCGATCACACTGGCTCTACCTGTCAGCACGTACTGTACGTTGGACCAACTTGGTGAGGCTGTGAACGGAGGCCAGGGGTCGGGGAGAGACAGTGAGAGTCGAGGATCAGGAAGTGAGTCCTGCGGCGCCGCAGCAGCAGGTGACCTCGCTGTGACCTTTTGGCGATCGCTCCCAGGAAGTGTGTGTGTCAACGGGGTGTGTTTGCACGCGCACATGTGTTAGTGAGCGTGCAAATGTGTGGATGTTGTTTTGGTGTGGAGATTACAAGAACGAAGATGGTGTGTGTGTGTGTGTGTGTGTGTGTGTGTGGGGGGGGGGGGGGGGTGGGGGGGGGGGGGGGGGGGGGGGGGGGGGGGCAGGTAGAGTTTCACCCACTGGGTCATGGAGTCTCTGAAGGGTTTTTCTTCCCGGCGTATTTAGAGAAACAGATTGTCCCGTTACACGCAATGGAGCAGCGCTAATTTCTGTATCGAACCACTGGATGTTGGACTTCCTTTTTTTAGGCCTTTAGCTCTACTGCTGGGATTTGTAGTTTTTTAACATCTGGGCCGATGGGGGAGGAAGCTGCACCGCTGACTCCCAGTCTGTAAGTACTGCAGCCAGAGGCAAACGATGTGGAGCGCTTTGGATGTCTCGTCAGGGTGAATGCTCAGTGACGGAGGGAGAGCTGTGTCAGCTTTTACACTTTGGAGACATTTCTCTATCTATGTGCTTTTTCTACTCATGATGTGGTACTGTGCATTTTGTAAATTGCCAAACGCATATTCAGAGTTATATGCTGCGTCTAAACACAAACTCATGTGTTTAATTCCATCACTTTTGTCATCTTTAGCTTTAGCTCTTTTAAATGATGAATTGGGGGAAAGGCCAACATGTTAAAGGAGCAGTTCTACTTTTATTTCAATAGGATAGCTCCTCATCAAACCTGCACAACCACTAATAAAGACGTGTTTTATCTCCACCTCTCCTTTCCTCCTCTTCTTTCTCTCCTTCCACCATTTCCTTTACAATTTCCTCTGCTTTAATTCTATTCCCCCTCTACTTTCTGTTTCCCTCCTCCCCTCCTCTCCTCTCCTCCTGTTTCCTCTCCTCTCTTCCTCAATTCTTCACCTTCACCTCTCTTCTTTTCTTTTAACAATCCTCCCCTCTCTTTCACTCTAATGTCCCTTTCTCCTTTCTTCTCCTCCTCCCCTTAACCTAAACTTTTTTATTTGTATCCCTTCCTCTCCTTTTTCCTTCTCCTCTCCTCTTTTTGTCCGTCATCCCCTCTTCTCTTTCCCTCTCCTCTCCTAATGTCTCCTTTCTCCTCTTCCTGTAGAACGTACCTTCTACACTTTCTCCTCTTCCTGTTCCACTTTGTCCCTCTTTCCTCATTTCTCATCCTCTCCTCTCCAGTTCCTTATTTTCTTCCTCTTATATTTGCTCTTTATTAGCATGTCTAAGCAAAAGCTAATAAGCTATTGCATTTGACCAGAAAACCAAAAGGAAGAGTCATGAGATTACAAACTCGCACTATCCTTCAGAACATAGACACATAAAATGATTGAACACAGACGGAAGGAGGCGTAAAAGCAAATACATATTTTGTTGCCGGGAGAGCTGTTTTTTTCTGCTGACGGAAGGCAGTTTGTCTTCTCTTGGCGGCCATGTTTGTCCGTGTCCGTTTCGACAGCTGAGTGTGTACATTGTCAATGTTTCACTCAGCTAAAGGGTCAAGTGTTTCAGGGCCACATAACCGTTCAGTTTGTGTTGTGTTTGGGTCATTTCAGTTCAATTATGTAGTTTGTTGTGTATAATTTGATAGTTTTTTTGCCAATTTGATGGCCTGAGGCTGCTGGATAGTGTTATGCTTAGGACACAAGGTAGTGAAGTGAGTGAGGGTCGCCTCTTTCCCCTCTCTCGTCTCCTTTCCTCTCTTTGTATTCCTTACCTTTCTATTGGTATGCTGTGTCCAGTGTCCTATTCTCTACTCCAATCTTCTCCTCCACCTCTACCATTTTTTATTTTTCTTCTCTCCTCCCATTGTTCCCCTCTCTCCTCCTTAATTTTTACTCTCTTTGCAGTCTTTTATTTTTGAAGCTACATATATGTAGGCATGCACAGAACATGCTATGTGTGATTTGTTTTCCTTCTGTCCCCTGCCCTTTTCGTACTTGATCTTAAATGATCGCTAGACTTCAAAATACAAATGCATGGACATCTCCGCTCCTCCCTGGGATGCTGAGCCCATCAGTTCTGCGTCTTCTTTGGTCTGTTTGCTCCCTCCCCGATCTCCATGGTGTGAAATCCAATTAATCAACATACTGTAACGCCTTAGATAAAAACCAATACTCTCTCTCTCTCTCTCTCTCTCTCTCTCTCGTATCGATTTGAGTCCTTGTGTCTGCAGCCTGAAACAATAGTGGACACAAAAAAAACTTGATTGCACCAAAACACACAAACAGCACTGAGAGCAGTGATATCGACTGGACTTAATGCAGCGATTGTCTCTCTTCGCTCTCCGGTTTTAGGTCACTTCTCCTCCCCTTTATATATATATATATATATATATATATATATATATATATATATATACTTATTTATTACTTATCCGATTAAAAACTCTTCCATTATTTTCTACTTTTTATTGTTTCTTTCATTGTTTCTTTAACTTGATCTGCAGTCGGTTACAGTCTATGAAATTGCTATTGAATGCTGAAACTAATGGCAATGATTTTTCATTGCATTTTGAACTAATTAATTTCTTCAAATTGTTCTATATTTATTCACAGTAGCTATAGAAATGGAAAGGTTGGCTGGTTGGTCAAATTGTTCCACCGCTTTTTTACAGAAATATCTCAGCACCTATTGGGTGGATTGCCGTGAGATTTTATTCCATCTTGGATTACGGCCGCTGCCATGTTTCATCAATTTTTCATAAAGGCAGTAGTGTTAGCCAATGGTCTACACCCCAGTACCTTTACATTGACAACTTCATCTGTCTGTATTATGTGTTTGTCTGGTAAACACAAGATTTAAAGTGGTGATTCTTTGTGGAGAAACTCAGTTTTACAGCAGGGTTCTTACGGTCATGGAAAACCTGGAAAAGTCATGGAATTATAAAATGGTTATTTCCAGGACTGGAAAAGTCCTTGAAAAAAAGAAAATCCCAAAAGTTTTGTAAAGGTCATGTAAATGTGTTCATTCACGCTGAGTTTGAAATAATGAATATGCTTTTAAAAGAAAGACTCAAAACATAAGCAGGCATCTATATAAATGTTTATTCTTTTAATCAAACTATTGTCTCATTCATTTGAGTCATTTAAGGTTTACTGTATGCTTTGTATTCTCATTGTTAGTTTAAATACTACATTTACTCACTTTTTACTGTTTACACCCAGACTTCACTAAATGTTTGTCATGACATTTGGTTTAAAGTCATGAAACCTACTGATCAGAGTGTGTCTGACATTCCCTGTTACAGATACGTCAAATTCCATCGTCCAGTCGTTTGGTTTGTTAGTTGAATCTCATTTGTCGAGGACAGCCTCAACGTCATCACACTCATTTAAAAGCACAATCCACTTTAAAAGACGCCAAAGCGTTCATGTTCCCGTCCTGTTTGCTTTCCTCCCCAGAGGAATCCAGCAGCAGTTGTCCAGCTACCGGGAGACGGTGATTCGGCAGGCCACGGTGGCGGCAGGCTCCACCGTCCACCGGGACGACGCGCCGACCTGCGGCATCTGCCACAAGACCAAGTTCGCAGACGGCTGCGGGAACCTGTGCTCGTACTGCCAGACCAAGTTCTGCGCCCGCTGCGGGGGGCGAGTGTCGCTCCGGTCCAACACGGTAAGAGAGCCGGTACGGGACGTTATGGGATGTTCTGACCGGGAAGGCCAGAGCCATCAAACCATCCAGTGAGCCTTTGCCTCCCTGTGGTTGGGGTGGCTTTGTCGTCGTAGGAGAGCCCACTCCCATCAGGAGAGAAGGGTTTTCATCATGGAGAGGATCTAGTTGATCACTCAGATGAACTTTGTGTGGATTTGTCGTGACTCCTCCCACTAAGGGGAAAACAATATGGGCGGGAAAAAGTTATCAGACGAGTCAAAAATAATGAATAAGATTGTCTGTTGAATAAATATACAGCTTTATACTTTTCCTTTAATAATCAGTCAGTCAAAGAAAGCGCTAAGTTTTCTTTCACATCCAACTCCATGTGTTTGTATTTAATTTACGGGGTTATTTATTGAAATATCCATAGACATGTTTGACTTTTGGCTAATCATTTTAAATATGATCTCTAGATTATTATTTCATTCATGGTATGACAGTTAACGGTCTGGACCAACTGTTGTTTGAATTGGTCCGGTAAAAAAAAAGTTCAAATCCATCATGAAATCAAAAATTGGCACTTCATACACGTATAGCACATTCAGCCGTGTCCAATCAGGCCATAGCAGGGCCTCAGGTGTTACAGCTCAGGTGGAGGTGATGAACCGTGGCACATACGTGTGTCTCTATGTGTGTATTTAAGTGTATAGTGTGCTGTGGATGTGTGTGTGTGTACGGTATCGACACCGACCCTGTGTGTATTTACGTGTGCCTCCAACCATGTGTGTGAATGTGATCCGTGTGTGTGTGTGTGTGTGTGTGTGTGTGTGTGTGTGTGTGTGTGTGTGTGTGTGACCCAAGCAGGAGCTGGTAAAGGTTAATTGGGCATTAGACTGAGCTGTGGACGGATGGGGGGGGGTCTCCCACTCTGTCTCGGTCTCCCAGGGGTTCCGGAGGTGCCCTATACACACACAGCGGGGTGTAGGTGCGTGTGCGTTGGCATCGGGTGACGTCCCCTCTCCCGCCCGCCCTCCCTACATCGCCGGCGTGGCATTTAATGACCTCACGCTTGCACAAACACACACCCGCTCAAAAGTACGTCCTAATTAGTTACTGCCTGACACGGGGAGAGTTCAGCTGAGGGGTCCTGGGTGCTGTGTTGGGGCGGCTGCATTCAGCGGGAGAAGGTCTTTGAAAGGTGGATTTTGCACTTGTTTACACACACACACACACACACACACACACACACACACACACACACACACACACACACACAGAAGTATACAACATCCTCACAGACTCGTACATGTTTGTATGTATTTCTTAATACGATACTGTTGTTATTGCGTAATGGTAGAGATGTGTCTTCACAGTGTTCATTTTATGATGAGAAAAATAACTAAAAGAAATAATACAGTTTGGAAATTTGACACTGTACCAGAATAAAAAACGACAACCTTGGTTGTTTGTCCAAGCACTATGAAGATAATAGTTTAATATTTCATGAAACACATTTAAAATACAAATTTCTTGACATTTGCTTCTGTTTCTATGCGTATGCTTTCTATGCTTTCTATGCTTAACAGCTAGCCTCTCTTCAAAGTGAAAAAATAAACCTACCATGGATGGTCGGTTAAATTTGAGTTTGGCAAGAAGTTGTGTTCACATTTCTGTTTGTGTTAAAAACTTAAAAGGTGCTAGCAGCCTAGGTCTATGTTTAGCCTGTGCTAAGCTAGCTTACCACCTAACTCCAGCTCTGATTATCATTTTTACATTTGTTTATTTGTGAAACAAACAATATAAAACGTGATCATAGTGAGCTTTACAGGTTTTGGTCGTCATAATTGTGGACTTTAGAGAAAAACAGGCTGGTTTCCCCCTGATTCTAGTCTCTCGCTAAGCTAGGCTAATACGGCAACAGGCGTCTCATCTAACCCTTCAACCGAAATACACTAATTTCCTAAAAAGTTAAACCATTCTTAAAAATAACCTCATCTTGTTGTTCTTTTAACCTTGAGTTTTGAGTTTTTACGAACACAAAATTATGACTGGTGTGTTAACTGCATGCCAAATTAATCCGAGCACACACGGCCAAATTGCCTCCTGCAGTAAGTCTCCATGTGACTGGAACTGAGAACAATGCAGCATTAAAAAGATCGTCTCACTCCACCTAAAACGCACCGGTGCTACTTCACTTCACTTCCAGCTCCAGGTTTTGACCCCAATGTTCTCTGATCCTACTCAGCTAAAAACGCAGAATCCGTCAGCACTGAATTTGGTTTCTCTGTTTTTTATCCTGCAATGACAGCTTGCTTGTTAATATTATTTTCACTAATTTCATCTACCATCTTGATCAAAAGTAGCACATTTGGGCGGAGACCAGCCCAGTCCGGCTCTGCTACCAACAACGTGACCCTTCCTTTCCCGTCTCTCCTCCGCTCCGCGTGACTCAGTGACAGCAGAGGAGAGGATTTGAACAATCACATAATCGCTCATAATTCTGAAAATCCACATATTCATTTTTCCAATGGTGTGTGACTTTGAAACCAGAGACTGTGATTTGCACCATGTCTCCGACTACCAAGAGTTCATATCTTTAGTTGAACATTTCAACTTAAATCTGGCTCAAAAGAGTGGCAGCATGTTCTTATCTGCTCAGTAATTGTACCGCCATTGGAAAGTGAAATATCTGTGTGTTACCGTGGTTGTTGCTGGTTGGGCTGTAGGATCATTGCCATGCTTTCAGATATCATCTTTGCTCACATTCTCTCTGTCTTTCTTTTCATCATACATGGATGGCTGACTGGGGCTGCAGGAGGACAAAGTGGTGAGTGCTGTGTTTCTTTTGTGTGTGTCTTTTCTGGACTTCATAACTCTGCCTGCAACCTTGAAAACAATCCATCTTAGTGGGTTCAGACTGTATGTATGTGTGCCCCTATCAGTCTGTCTGTCTGTCCATGTGTCTGTTACTCTCTCACGTTGTGTCAGTAGTACTAGTAACAATAAGCAGCAGCAGGAGCCTTCCTGGTTGAATATTACTACATCATCCAGAGTAAAACAATCCATTCATCCGTTGTTTTACATAACTACTGATACCCAGCATGCATTTGATGCATGGACACAACTTGGACCTCATAGGTAGATCACATAAACAAACAACAAAAGATATGTTATGTCTTTTGTTTTGGTTTACGGACGCAGTGACTATCTGGGGTCTTGGCATCACTGTGCACCAGCCGAGACTCCAGAAAGTGAAAACTCTCTTAACTAATGAACCAATATCGCCAAATATCAAACGATTGCTGCGTTTGATGCGTGAACCCATCGGACCCCAGACCCCAAGCAAACCGCATCAAAGCAACCTATTCCACTGCCACAGCGGAGAAGCATGTGGTTGACCTTGGACTTGGACCCTTAACCATCTGTCCTGTTTCTTGGGGTTGGTGACACATACATTGGTGTGTTGGCCTGCTCCATAGCTGCAAAGAGAACGACCTCTGTCGTGTGGCCCGGTTAAACAGGAGTTGGGCAGAATCATCCGAAATGATACTGCTGGAGAAAACGTTCCCAGCGGCCTTTAACACCTTCCCCTGCTTGTGTAGTTGTGTCAGGTTTAGAACCGTACTTGGCCTTGGCTGCTTTCCCTCAGGGCAGCTGCCAAACCGGCACTTCGATGATACTTGGCTGGGCTCGAACGCCGCGGCTGTCCAAGAGTGCTTTGGTGTGCTGTAGTCTCACTCCCCTGCTAAAGCTCCGACCAACAATCACTGGCTCTAAAGAGGAAAGTTTTGGCAGAATGGAGGCCGTATGTAGCGCTGGCTGTATAGCTTGGATTCATTTAATTACTTGTGAATTGATTCATCTTGCCTGGCACCCACGCTCCAAAAATGCAAAGTTACTCTGCCGACTTTTTCCACTCTACTCAAACGAAATACTCAAAGTGAAAGTAAAAGTGTGGGCGCGGACATTCCCGACACACCCAGGCGTCCATGAGAGAGATCCAAGAGGTCCCCATAGAAATGGGTAATCGGTTAATTTCAACATTTAATCAACCCTTTGCGTAGTCCCGCCCCTCAAATGCAGACTGGAAAACAGTGGTGTACAGTAACAAAGTAGAAATACTACTTAAGTAGTTTTTTTGGATATCTGTACTCTACTTTACTATTTATATTTCTGTTTACTTTTACTTTTACTTCACTACATTTTGCAAAGAAAACTGTTACTTTTACTCCGATACATTTCCCCTGAAACCTTCGTTACTCGCTACAAAATCAAATTCATCTTTAGAAAAAAACAAAAACATCCGGGACTGTGGTGGAACACAGACTCCACCAAGCAGGTTTTGCGGATCACAATGTTCTGCATTTTCCTCTACATCCTCTAGTCCAGCGTCACAAACCTTTATTCGTCACGGACCGGTTACGTGAAGACAATATGTTCACGGACCGGGTCCGACCTCGGGAGACAGGAGACTACGACACCTGACGTGTGTTCTTATGTCCAGTCTACTGACTCTACTCCTAACTAAACCTTTAGTCCAGTCTACTGACTCTACTGCTAACTAAACCTTTACTCCAGTCTACTGACTCTACTCCTAACTAAACCTTTAGTCCAGTCTACTGACTCTACTCCTAACTAAACCTTTAGTCCAGTCTACTGACTCTACTCCTAACTAAACCTTTAGTCCAGTCTACTGACTCTACTCCTAACTAAACCTTTAGTCCAGTCTACTGACTCTACTCCTAACTAAACCTTTAGTCCAGTCTACTGACTCTACTGCTAACTAAACCTTTAGTCCAGTCTACTGACTCTACTCTTAACTAAACCTTTACTCCAGTCTACTGACTCTACTGCTAACTAAACCTTTACTCCAGTCTACTGACTCTACTCCTAACTAAACCTTTAGTCCAGTCTACTGACTCTACTCCTAACTAAACCTTTAGTCCAGTCTACTGACTCTACTCCTAACTAAACCTTTAGTCCAGTCTACTGACTCTACTCTTAACTAAACCTTTAGTCCAGTCTACTGACTCTACTCCTAACTAAACCTTTAGTCCAGTCTACTGACTCTACTCCTAACTAAACCTTTAGTCCAGTCTACTGACTCTACTGCTAACTAAACCTTTAGTCCAGTCTACTGACTCTACTCTTAACTAAACCTTTACTCCAGTCTACTGACTCTACTCCTAACTAAACCTTTAGTCCAGTCTACTGACTCTAGTCCTAACTAAACCTTTAGTCCAGTCTACTGACTCTACTCCTAACTAAACCTTTAGTCCAGTCTACTGACTCTACTCCTAACTAAACCTTTAGTCCAGTCTACTGACTCTACTGCTAACTAAACCTTTAGTCCAGTCTACTGACTCTACTCCTAACTAAACCTTTAGTCCAGTCTACTGACTCTACTCCTAACTAAACCTTTAGTCCAGTCTACTGACTCTAGTCTTAACTAAACCTTTAGTCCAGTCTACTGACTCTACTCCTAACTAAACCTTTACTCCAGTCTACTGACTCTACTCCTAACTAAACCTTTAGTCCAGTCTACTGACTCTACTCCTAACTAAACCTTTAGTCCAGTCTACTGACTCTACTCCTAACTAAACCTTTAGTCCAGTCTACTGACTCTACTCCTAACTAAACCTTTAGTCCAGTCTACTGACTCTAGTCTTAACTAAACCTTTACTCCAGTCTACTGACTCTAGTCTTAACTAAACCTTTAGTCCAGTCTACTGCTTAACTTATAACCCGCTGCACAAAGACAGGATGTTGAAAATGGAGGCAGGTTTTTGTGTTTTTTTGGCGATCTCAGGATACTCTGCCTTGGTTTTAATCCAGAACACCAGCAAAATTTAAACAGACTTTTAAGTTTCATTTTTAGGGTAACGTAACATCTTGACATGTATCAAGAGGTTACGTCTGAGGTTACCACAGACGGATGTATCGGTCATTTTTCACAATAAAACATCTTTCCGGCTTTGATTTTTTAAATTTAATTTAACTTTCTGTGCGGCCCGGTACCAAGGGCCCCACGGCCCGGTACCAAGGGACCCACGGACCGGTACCAAGGGACCCACAGACCGATACCAAGGGACCCACGGCCCGGTACCGGGTGGAATGAGCAAACTTATAACCACACTGTTAAAACTCCTTCATAGTGTCATATTGCTTTTTGTAGAATTATGATGATAAGTTCATAGTGGATGCAAGAGTATACTTAGGTACAATATATTATTTTGAACATAATATATGTGGATGGATCACAGCCAACACAGTTATCTTCAACATGGGTACTTTATACACCACTGCTGGAAAATAATAGCGTAGCATCGGCCAGCAGCGGACAGCTATCAAGCTCTGCTCCCTAGACTCTCATGCAATGGTTTCAAGCTGTTTTTTACTAGTTGTAGGTTAAACGTTGTGTAACAGTGTTCCAGTGGCCTTAATAATAACTAACAACCAAAATCACTTTTATTGAATACAGTGCTTTTTAAACTGGGTTTACGTGGGTCTTTGAGGTCAGTCCCTGGGAATATGTGGCACATGAACTATATTTATATACAACTTGAAACAGCGGGACCAGTCAGTTTTGTTTGGGCTTCCTGCAGATGGTGTGAGCTTTAGTTTTTTTAATTTCTTCAGTCCATGGATCTAGTAAGCAAACTGGAGACTGTGTTCAAGATGGTGCCTTATCTATTTATATGAAAGTCTCAAAAACATAAAAAACAAACTGGTTTCTGCCGGTTCTGGTCTTTGATTGAGCTAGTTGTGCTAATGTTCATAGTTTGTTGACTTTCAGTGGTCTTGATGCCAGCTGGTCTTACATAAGCAGGTCACTTACCGTAAGCTCTCTTCAATAATTGAGACACATGGACTTAACCACACAACATAGCGTCCAAGGTTATATTCTCTACGGCTTGCTTTTTGATTATTCGTGTTATTAAAAAAGTTCTGGGACACCAAAAAAGAGAATGTAAGCTTTAACGGCCGATACATTTTCTCTCACGAACGTCATCTTTTCTTTACAGCGTATTCATTTTGAGTGAGTGACCTGCGGTGAGGGCGCTGCCTTGCCTTCAAAAGAACATCTGTGAGAGCCGACGATAGAGAGATAAATAAAGTTGTAATACGCGTAGCGATGCACAGTGTGTGGCGCATGCAGCCTCGTGTGAGGTGCTAATCATATTCAGGGCTCATTATCTGCAGCGGTGGCTGAGCTCTCATGGAGAGATGAGTGTGTGTTGTTGCAATGGAGCCAAGTGTTTCTCACAGAAAGGGCCGCTTTTGAAGTCTTGATATTCCTCTTCTCGTGGGAGACTCAGGAGTGCGGTGTGCTTCTTTTTCTCACACACACACACACACACACACACACACACACACACACACACACACACACACACACACACACACACACACACACACCTCCTTCTCTCTAATTGTAATGTCCAGGGATGTATTTCTGAGGAGTGATCTGTGCTTTTATGGGGCTATAACTCACACTGCTCAGCTGTTTTTAGACTCTTTAGTTCTGATTCAGAATGACTGTATCCACTGATGTTGTTAACCACAGCAACAAATCCTAATATCCTAATGCAACGTTTCATGCAACTTTTCGTATGATATCTTATAAAAAGTCACTCCTCACTTTACAGGCGTTTTCCAAAGACATTCCAGAAGCACGTGTCAATTTCCGGCCGTTACACGCGTACAGTCTTTTCAAAATAAACTACCGTCTTCACAGGTAACAACTCATTTGGGTTTAGGGAAGAAAACTACTTGATTAGGTTGAGCAGAAGACGTGAACTTAGTTAGGTTTGAGCAACAAAACGACTTCATCAGAATCAGAATCAGCTTTAATGGCCATGTAAGTTTGCACATACATGGAATTTGACTCCCGTTTCACTTTGCTCTTCGCACTTATACACACAATATACAGTAAACAAGATCAATTAAAAAAAGACATTAAATACAGTAGTCAAAGTGCAGATAGTGCAGATGTTTTGGCGTACAGTGCTCTGTAGCGCCTACCAGAGGCACTGATCAACGCCGTAGACACTTAAAGCAGCGTATCCTCATACAACATCTGGAATGATCCATCCATGGATGGATGGATGGATGGATGGACCTTTTCTGACCGTCTTCCCGGCATCAAAGCAGTTTCTCTCCCTCACCCCGTCCTGTCTCCCTTTTAGGGATTTGTCACCGTCGGCCCGCGGTGTTCATCCATCACATGACCGTTCAACCTTCTTGCCGCCACGTCGACGCCATGGTTGCGTGTCAACCATGACGACAAGTCTGTGTCATGGGGACAAGTCTGTGTCATGCTTGCGTAGGTTTGCTCCAAGCATCACAGAGTGCCGAGCTGGTTTCCTTTGGTCTGGGTCACGATGCCACTAACCCTGTGTCTGTTGGCCGCGATGGAAGTTGACACGGCTCCCTGCGCTTTAGCCACCGTGACCGTCCCGCTCCGTGAGAGGAATGAGCTATCAAATAAAGGCCCAAATAAAAAATACGGGGAAACAATCTTACCATGTGCCTACTTGTGCAAATGTATATCTATCGATTTCAAAAGCCTACAAGGAATGATGTGTCCGTGCCGCTTTGTGTCGGGGTGCAGCGCTCTAGAAGAAGCCTGAGCGATGTGTCATCTGCTGTTAACGCCACAGCGCCTCATGATTACTATTGATCGCCGTCTCGCTAGCTGCGTCCGTCTCCACGTCCATCTCTCATTGACTGGTCTTAAGGGGGCCATCTCTCTCTCCTGGTTGTTGCCGTATACACTCCCTTACGAAAGCCGGCTGACACAAGAAAAACACACACACACACACACACACTCTGTCGTTCACACACAGCTACAAGGAAGACACGTTCACGTGCTCAAATGAACTTTGTTTGCCGAGACAGAGAGCTCCATGTTGTCCCATGCAGCGTTCCTCCAGGACGCCGCTGTTCGGGCCTCATGTGAAACGAGAAGTCAACGTTGATGTATTAGTCACGCAACCTCTGTACTGAAGTCACGCCACTTCCGGAGTTCTTTAAACCCAGAGGACAATCTTTTCCGAAAGTTTGGTTGCACCTAACAAAGTTGTTTCTTGTGAATAAGGGAGTTTATTTTGAAGAAGACTATAGTCATGTAACGACACGTGTTGCTGGAAAATGCACGAAAAATGAGGAATAACTTTTGGCAAAGTCATACAAACCTTAGTTACCTTCGTTTAAATGTCTACGACTTTCATCAGGAAGATATTTCTGTGGTTACAAAACTTTAAGAAGTTTCGAATGTGGGTCTGATAACTCCATAATCCATTTGGGATATCTGTTTCCACTTTAAATGCTTTAACTTCAGGATCCATAGCTTTAAAGTTAGAAAACTGTTTCTTCCCCATTGCATTCTATGTTCAATGGGACATACAGTATGTATTGACATTCTAGATGTCTACATGTACATCAGGCGGCAACCTCCGGTTCTGTCGAGTGAAGCCAATGTGGAAGTGTCTTAAAACGAGCATTCTCTCCACTGACCAGCAGGGGGCGACTCCTCTGGTCGCAAAAATAAACATTAAAAAAAAAAATAAACAACAAAAATTATGATCCATTTAGGGTGGGTTGAGAGTGATTGACAGGTCGCTGCCAGAGTCGTATAAGGTGTCACTACGTCACTCCTCCAGTAACTTCTGAGTATTGGTTGCAAAAAAGTCAACATGGCTAAGGCCGTTTGATGTCTTTGGCAAATTTGTGAACTCCCTCATTATTTAAAGGACTACTGTGGTGATGAAGACTTTGTGTCTCAGTTACTGCAAAGGTTATTTTAACAATCAACACAAAAGTAATCTCTGTTTTAGTCTTTCATCTACACACACACACACACACACGCACGCACGCACACACACACACACACACACACACACACACACACACACACACACACACACACACACACACACACACACACTCATTACTTGGTGCTACATTTGCTAAATAGAGACATTCAGTGGTGGAAAAGGGGAAGTGCAGCATTATGACTACCCACACCCTGACATCCATGCATGTCCATAAAGTCTTCATCTTATTACCAATAGTGTGTGTGTGTTTGGTGAGAGAGAGAGTGTGTGTTACCCATCATGCATTGTGCCTGCTTGTAGGACTCGTGTTCCACGTGTTACAGTACAAACCCGTTGCACTTTGGCGTCTGCAAACGCACTTATTGGTGTGTGAGCTTTCTGTGCCGGTGTTTGTGTGTGTGTGTGTGTGTGTGTGTGTGTGTGTGTGTGTGTTCGGTATATACGTGTGTGTGTGTGTGTGTGTGTGTGTGTGTGTTTTACTGCGGGTGCCGCGCTGTGCTGATATATTACCTCATTAGCGGATGTGGACACTAATCTCCTTTGTGGCCGTCTTTCATCCTTAGCGCGGGATTTATAGACGGCCGGGTTACGGCGCCCGCCCTCACGCGCCGCCGCTGCCATACGTCAAGCTGTCGTCGGATGACGCAATACTTCGTTGAGCCTCCTCTACCCTTTTAGGGTACACGTGGTCACACCTGCTGGGTTGTACCCACCAATCTGTGGCTATGGGACACGCTTGGATATCCTCTGTGACAGAATGACGACAACTATCATTATTTTAAGGCTGTTAAATCCCTTTTAGTGATGCTGTCTGGAGATGTCGGCTTAACTTAAGACAAACTACACGGAAAGTTCTGGTCTGACAAGTTCCTTTCCCAGGGTTTTCCCCTGCGTTTTGGAAAACCCGGAAACCATTTGACAAAATGTTCCAGTCACTGGGAAAACACATGGAGAGAGAAAACAAAATAAGACGTCCTGGAAAATTCTTTCAACATCCTCCTATTTTCCCATAAACTCCATCAGCGCTGGATTTGTCTTTGCTCCACTGTATCGTATGCACCCAAACGCACCATGCAGGCCCTCCACAGGAGCAGTGAAGGCACACACACATGAGGGCTCCTCAACAGACGCAAATAGACACATGCACAGATGAAAACACACACACACACACACACACACAGGCAGATGCAGCAGAACGCAAAAAAAACAAACACACACACACACACACAGGGGTTTGGTGTCCTAGTTTCCATCTGTGGAGATGCTATTCTCTCTCTCAGGCTCTCTTCTTCACTCACTAACTCATCTAGAGGGGGGGTCTTACTGTGGTCATGTGACACTTTGCACGTGTGTGTATGTGTGTGTGTGTGTGTGTGTGTGTGTGTATGGATCAGAGCAGGCGTTTGCATCTATGCATCGCTGCTCGTGCATATATTTGATTGTACGTATGGTTTGTATGATAATGTGTGTGTGTCTGTGTGTGTTTCCTCCTCTCTGGTGCTTATTTCACCATCATAGTGTGATCTAATACAGGGATTACTATGGGCTTAAGGGAGTCTCTTATAAAAATAACAGCTCGGCGCTCCATGTCCACAACGCTGGCCGTTTGTTCTGCCGGTATCAACGCACTCTGACGGCGCCTCGCCAAAACAAACAAGGTGACACCCACAAAACTGCTTCTGCAGGGAATGACATGGACTCGTAGAGAGGACAGGCGTGACAAGCTAACCCGAAACATGGCGTAGAACTTTAACTAAACCATTTCAGTTATTTTTCATTTTTTTGTCAGGATCATGTATTTTGGCTTTGCAGCACAGACATACATCAGATTTACAGTTGATGCAGAGACATGTTACAATGGTGACGTTGAACACCGTTAAGATAATGTCCAGATATGTCATCGTTTTGGTTGTATTGCCCAATAAACTAAGAACTTAGGCTAAAGTGGTTCGGATAGGGCAGGAGTTTAAAAGGAGAGACGGAGGTCAGCGCACGTTCGGCTTCATTTCTGCTGCTTTCATCAAAATGTGCATGTTAACAACGGAACAGATGACTGTGTGATTTGAGAAGCTCAAGTTCAAGGTTTTTAGTTTTTTTACAAAAACAACAGTGTATATACACTCCTAAACCTGCCCTTGATTTGACTGTGTTGTATACTCTGATGAAGATAAATCAGATTGAGTAATTGAATGAGAAAATATCAACCCTATAAACTAATTTACTGAACTAGAGCACCAACTAATAATATTAATAATGATTTATGTTGCATTCAAACACAGAATGAAGTGTTACTTGTTGTGACAAACAGAACATTGTCTTGGCACAACAAATTGCAAAAGAAAAATGATAAAAATACTATACAAATAGCACAGCAAAAATACCAAAAGGAATACTATAGAGTTCGAACGTGGAAACATAAAACACAGAAAGTATGGCTACTCGTTCTCAGTATGATAACTTAATATTATACTGTATACTCATGTACTGTATACAACTATGAATCTGGTCCTATTCAGACTATTTGAAACAGAATACTATAGTACTATTAAATACAATAAATAATGATGGAAAAACATTTGGGTGACATTAAAAACCACAGAAGAAGAAGTACACGCGCTGTCTCCGGTCGTCATCCGGCGTCAGGGGTCGAGCTGAGCGTGTGTCCGCAGCAGACAGGTCACGTCACGCAGCAGGTGCGTGAACCTTGTGGACGCGACTCGTTGCACTTGAATCCTCCGCCAACGAAACAAAATGTCAGGCAAACGTGTCAAAATCCTTCTCGTGAACGAGAAGCCCGCGTGGGGTGAGCGCTACGCGGACCGCGCCGCCGACTGGCGCTTCGCAGACGACGCCGACGTGCCCGGAACAACGATGGAGTCCGAGTGGGAAGAGTAAGTGCGGCTACATCCAGCAGCTCTTTATGGGTGGCTAACTAGCTAGCTAGCACCGTCTTCACCTAGCAACTGAGAGCAAGTCATGGGCAATTACGAATGAAAACCATTGCGCATTAAGCGCCAGTTCGCTTTCTGTACTGGGAGTTTGGCCACTAATATGTATGTCACTGTGTTACATTTGACCTGCATAGTCTCAGAATTAACTATCTAAGTTAGGTTATGTGCTCGTGTAAGGGGCTGGCTATGCTAATGAGCGTTAGCTGGCTAGCTTGATTCTAGCTAGCATGATGCTAGCTAGCCGTAGCTTCTTGAAAGGTAACGTAAACCAGCGCCGTTACTTTGTGTCGGACAATATTGCAACATTTGTGTAGTTTATTATACAACATTTATGAGTGTTTAAACGTTATGTGCCTTTTTTGTTTTTTAGTGTTAGCTTATTGACAAACACAGTAGAATATTTGCTCGTGTATAATCAGCTAATTAAAAACAATTCTTGAATTTCGACGAGCTCCAGTACCTATTGGTTACCTTACTATCCGTCTGAATTGGCAGTATACATTTTACTCTTATTCTAGATTTCTTTTAAAATGTATGTGGTGAGGTCTGGAACCAGGCTCCCTCTTCTTGTAGCAGCATTATGTAGAAGACTCCTGTTGCACCTCCACTGCTAGTTAGTTCGTTTTTTTAATGAATTAATCCCTGTGTGTGTGTGTGTGTGTGTGTGTGTGTGTGTGTAGTTTCAGTCAAGAGGAGAAGAATCCTTTAGCTGCAAGCGCTGCTGCTGCTGATGATGATGATGATGATGATGATGATGAAGAAGAATGGTGGTGTTCTGCCCATTCTTCCCATGTGGATCTGCGTCCATCTCCTAGTGTCCCGTTCTCATCCCCTGCATCACCCTGGTCCCCACCCCTCCGAGCTTCGTGGACCAGGTCTCGTCGGAGGGGAGCCAGGAGAGCTGCTGGGTTCCACCCCTACCAGGCCAGGGGATACCGGCAATATAGAGCACCCGTTTTCAGGCGACCAAGGTGCGGCGGCTGCTGCAATTGTGACCAACGGAGATACAGGCCGAGACGATACAAGCCAAACTCGACATCATGGGAGCACCTCCCTGCGGTCATCCAGCCGACCAAGTGGTACCAGGTTGTTGGGAGCATGCAGTGCAGCCACTGCAGAGACCATGGGAGACACCAGATGACGTCCTGGATATGCCAAAGCTGCCAGGTGCCCCTGTGTTTAATGCCGTATAGGAACTGCTATGCCAAGTGGCACGGTCAGAGCTGTTGAGTTTACACGGCGAGCGTTACCTTTCCGGAGGAAAGACATCAAAAGTTTAGGTTTCCAGGACACCACATTTGGTTTTACTTTCTCCGAGTAGTTCCTTAAAGAGTACAGGGACAAATTATCGACAAAAGTTACTTAAAAAAACAGTTTTGTGGGTGGTCAACTGGTTTGCACGCCATTTATTATTTATACATTCCTACTGGGAGTCTATATTTCTTTTGAGAAAATTATTTCTATTGAGTTTTTCCTGTTTCTGTAATGTGTTTATAGTTATATTGCAGATCAGTTGCATGTGGTTGTTTTTGCTTTATTTCTAGACCACATTCAGGAGGCAAAACAAATAAAACTAACTGAACATTAACATCCAGAAGTCGGTTCTGCAGTCTTTTGAGCTTAACTTTAAGAAACATAAGTACACGTCCTATGAATCTGGTTTACATCTCATTGAGTTTGAATTCCTTTGCATCCAAGAAATGACCTGCAGAATGAGAAATATGAATCTTTTTATATATTTTTTTTGTTATTCTGTATTCACAATAAGTGTGGAGTTGACCACATGTGAGTTGTGGTTATTTACCATCACAGTTCTGAAGTTGCCACACAGTCAGTCAGCGTACAGCACGGTGGACAGAAGCGTGCAGATTTCTTACTCGAGTAAAAAGTACAACACTGTGTTCTCAGGATTTTTGCAAAATGTACTTAATAAAAGTATGATTTGGAATGACTTCTTTGCGTTTCTTGTTGAATGTTGCAGCTGTACTAGGTGGAGCTTCATCAAAATCCTCGCTACAAAGCACTGCACTACTACTTTAAATTTAAGATAGTGATATTTAGCAATGCATTATATCACAATTAAGCAATTGTTAAGCTTTTAAAAATGTTTTCCACGTGCCTTTTTCAGACATCTTGACATGTCTCGGTGAAAGAAGCACACAACCTTGACAACGAGCCGTACGACCCCGAGTCGTTCGTACTTGTACCTCAAGATTGTGCTTGAGGTACATTTAAGTAGTTGCGTTTCCAGTGGAAACCCTAAACTATCAGTTGATTGACGGAAGATTACTCCAAAACAATTCTGATAAATGGTTCACTGCTTTCGTCGCCCATTTATCAAGCAAACAAGTCAAATGATTCACGGTTCCAGTGTCTCAAATATGAGGATTATTTATTATTTGTCTGCTTTGCGTAATCGTGAATCTAATAGTTTAGGGTTTTGAACAAAACTAGTAATTTGCAGTTTACACTTTGGCAACTTGTGATGGGCACAAAACAATTATTACTAGTTGCAGCCCTTTAAAAAAAAAAAATAAAAAAAAAAATATATATATATATATATATATATATATATATATATATATATATATATATATATATATATATATATATATTCCAGCACTGAACAATTTCTGGAAGTGTCACTTTGCGGACAGCGTTTTGAAATCAGAAGTCGTTTCTCTGTTCGGTGAGATGAAATGCCAGAACTAAATTCAGAATCTACAATCAAATTCCTAAAGGATGCGTTCAAAGTCCTCACTTCCTGTCCTGTTGGTGGGCGGCGCTGCGGCTCCATCTGGCTGCCGCGTCCACCTCGTCGGTCTGGCTGCAGAAAAATAACAGATTGGTGGATGTTTTCACCAAAGCTATGATGTCCCACATGAGGCAGTGTTTTGCTTTCTTTGCTGTGTGTGTGTGTGTGTGTGTGTGTGTGTGTGAGAGAGCACACATTCTCCCTCTCCCTGGTGGTGCTGGGGTGTTTGGCAGGATAAATATAGCCGCGTTGGTGTAAAGCTGTTTTTCTCCTCGGCTTTTGTAGCTTTAATCAAAAGCAATCTGGAGGAGGGAGAAGTAGAATGGGGGGGGGGAGTTAGCCGATGCCAGAGTGTTTTATTTTAGCTCTCTTTTAAGGAGTCATCGGGGAGTGTTCAGGAGTAATGAGAACCCTGGTGGCTGGAGGAGAGGGACCGACTCTAACCTCCTCGTCCTCCATCCTCCTCCCTCTCTTTCATCCCCCCCATCCGTCGTCAACAGAGGACGAGGACGACCGCACGGGCCGCGTTCGCACTGCAGGCCCTCCTGCTCTTTCCGGATGAATCCTCTTCTCCAGTTCTTGGCCTTAACCCCCGCGTCCGCTCATCGCCGCGCTTGTGTTTAATGCGCCTCAGTTCCGTGTGTGTAATCAGCTTATCGTCTCATGATGCCACCAGGTCGGTGAAAGCCGAGTAGATCGGAATCGTTTGCCAATCAGTCGGAGAAATGAACAATTGTCAAAAAAACAAACATGTTCTGAGTCGTCACATGTAGGTCACATGTCCCGTTTTGTAGCACAACAACCAGCACTCTGTGTATCTTAATATGCAAGAACATATTCATATTCAGTTAATCATCCGTTCCTCTCTAAAACTTGTTTGTCACCGTAAACAACGAGGCCTTGGACTGGTTCCTAAATTCCAGAGCTTTCAACACATCCCCCCTCAGTGGGTGGAGTCCACTGAGCTCAAGGAGAAGATACTTTTTTGATTACATTTAAATATGAATATTAATACAACAAAAACATGATTAAAGTTAGGGAAATAACTGATGGAAGAGCCAATTTGGACTTGAAGCCTCTTGGAGGCAGCATTCTGCAGTGTTGCTAGTCGCTGGGAGGCAGACGGTGGGCTGGACCAGAAAGAGCTGCGTGTGTTTTGTGCACTGACTTGCAAAACTGAGGAAGAGTGTGAGATGCTGTCAAAAGCTGCAGGAATAACTGGTAATTTGACCGTGAGTTATGATTCTTAAAAAAAAAAAAAAGTCTTTCCCTGAAGTAGAATAAAGGTTGGGATCACTGCTAGGCCTGTAATTAAGGATCAGATTTATTATTTATCTGCCATTATTTTATTGATTTGTTGTTGGGTCAATAGCAATCATTTGGATTTTTTTTGGTATGTTTGTTTAAGGGGAAATACTTTGATGCAGTCCATTAGCAAAATTTGGGCCGTTTTATTCTCCTGTTAACTGATTGAGTTGTTCCTAAACTCTGCCTGGTGTGGCTTGTTTTTTAGGTAAATGAACAAAAAAATAAGTTTGGAAATGTATGTGGCATTTAAAGTACCAAAAATATCGTTCTTGTCTCTGTATTGACGCTCATCAACTCGTTATTGATCAACTTAAAAAAATCTGCCAGTGAATCAAAGTTTCTTTGGGGAACAACGATGTGAAAGAATGATTTCAAGTGTGAGCACTGTAGACAGCGTAAAAAACATAATGAAATCAGAAATTGGACTCTCCGCTGTAGCGTGCGAACGCAGCCAACGTATAGTCGGTGTACATATGTGTGACGGGACAAATAGAAAGCAAGAAGACGGGAGATTCTGCTTTGGCAAGCGACTTAAAACTCCTCTCGTTATCCAGTTGGCGTTGTGTGCTTCCATTTGGAGGCCAGACGCAGCCCACAGTGGAAGCCAAGCTGCTCCCCGCTAGAACTGCCATCTTATGATCTTAGAAAAAAAGAGAAAAAACTTCCATGAAAGCCTTTTTTTCTCCCCTGGACCACTCATTGGCAGCAGTGCAGCTCTTTAGGAAGTGCAATGTTCCATTTCCTGTTTCACAGTCACTGCGATTGAAGCCAGGCTTTTTGGTTGGCAAGGTGTTGGGCTGCTGCCTGTTGGAACCATCACTGTGATACCAGCGTCGGCCGCATTACGTACCTCAGACAAACCAATTCTCTTCAAATCTAATCTCTTCTTTTTCCTAAACTAGGTGATCTGGGTGTGTAATAACTGCCGGAAGCAGCAGGAGCTCCTGACCAAGCCGGGCGAGTGGTTCACCGGTCCGGCCGGGAAGCTCGCCGGCCTCGGGTCGGCCGTCAGCGAGCCGTCCGTGTGCCAGGCGCTCGGCGACCAGAAGCTTCGGTCTCGCTCCCAAGCCCCTCCGGGCTCCACCGCCGCGATCCAAGACCCCAACCGACTGGGCGCCCCCGGGGCCGGGCCCGGCGCCGACGCCCGGTCGCGCAGCGAGCCGCCCCGAGACACGTAAGCTGAAGCAATTGTTGTTGGACAAGACGTATTGAAATGTTCCGTTTAGCTAAAGTGATGCAGAAGACGTATTACACACTATACCAACATTTTACATTATTTAACCAGGCGGCAACCTCGGGGTCGGAAAGGTGAAGCCAATCTGACCTTAACCCTGCATTCTTTCTAATGGCCAGCAGGGGGCGACTCCTCTGGTGGCAAAAATAAGTCAGATTGTATAGAAGTCTATGAGAAAATTACCCGTAGGACTACGGTTTTGAATCCTCTAGTTCAGCATTTTGGACCGTCGCAATCTTTTTTTTTTTGGAACCTGAAGTGACACAAGAGGGTGGAGTTAAATTCAACCAAATGCTGAATGAGACCTTTTTAAATGTTACAATTAACTGAAAACACACTGTGAGGTTAATGTTCGAAGACAAAAATACAGGCAACACCTAGACCGCCGTGGTAGCAGCCTGTCAATCACAAGGTAGCCCCACCCTAAAGCGTACCCTTCTTCATATTATATTTTTACTATAAATGGAGCATAATTTACTAAATAAACACCGTACTGTGTTGAAGAAGACTTAAAACTAGAGACTGAGACGATAAACTCATGTTTACAATGTTTACTGGGATAATAACAGGGTTTGTACGGTCATGGAAAACCGGGAAAAGTCATGTCATTTTAAAATGGTTATTTTAGACCTGGAATAACCCCAAAGTTTTCTAAAAGTCATGTAAATGTGTTATATTCATGTGTTCATGTCGTTCATTTACGCTGAGTTTGAAATAATGAATATGCTTTTAAAAGAAAGACGCTCAAAATATAAGCAGGCATACATACAGGCATCTATATAAATGTTTATTCTTTTCATCAAACTATTGTCTCATTCATTTGAGTCATTTAAGGTTTACTGTATGCTTTGTATTCTCATTGTTAGTTTAAATACTACATTTACTCACTTTTTACTGTTTACACCCAGATTTCACAAAATGTTTGGCCATGGAAATTTGGTTTAAAGTCATGGAAATCCATTAGTCAAAATGTGTTGAACCCTGTTATACATCAAGGGAGAAGTTGAGTAATTTTCTCATAGACTTCTATACATCTAACGGGACTTTGAAGAGTTGCCCCCTGCTGGCCATTGGGAATAATGCGGGTTTAAGACACACTTCCTGATAGGCTCCGCCGGAGGCGGCTGCTATTCTGTTCATCACAGGCAGAGTTTGACTAACTCTGTTAAATTGCGTCCTCTCAGCCACCAGGAAGAAAACAGTCCTTGTAGAATATGTTAATATTTATGTTATCGAGCATCATCCTGCATTCATCATTCACGTCTTATATACAGCTCTCTAAGTAAGCGGCCTGTGTCACTGTTTCCTCTGCCGTTCTGATTGTAATGGAAGAACACACTGGATCGTAGAATGTGTCACTGGACCACCGATGTTGACCATTAAATGTTTTTTTCCTCTCTCCCTCCAAATATTGATCGCTCCCCAGGAGAAATGGAAGGGGAGGCGGAGGAAATGGTCGGGGAGAGCGCCGGCTGGGTCAGCCTAGACTGCAGACCCAGGTCTCCATGGACCGGGACCTCCGGGGGGATTCCAGGGAGCGCAGGGAGAGCCGGCGGCTGTCGAAGGGCCGCTCTCTGGACCACGACCCTGTGGGAGGAGTCGGCGGGGTAAGGCGGACAGAAGAGGGGGGTTACCACCACATGGACCACAGCGGGGGCCCCCCTCGCCAAGCGGGGCCGGTCCCACCTGGAGGCCGGGGCCACCCTGCAGCCGCACAGGGTCGCGTTGGGGGCGTGGGAGGGGAGGCCGGGGACGGCGTGCGGCCCGGACAGAGGACGGTGGGTGGGGTCGCCGGGCCGCACGAGCACACCCTCGCCCAGCAGACCATTCTCCCCGAACTCAGAGAGCCTCCCGGCTCGGCCCTGGGCCAGGGGCCCGTGGTGAGACGGACCAAACGGGAAAAGGCCGAGAGCATGCTGCGCAACGACTCGCTGAGCTCCGACCAATCGGAGTCCCTACGCCCGCCGCCGCCGAGGCCCTACAAGTCGAAGCGGGGGATGGGCGCCGGAGGGAAGAGGCAGACCAGCGTCAGCAGCTCGGAGGAGGAGGGAGGGACCACGCCCGAGTACAGCAGCTGCGAGGACGGAGAGATCGAAAGTGTCAGCGAGAGAGGTGAGAGACGATGTCAGGAAACAAACTACCTTTCCTGTCCCCCAGGGGAGGGTGTGGAAAGTATCGACGTCTGTCAGGTCATTCATTTGTTTATCCATCAAATGAGATATCTGAGGTAATTTTATATTTCGAGAAAGTTCACCACTGCTTCATGGCAGCTTCTTACACTTAGTAGGTACTTTTAACGACACGTCGACACAAAACAAGTCTAAATCACCACACGCACATATCTCTCAGATCACGTGCTAAACTGATACGACATGACATAATAATAACAATAATCTTAATTTGTATCGCACATTTCCTATAGACCACGGAGCTCAACGTGCTGTACGTTTTAAAAATAATCTGAGCTTCCATTTTAAGTGTCATTTAAAGAATGCCAACAGAGGAAGGGGTTTCTCTGCAGCTTTGAGCAGCTTCCTCTGTGCAGTGCATTGTGGGACAATAGTGTACACCTACGGCACACAAAATCTGATGTTTTTTTTGTCTGCGTATACTGTCTCTTTAAGCATACTTAATTATCTCTTTTGTAAGTATGGAGTCAAATCAACTTCAATCCACAGCCAAGCAAGAGAAAAAGAGAGTCTCTACCAAGCTAGCTACCGCTACAGCAGAGTGGCTATTGTTTAAGAAAGGTTGCTGGAGGTGAATGCAAAATAGTTTTACAAAATGCTTTGCATTGTTGAATAAAAGTTGGTGAACTTCACAATAGAGATAGTACAGAGGAGTGATTCCTGCAGAATGTTTTGTGAACGGATTCAATGTTCCTTTAGTTACTTTCCTCAAGGCACGCGGGAGCAGAGCGTCTCCTGCTATATTTTACAGACAATGATATTGTGCAATTTATTTCACACACTTGCACTCTATTTGGGTTTAATCATTGCAATGTATGCGTTATGAGGCAATGCATTTTGTGTGTGTGATTGAACACTTTCACGTTACTGCTGCATCATGGGAGATGAATGTAAGAAGTTTGAGAGCGTTATTTAGCCTCAGTGTGCCGTCTTCAGTCAGATTTGAATCCTCTCTTCTTTGCCCCTGTGGGTTCAGTGATCAGACCAGGTAAGACTGCTCTGCTTCTCAACAGCGTTTCTTAAAATGTCTTAAAATCCGCAGTATTACGCACCTCAACCACTGGAAAACACAAGCGTCTCAGAAGCTTCCTCAATGGTATCTGAACATCAGCGTGAGCAGCGTGCACGCTAACATGTGCACGTGAGCCCAGCGGGTATCTGAATGCTTCCTCGTGTGTCAGATTGTATTGTTTTCAGCTGAGCCCCGAGGGGCAGGGGGGAGGGGGGGAGGGGGTGTCCCACACTGAGCGTACATGCGTGTGCACGTTAGTGTGTGTGTGTGTGTGTGTGTGTGTGTGTGTGTGTGTGTGTGTGTGTGTGTGTGTGTGTGTGTGATGGGGCAGTTTGACCCCAGTTGATCCCGCATGTGGCATCACATTGCCAACTATGTCTCCAAGCCCGAGAACACACTTTAATGTCATGTCCAAGCTGGGCCACGTCACTTCTCTAAGCACTCCAAAGACTCCTCTAGCTCACTGCTAGCATCCATAAGGGCGGGATGGCGCTCTCCTATTCTGATTCTAGTTGACCTCCTTGCGAGAACCTTCTTTAAAGTGAGGCCAGTGAGGAAAAGCCTTAAGCTGCATTCTTTTTAATGGCCATAAGGGGGCGACTCCTCATGGCGCAAAAATAAATCTAACGTGTATAGAAGTCTATGAGAAAATTACTCTACTTCTCTCTTGATTTATTCCCCCAGTAAACATTTTAAACATGAGTTTCTGGTCTTAATCTTTAGTTTCAAGTCTTCTTCAATGCAGCATGATGTTCATTTTTTATAAATTATGCTCCATTTAGAGTCAAATAGACCATAAAGCGGGGTATGACAAGGCAAGGCAAGTTTATTTGTATAGCATTTCAAGGCGATTCAAAGTGCTTCACATAAAAACATTAAAAGCATCAAAACATAATGCAGAGAAAACAGGATTTAAAACAGTTAAGAAAACATTAAAACAGTCAGAAAGCTAAATAAAAAAATAAAAGGAAATAAGAAATAAAAGGGTATGCTTTAGGGCGGGGCTACCTCGTGATTGACAGGTCATTTTCAGAGCCGTATACAACATCTCTACTACGTCACTCCTCTTTAGTCCAACTTATGGTCACTTAGATCGACTGCTTGCAAAAAAACTAAGTCCACTACTTAAACACAATCTATAATTCTGTCTCTTCCACAAAAAGAAAACTCACAAGGTCGGTCACGATGGAAAAAGTTGTTTGTGTGCCTTTGATTGGTCAAGAGAACGAGGGAGCGTCGCACGCAGCACCAGCCGGCCCGGACCAGACCAGGACCCCTTTGACATCGACCAAGTGGAGGTTTAGGATGAGTGTTCTGTCGGGCCAAGTTTTTTTTAAACAACAGCGGCGTGGCAGCGAGACGCTGCTTCCTTTTTTAGCTTGAGACTGAAGCCAGGTCAGCTCCGAGATGAGCATGCTGGCAGCCGAGAAGCGTCCAGGCATGTAAATCATTGTGAGATCAGCTTAGGGAAACACACACACACACACACACACACACACACACACACACACACACACACACACACACACATATATGCAGTCACAGTACAGTAGATCCTATTATGATCTGTTTAGTATCCTCCTACACACTACTAACTCATCCTCAGATAGGAAGGAAGGCAGGAAAAAGCACAACACAAATATGATAATACATCATGATGCCTTGATTTACAACTTTTGCTTATCCCAGAGTTTGTCAACCTTTTGATAGACACCCAAATTCTACAGCACTTAGTAACTATGTCAAATTGTTGTATAGCCTAAGCTACTGTAGGCTACGTGGTTTTATTGAGCTTCTAGCTAGCAAAATGCTCTTATTGTATTTCAGATTCCTTCGCTAAACAATTACACAGTGTATATGTCCAGGGCTTTTATTGTGAAAAATTGGAAGGAGTTGATCCATAGACTGTATATAAGAAGTGGACATCATCATTGTGATGTCACCCATTGGTCTGTGGACTGCTGTTTTGTAGCAATTTCGCTTCCACCATCTTGGGTTACGGCAGTCGCCATGTTGTTTTTTTCGCAACCGATGAACAGAAGTTACCATATTTAGGCTGTGACCTGTCAATCACAGTAAGCCCGCCCTAAAGCATACCATTAATTAAATGATCATCATGCTGTATTGAAGAAGACTTGAAACTAGCGATTGAGCCATAAACTCATGTTTACAGTTTACTGAGGTAATAAATCAAGTGAGAAGCAGGCTCATTTTCTCATAGACTTCTATACATTCAGACTTCTTTTTGCAGCTGGAGGGTTCGCCCCCTGCTGGTCAGTAAAGGGAATACACGTTTTAGGACACTTGGCAGTCGGCAGAAACAAAGGTTTCTACCTGAGTGGATCTGGTCTGCACTACCTTTGTAAAAGTTGAAAGAAGTAATTAAATTTGTCGCCCGGACCTATGGCGCCTCCGAATTCTTCTACTCTACTGTGTACATTTTGAATATGTCCATTTCACACAATGTGAATTAATCTGATACCTCAGAAAAATGTATCTTGTTCAGGACTGTCGCTTGGAAAAGTATTCATGATAATTAATAGCACAACAAAACAGTGTGTAAAGGCCTTAAGAATTATAAGGAAAATTAGGAAAGCAGTTATTTTGGTCTAACATAACACTCTTTGTTACCTTAGCTGCTTGGTCTACATGCTGTCCTACTTTATTCTTACATAGTTTGTTTTTTCAAACAGCTATGTTTTAATTTAGGATGAAGAGTAACTGATGTGTTTAGCTAAAGCAATGCTATCAAAGCTACTGTTGGCTGACGAGTAGACGTCCTCTAACCCAATAAAGAACAGGATAGAGTCGCTGATCGCACCCAGGAGGTTTCATGTGGACATACTACACAATAAATGTGCTAATAAGTTGCTTCATGACCTTGGAAGAAGTGTAAGCTAACCGCTATAGTAAGCTAGCTAGCTGGATATGCTAAAGTTTGCAGCTTTTGTTTGAGCAGAAAGTGTTCCTTACACTTTTGCCCTTCTGTTTTTTGGGTTTTGGAAAGGCTGGAGAGAAAAGAGCTGCCCAAAGCTTTGACTGAGGAGTCTCTGATAGAGGGAGAGGTTTAGCTAACGGTTAATGGACATTTACTGGTCAAAGCGCAGATATTCCATTTTAAGACGGTGCTGTGGAAAGTAAACTCTGTGTTGTGCTCAAGTATTTTCTCTGATTTAGTTTTTTTTTCTCCAGTTTTCTGCTCTTGCATAACAGTCCTGTGCATTCTTTAAAGTAATTGGTCCAGCTTTGATGCCTTTATTCCTTATAATTAATAATTATATTTCCATGTAAGTACATTGAGCGGGAAAACAACTGAAGTTCCTTGTTTGTGCTCACATAGTTGGCTAATAAAGGTTATTCGAATTCTAATCAAACAAGTATCAATGTATCAGTTTTCAAGTGTCCTGACCCCATAGTGACTTCTCTTAGGTCTAAAACATAAGAACACACATTCACCCAGGTGGCCAACCCACAAAACCACACTGGGGTCGTGAAGCGGAGAGCTCAGTTGTCCATCGCCGGAGCGTTGGCTTTGAGGTTACGTAACGTCACTATAAGTTGTCACAACCCGTTAGCCTCACAGCCTCCTGGCTCCTAGGCACGCTTGGCTCTGTTTTAGTCCGTGTCATAACAGTGCCGTCTCCAACGCCGCCCCTCGGCCCGCGTGTACGGAGGAGGCTGTGTCTTTTGGACTGAAGCAGGAGACGGGGTTGAACAATAGAAGATACTGTGTGTAATTCTCTGAAATATCCCACTGAACATGAGAGAAATACACCCAGTTCCTGTCTGTCACGGGTGATACTGAAAGAAATTGTCATGAAGTCGTGTTTGCGTGCATCCAGTTTACTCTGGCTGTAGCGCAGCATTAATACAATCACCTATTGAATTGATGGGAAACTGTGCCATGGAGCCCATTATAGCAAAACTATCTCTACATTAAATACACTTACCAGCTGTGTCTGAAGCTTTCTGCAATGGAGCGTTCTGGGCCGTCACAGGGATGGATCTGTTGAGATTGCATTGCAGGTCTTGCCGCTTTAGCAGGATCCATCCACTGATGACGGTACGAGACTGTATGAGCTTTGGAAGAAGCTGGTAAGTGGACTTGATTAGAGATTGTTTTGTAAAATTATTTCAAAGGTCCATAATTAACTTTCAGGTCACTTTGAAGTCGCACATTTAGTGGCATAGAATTCCTATTCACATCTGTTGTGTTAGCATGAGCCTGGCCAGTCGGAGCTCCTACCACTGCTCTGCTTTCATGTTATTATAATATATTTTTTAGATGGCTAACAGATAACACATCTTTAAATTTAACGGAAAAAAAAGTTTTTTATCAAAAATGTAATACATATAAATATTGTTTTTACATATTTTTTGTATGTTTTTGATTCATTTTCATATTTTTTTCAAATTCCATTTTCAGATAAAAAGAATAAAATTGTGATTTAATTATTAAATTAATTTAATAATAAATCATTTAAAGACAGAATAAGTAAATACAATAATTAGATTTATACATATATCAATATAATCACATTTTTACATGTACTTTGTTAGAGAATGTGCACAATATGACGACAGGGATCAGCAGACTAGTATTTTTAAAAAATGTTGTGTGTGTGTTGATCTGTTTGCTGTAGTAATGCATACAGTGACAGGAAGGTAGAGCAAAAAAAAGAAAAATAATTCATCATAACACGCCCACCCACACACATGGCCTTCACATTTGTTCACAGAGTTTTGTAGTACATGGATTTGGTTGCAGTAAATCAGACAGATGGACAGAACCCGATCTAATTTAAACGTTTTTGACTTACTGAAAATGTAATTCCTCAAGTTGTTTGATATTATTGTGGCAGAAAGCATCAATAAATGCAAATAATATGAATTATTTTCTGCAACTCTTAATTTTGCCTCACAACACCAGATTGGAGTAATTCCACAACATCATTTCTGGGAGTGATTTTAAGCATTTTAAACTAGTTTTGGTATCATCACTACCACTGTGGTGATTACATTCATAATTCTAGCTCAGGCTTGAAGATTCAATAAACCTAACCCTCTTCACTGTAAACAAATACCTTCCACATGTGCCTGGGCTGTGTTTGAGGACGCTGGCTGGTATGTGCAGTGTATACAGCTCCTCCTGTATGCGTACGTGTGAATGTATGAAGGAGGACTCGGCTTCATCCACACATTCTGAGCCAGTCTCTTTTCTCTTGCAGGCGACTGGGAGTGCTACCCACATGACCCCACCGTATGGCATGTAAGTCCATTTTGACATTTTTTATTTGGATCATATTCCCCTTTTAAGTTTGCCGATCAGCATGGAGCGGTGGCTTTTACTTTGCCTTTTTAAAGGAGATGAGAAGAGTGTTGGTGGAATCCGTCAATGTAACAAGTGAGTTTTCTACGGACAGACTTTCCAGACCAGGTGTTTACTCCAGCAAATGAAAAAAGGCTTTTTCCAACTCAACGCCAAAGGACTGCTGTGTGTACCAGTCGCAAACTTGAGCTAATGTATTTCTAGGAAAAGCTGCCAACTGTTGCAAAGTCCATCAAACGCTGGCTTTTAAAGAAACCGGACACGCATTACGTTATTACTGAAATGGAAATGCAATGCACCTTTGGCACATATGCATATCAGACAACTATTTTAAAGGCACACTTTGGCATGTTAAATTTATATTTCACACAGGAAGCTTAGCGAGAAGACGGGAAGACACTTAATCCGGATCAGAACATGCAGAATGTCACCACATTTAAACTGTTGACGTTCCTCCGGCCGATCTTGCGTTTCCTTGTCTATATATTTGGGGTAAATGTCTGCCGTCTCCCCCGTCGCAGCATCCCGTCACCTGGCAGCCATCCAAGGAGGGAGACCATCTACTCGGACGAATCACCCTCAGCAAGAGGAGCGCCACCATGCCAAAAGAAGCCGGAGCGCTGCTGGGGTTAAAGGTCAGAGCGGGCAGCAAAGCTATTATTATTTTAATGTCACGCATGATGGATCTGTGACAAAAATCTCTCTCTCTCTCTCTCTAGGTGGTGGGAGGCAGAATAACGGAGTCAGGGAGATTAGGTGCCTTCATCACTAAAGTCAAGAAGGGAAGCCTGGCTGACGTGGTGGGACATCTCAGAGCAGGTAGTCTGACCCGCCGCTGTTACACAACCGCCACGCAAAGACGGGGGAAAAAGACAAACCTTTAAAAAGCATCACGACGCCTTAAAATCAGTTTGAGATGTCTATGCTGCACTTCAAATGCAATGTGTTAGATTAACAGGGCGGTTTGGCTCAATACATTGTGTTTGTTGTAGCTTTGTGGTTTCATATCTTTAATTAGCGCCATTGGTTAAGACGGTTAATAATCAATATGTTTGTAATTGTCAACAAATGTCGTATAAAGAGACAAATGAGACATTTATTACAAGGATTGTGTGTATCAAATTCTGATGTTATCCCTTTGTGCTCTGCTCTATTGTCGTCCAACCACTATTACAACAGATCAATGAGCCACACTGTTGCACTTAGTGACATATTCCTTCATTACTAATGTATGAACACACGGTTTATTGTGACTCCAACCCTGCTGCCCGAATGCTCCCTGACAAAGTCAAACGTGTATCACTGCGCGTCTTAAAATAGTCCCCAACCAATGCACCGTTCCCTCGCGTTTGAGTGGCGTTTGCTTGAAAGCTACAGTGCTGCTTTAGGAAACTACAAAGCCTGTAAAAAAAACCCATTAATTTAATTTATTTTTTTACATTTGTGACCTGGCATGAACGGGTTGTGAGGAAAAGGAGTAACGTGTTGTTGGTTTTGGTCTTCTCATGGGATTTGGTGACAAAAACGAAAATATATATATGCAATGCAGATGAAAGGTCCCTAAATTGGTTTGAATCCCTGACTCACGCCAAACGTTTTACACGCGTGTCCCGATTCCAGGGGATGAAGTTCTGCAGTGGAACGGGAAGCTGTTACCGGGGGCGACCATGAAGGAAGTTTACAACATCATCCTGGAATCTCAAGCCGAGCCTCAAGTGGAGCTGGTGGTATCCAGGCCTATTGGGTGAGTCAGGAATAAAAACACACCCTCATGCGCCCGGCAGTGTCGGATTCTGATATTTGTAAAAAAAAAAAGAAAAGAATAATGCATCCCTTTGGTTCTGAGTTAGTCGGAAGTCTAAATGTCGCATTGGATTGAACTCCTATGTAACCAGGCTGTGTTTACTGACTCAGAGTTGGCCGACCGGAGACGGGACGTTTGTTTGTATTCTGACTGTGACTGCATTCAAAATTAATCCCCCCCCAAAAAAAATAGCCTGCAACTCACGCTGCCAAGTTTTATAACGGGAGCGTCTCAGTTTTTTGTCTTGCGTGTCCCCTTTGAAAAAGTGTTTATTTCAGATATTTATCCGTTAATATGTAAATGTAAAACTCAACCAAGCCGGTTGTGATTATATTTGTGAGTGCAATAGTTTTTCTGCAGTTTGAAAAGTGGCTGATTTAAAAGAATGCATCATTTCTAGCCATGATTATGTATCATTATGTATTTAAGACACATAATGGTTCCTATGTTCTCTCTAAAATGACCGGTCGGCCTTCATGGGCTTATTCAAATATAACTTTATTTAACAGAATGACGGAGTATGAGGTGGTGGATGCTGGATTATGGACGAATTTCATTATTTCATACAGACAGGAAATATCTATCATGACTGAAATGATGAATTTATTTTGAGCTAATGCTAACTTAATGATTTATGTCTGGATATCATTTCTTTAAATGTCACAAATACTCAATATATATGTTTTGCTATTGATGATAAATCGTCAGGTTTCTTTTCCAGTAAACTATTGTGGGATTAGTTCAGTTTGTGTGAAGCTCTGAGAATGAACGCTTAGACGAATGATGCATTCAGTGTGTGGGAAGTTTATTTAAATTTAACCATAGCCACATATTTATCGATAAGGTGTTTACACTATAATACCAAGACACATTCAACTTTACCTCTGGAACATCTATACATAGTTAGTGCTTCATTTTACAGGTCTGTAGTTTCCAAATAATATCCTTACAATATTTTTGGATACTTCCACGTAGAACAACGAGTGACACATGTGCAGGTTGAGTTTCAGGATCTTTGCTTTGCTATTGTTGTGAGTAAGATGTGAGTAAGGTGTTGTAACGGGTTTATATTTCACAGTAAACGTCCTCACTGTTTCTTAAAGCTCCTGCAGCCTTTCTTAACATTTAACTCAATGTACTCTTTGATGGGAAAAATAGTTGAATGTATTAATTTCTCTCCAAACACTCGCGAAGGGTTTATAGAAAATATCAGTAAGTAATCTGCCCATTTTATTAGGACCCCTTAATCCTCTCACGCTTATGGAAATATCTTTTGTTTTGCTGGTGCCATTTTGCCTCCCTAAATGAACTGAACTGAATCCTGATTAGTTGGGAGGCCAAATTATGCAAATATTGGCTTTTGCGAAACCTGCTGCAGTTTGTCGTCTCTAATTGAATTGAACCAAACGTTCAAGGGATGCAAAATGGCCGATGGGAAATGTCCATCAATGTAGCATTGCTTTTGCAAGCGTTTTAAACTGTTTGTGCAGCGTCTGGAATTCCTCTTTTTGCATTCCTGGTTAAGTCTTAGGATCCCAAAGTGAAATCCAGCCCTTACAGTGTCAAATAAGAAATGCTTATTTCTTTTTTACTCTCATATGGTTTGAAAGTTGGGACGTTGGGATTCATAAAGCAAGGAATATTTTCATTTTATTTCATTTACATGTTTTACATTTGTTTTATTTTGGAATGGCCCTCCAAGGCAACCTAGGGTCCAGGAAACACTTATCAGTGTAATATTTGTACTTGAAATCAAAAGTTTAAATTTTAAAAACTTGAAAAAGTTTAAAAAAAATGGGAAAATATACTTATTTGCTTTCTTTCCCAGGATGAAATGAGAAGATGGATATCTTATGTTTGCATGTTAGCTCTGAAGCTAGGAGGCTGTTCACCTTCCGGTCTTTATGCTAAGCTAGGTTAGCCACGTCCCAATTCTGGCCTTGAACTTAATACACAGACATGAGAGTGGTATCCATCTTCTCATCTATCGCTCAGAAAGATTGTGATTAAGTGTAAATTTCACTATTCAAGGCATCTTAACATACTGCCTTCTCATGTCCTACAAACAAACACTGACAAAACCTCCTGCAAATATTGCTGGTGGGGCAAAATAAATCATAATAATCAAGTTGAATTTAAAAAAAAAAGAAAATTACACTGATATGTGTTACACAACATGCCATGCTTTCTATATATTAGATGAGCAGTGCAGTGGATTCTAGTGTGTCCGTGGGATTCTTAATTGTAGTGGTGGTGGTGGATAAGAAAAGATGGTGGTGTGGACAGAATTGAGCAACCGGTTCCCATCCATTACTATTTCAGATCAGAATGTCTGAATGGGAAACACTGCAGTCGTGAGAGGAACTTGGCTCTACTCACATCTGCCTTCTGCTTTTCCATGGTTTTCTTATTTTAACCACACAACATTTGAATCTCCAAATAACTTTGAATCGCAGTGCTACTTTCTTCCACTTAACTACTACTACATCTTTATGCATGTATGCCTGTGCATCGAGAACTCTACTCGCTGTGTTTGACCCCGCTAGACGCTCGATGAGAGGCTGACGCTGCCTTTCTGCTTCTTTTCCAGTGATATCCCAAGAATCCCCGACACGTCCCACCCTCCATTAGAATCTAGTAGGTATCTGCTGTGGGATGCTGGGACATCCATGCATTTCTACGTCTGTCTGAATCTCTTATGGCGGATTTGATGTCTTGTACAAAACAGTTTTTTCCTTTTTATTTTTGTTATTTTAGAATAATTTACATGTTTGATGCATAAAACTACTTCTATATTAAATGGAGATGGTTTTGATTTGATGTATTGCAGGTGATGATGAATTCATTTCAAATTTAATTAAAACATTTGATCAACAAAAATGTCTGTGCTCTGTGGAGGTGATTAGCTTAGCTTAGCATCTGTCCATTTCAGATTTATGTCCATAAACACCTCTGAAGCACCGATGAACACGTTGTATCTCATCTGTACAATCCACATTCAAGCTGGAATAATTGATTAACCACTTGAAATAACTTATGTTAAATCCTTAATTACATTTCTGTTTACTTTCTGATATTCAAGATTTAATGGGTTAATTAGTGAACTTAAGAGATGGGTTCCAAATATGGTCACTGCAGTTCATTGGTCATTGGTGAGTAGTTAACTAACTACTACTGAGTAGTTAACTAACTACTACTGAGTAGTTAACTAACTACTACTGAGTAGTTAACTAACTACTCACCAATGTACAAATCCATCTCTTAACTAATAGTAGATGATAAGACCACATTTAGACATCCGAGGCCTCAACATGAACATGAGACTCAAAGTAGGACAGAAGCTTGGTAATTTGTCATCCTGGCAGGTGAGCTGCGGTCCTTTTATGTTTCCCAAAGAAAGGCATGGATGTTAGATATTACGTAGATATGAACACACTGACTACAGTATTTTCTGTATTTTCCTCTTTTTGCGGTCAGAAATAGAGATGACATTCTCTTTTTTCAATTCCCCCCCCCTTCTGTATTTGAAGCAGGTTCCAGTTCTTTTGAGTCCCAGAAGATGGAGAGACCATCCTTAAATGTCCTGTCTCCCTCCAGTCCTGGGATGCTTCAAGACGCTCCTCAGTTAATGCCCGGGCGGCTCTCAGTGAGTGTGTGCTTTGTGAGCGTTGGCGCCGTTGATGCGTTCAAACGAAGTCCAGGGATCAGGATGTTTCCTCTGTGTTTCCCCAGGTGAAGCTCTGGTACGACAAAGCGGGTCATCAGCTAATAGTCAACGTGCTGCAGACCGCAGAGCTTCCTCTCCGGCCTGACGGGCGGCCGAGGAGCCCCTACGTCAAAATGTACTTCCTCCCTGACCGCAGGTAAGCCGCCCCTCCAAAGGGAGTCCTCCGGATTAAAAGCAGTCTAGGTGGTGCGTTCACACCATCCAGAACAACACAAGAACCGTTGCATCTCCAGTCCCCATAGTGTGGAAACTACACAAATGCACAATCTATGACATCACCAACATGCTTTCAACGCTCTGATCCCCCAAACCCGCCGGGGATGGAAGTGTTTTCTTCAAAGAATCGCCAAAGCTACACCGTTTATCATAGCCAGAAATCAGAGTCGTCATATTTAGTATGTGAAATAAAGTAACCAGAACGAAGGTTAACATGCCTCATTTACATAAACCGTTTGCTTTCACCAGATTCTGTAAAAAAAATTAATTCTGAGCGCAACTAGGAAGCCATGATTGATTTGCCAAAGAACAACAGTCACACAAATTAAATTAAACTTTGACTGAACCTCAAGCTGCTGAATACAGAGAGGAGAGGAGAGGAGGGGAGGAGAGGAGGAGAGGAGGGGAGAGGAGGAGAGGAGGATAGGAGGAGAGGAGAGGAGGGGAGGGGAGGGGAGGAGAGAAGGAGAGGATAGGATAGGAGGGGAGAGGAGGAGAGGAGAGGAGAGGAGAGGAGAGGAGGAGGAGGAGAGGAGGGGAGGAGAGGGGAGGAGGGGAGGAGGAGGAGGAGAGGAGAGGAAAGGAGAGGAGGGGAGGAGAGGAGAGGAGGGGAGGGGAGGAGGAGAGGAGGAGAGGAGAGGAGGAGGGGAGGAGGAGGAGAGGAGAGGAGAGGAGAGGAGGGGAGAGGAGGAGAGGAGAGGGGAGGAGGGGAGGAGAGGAAAGGAGAGGAGGGGAGAGGAGGGGAGGGGAGAGGAGGAGAGGAAGAGAGGAGGAGAGGGGAGAGGAGAGGAGAGGAGAGGAGAGGCTGTAAGTGGAGGTTGTAAAGATGTAAATAGTTTAATGTGTATGACATGTTGAGCCTCCATTTCTTATAACATTGGTAACACTTGTGGCAACTTGGAAAACAAGTTGTTTCTATAGATTCCATTGTTTGCCAATTTTTGTAAAAGAAATTATCAAAGAAATTCAACTTTTTTATGATCTATGGCATCATATCTGTGTTTTACTGCACTAAAGAGTTCTCTCTACTTCTACCCATAATTGTTCTGTTTCCATAGAGGTGAAGGACTTTTATATATTGCAGTGAAAATAAATCAAGGCCCCAAAACTGCTTTGGGTTCAGAGGCTTAAAGCCTGGATTTAAAGCTTGCGTCCATATTTTTCGGTTCATTGGAGCCCTGAAATTCAAATTCGTGCAAACGAGAAGAAGGCAAGTCGGGACAAGCGATCAGCAACCCCGGCTGACTGAGAGAGATCGAGAGTCCTCCTTAAAGGAACAGGTCAAATGGTTGGAGGTTCGGGTTGGACGAGCTCCTTCTCCACAGTCAGTGTATCATGAGAGTCGATGGAGTTTGAAGCAACAGCAAAGTTCCCGTACGGCTGAGGAACGAACAAAGGTCAGAGGCCGTCTAAGTGTCGGGTGTGTCGAGTGTCCTCAGCGCTGTACGTTACCACCAGACACCGGGCTCCTTTTACCTGGCCGGACTCGGGAGTGCTGGTCTGCCTCCGCATGGATTTGTTGTGTTATTGTGTGACTCTGATGAATCCGGAAAAAAAGCTCAGTCACAAAAGCCCAACCCTCAGCGATGGAGGCAGCGGTAGAGCCAGCAACTCGGCGTCGATGCGAGGTGACGTGTCTGTTTTCGCCAAAAGGATTCTTGTGGCTTGGAAGAAAGCATAAGTGGACGTAACAACTTCAGTTCCAAATATAGCATACACTTAAACTGGTATTGATTTTTTTTTAGGCGTCTGAAATCCATTTTGCAGCTGCCCGTCGTCCACAGCAGTGCATTACTTTACTCCATGGCTGCTGCTCCAACCTGGGGGGCGGGTCGACCGCCATCCACTAATGTACCCCATGCAACCCGCCTAAAAGAATTGGAAATACCCTTCTAAGTTACAGCAGATAACACTGTGACTTTGCAAACTTGCCAAAAAAAGTACACTTTCAATTTACTTCAAAAGAAGTCCTCGACATGTTGTGTGAAACGTTGCTTGACGGTTGAAAAAGGATAATTTACCTTCCGTCTTTAGTGTAAACCAGCATCCTTTGAACTTTTGGCTTGAGTGTCTGTGTTTGGTAACGCAGTGACAAGAGCAAACGGAGGACGAAAACGATGAAGAGGACGTGTGAGCCCAAGTGGAACCAGACGTTCGTCTACCCTCACGTCCACCGCAGGGATTTCCGCAACCACATGCTGGAGCTCACGATATGGGATCAACCCAGGTCACCGGACGAGGACAGCACCTTCATGGGAGAGGTACCACACACACACACACACACACACACACACACACAGTCTTTTTAGTCCTGTAAGTAGGCCTACCTTTCCTTTTTGTGTTTCACCTGTAGGACCCACATTTAAATACCTTATGCAAGAACAATACTGCTATCGGGGATTTTTTCAGTGTATTTGTACCAAATAGTTTCATTCATAAAGTTGACATTCAAATGTCTAAATCAACATTCGAATGCTGTGCAGCTATTTTTTATTTAGCTGGTTTATTTATTTATTTTCATATTCAGTTTTAACTCGGTGTTAGTCCAAAAGTAAAAAATGAAAAAGATGAAATCCTTTACAAAATTCACAGAACCGTTTTATTTAACAAAATATTCTGCTTCAATCCATATTCATCCACACAAAGGGAGGAATGCTCATGTATTAATGGGGCAACATATACTACATAGAATATACAACCACAAACATATACTGGTACGCTTCAAATGTATAAATAAATAAAAATAAAAGCATTTGCTAAAACACTATAACAGTGATGCGACTAAAGAAAAAGAAGTTCAGGGATTTAACTAAATAACTTTTGACTCTCGACCGATGATTTGAATCATTTACACAAAATATTGGACCTATATTTATCACCTGCACACAAAAATGACTCCAAATGATTGAGCAGGTTGCTCTATGTCTGCTAGCATGTTTGCCTTTTTGTCCCCCCCCAAAACAATGAATGCAGCTTTAAACTTTGCCGTGCAAAACATGCAACGCACCACTTCCACTAAAATGCCAGCCAGCAGATATTTTGAGCAGCACATGTATCATATGTATTTTCATAAACAGCTTCTACTGGTCACGACGCGTCAGCAAAACCTTTTTATCCCCATGTGGGTTCTGACTTGAGCAGATCCTGATCGAGCTGGAGACGGCCTTGCTGGACGACAAGCCGCACTGGTACCCGCTGCAGACCCACGACGTCTCCTCCATCCCGCTGCCGAGGCCCTCCCCCTTCCTGCCCCGCCGACACACTGACGCCCCCGGCAAGAAGCTGCAGCGTAAGTCTGCCAACGCCTTTATTCTATGTATTTATGCATAACCCTGTGTGTGTGTGTGTGTGTGTGTGTGTGTGTGTGTGTGTGTGTGTGTGTGTGTGTGTGTGTGTGTGTGTGTGTGTGTGTGTGTGTGTGTGTGTGTGTGCGCTTCACTGTTTTAAGAGAGAGAGGATTGTGCCAAAGTATTTCAATGTGAATGTTTTCCCCCACCCTTCCCTTTAACACTGCTCTCGTGCCTGGATACGTGCATGTGTATATGTGTGTGTGTCATGTATACATGTCTGTGTGTGTGTGTGTGTGACGTTTAGGTTCTCAGCGTGTAACAGAGCCTGAATTTGATGAAGGTACAGCAGTAGTGTCTAAAGGTGGGTGGGGATTGTTTCCCAGTATTACCGTCAGTGTTTCCCTCAAACTGCTCTCTCTCCGTGGCGTTTGTTTATGAGCCGTTGCTTTGGCTGGCTGCAGGTGTCGGCATTATTTTTAATTTTTTTGCATGGCATGCGTTTTGTTCCAAAATGCGTCCCGTGATTTTGGCACAAAATGTAACTCATGAAGGACCTTTCGCTTGTAAGCAAATGTTCCACCACCTGACAGAAACTAAAGAAAAGCTGAGTTAAAATGAGTTTTATTGCATTGAAATGAATGGAGAGAAAAAAATATTATTAATGACGCATAACAGTGACTGAGTGCAAACTGACACTTTAAGTCTTTATGTGACATAAAATCTTTGTATTGTACCTCTGACAGTGCTGTTATTTTAAAACGCTGTCAGCAAATGACTTGAAATAGGATTGAAAATCTAAAAAATGTAAATAGATGTAGCGATAGGACCGGATCATGTGAATGGGAAACACTATCATGTCATAAGCTACATGTTGCCGTGGGGACAAACCATCATGGTGGAAAACTCCATCTAAAATATAAAAGATCACTTATTTCTGTGTATGTTGAAGCACTCTGCCTCTTGTTCGTGTGTGTGTGTGTGTGTGTGTGTGTGTGTGTGTGTGTGTGTGTGTGCACGTGTCTGAGTGTTTGTCTGAGTGTGTGGTCGGGTTGGACTGGTATACAGATTTGTTGATTTGGGCTATTATAAGAATCGGGTTGATCTTATTACTATTTATTTATTTCCAGGATTTAATACCATTATACCTGCATATTTAATCAAATTCTATATCAAAGTGAAAAATATAATCATCCTGGATTTCATAGTTATGTTATCTGTTTCAGACACTTGGTACCTTGGCAGTACATTTCTGGTGGGAATACTGAATACTTCATGTTGTACTACTGAGGACGAGGGCAGCAGCAAAACATATTCTTTGACTCAATAAAAAAAAAAGTTGAATTGGATGCTGTATTTAGAATATTTTCACCGTTTCTCCTTCAGTTCTGAGGGAGAACGTTGTCTTTATATCCAAAACCACCAGACTCCTTTGACAAAAAGAGACTTTTTACCTCACACAATGTGGGAGTTGCTGGTCCACAGTCTTGTAGCTTCGGATATAAACGGCTATATCAGTTCCCCGTCAGAAAATACTATATCATACACTTTAACAGATTTTTTTAGATGATTTAAATTGCACCACGGCTGAATTCTTGCGACATCACGAGAGATTCACGGAATCCCTTAACTCTCATAAATCCATCTGGTCCGGCTCCAGCTGACGCGTGTGCGTGTGCGTGTGCGTGTGCGTGTGTGTGTGTGTGTGTGTGTGTGTGTGTGTGTGTGTGTGTGTGTGTGTGTGCGTGTGCGCGCAGCCAGCGACTGGACCAATCAGCGAGGAGCTTCCGGCAGCCGGACTGTCCGTTAAATGCTAAAACGGTTAGCGTAGATGCTGCTGTAGCATCACCTCTATCAGAACTGGAGAGTATTTACCCAATCAGATGCTTCCATGTGACAAAGCGTCTGGCGGGTCAGGATGCGTGTCTAGACGTCTGGAATACGTTTTGGTTCTCTCTGTTTCTCCAACTGGAGGCGACCAAATCCAAACGGTCCCTTAGAACTGCTCAAGTTCACCGATGTTGTCAGTCCAACCCCACTATGGATCCGTGTTTCTAGTTCACGAGCACCCGAGTTAAGAAAGGGGGACAGAAGGGATGGAGAAAATACACCCTTCGACCAACTTTTTTCTTTTAATCCCCATGCGTGGCAGGGATAAATGGAAAACCTTGGGAGCACTTAAAGCCCAGCGGCCGGCCCGCTGTGAGCGGTGAGGTTCTGTTCTTTTTGGAGAACGGAACCAGCGGCCATGGGACCGCGAACAAAGCCTGACGCGGCCCCACAGATCCCTGATCCCCGATCAGTCTCTTTGTTTGTATTTTTATCTTCGGATATATTTCCGATGCACCACCAAAGAGAGAGAACGGCTTTTAAATTATTCTTTTTATTTCACTACATTTAAAAAAATACAGGACACGGTACTGACAAAAAGCCAGCTGCTGCTCTATTATTAGGCCGGTCTTTAAATAGTCTGCTTCCTTGAGACAGACTTTCCTGCTGTCGTCGCCACACATGAATATATTCATATTAGCATGTGTTCACAAAAAAATGGAAAAGTTTGATTTAATGCAAGTCTTAGGATGAAATATAGTTTATAATGTATACTTTCCTATGTTTTTGGGTGCCTGGCAGTTTTGCGAATGCTAATGCTAATAGCTGCAGAGGTGGATGTAGTCTGTGGATCAGGGCTGTACATTTCCACTACAAACTACTGAATAGTTCCCTCTATTTAGGCCGTATTTACTTCTTCTCATGAGTGTGTGTTTATATATATATATATATGTGTGTGTGTGTGTACCGCCATTTCCCACCCAGCAGCGGACGGGCGTGGCAGGGAGCGGCAGCGGGAGTCCACGTCCACCCTGGAGGTGCCGGACCAGCAGAGGACGCCCGCCCACCACATCCGCTCCCGCTCGGTCTCGCCGCACCGCGAGGACCCGGGCCGCACGCGGTCCCGGCCGCCCAACGTCCCCGCGCAGAGGTGAAGGAGCAACGTACCCAAATGTGAAAGTGTTGTCCTCTTTTAGAAGCATTAAGAACATGAGTCCGTTTGAGGAAGAACAGGGCTGGAGAGATTTAGAGAGACACACGCCCTAAATCAATTAAGCTGTTTGTCCGTCTGTCAAAAGTTTGCAAATGCAATTAGTTCCCTTTCGCTCCAAATGGGCATAATTTAGCCAAATATAGTACGTATTTTACTCAATTCAGGCGGTTGGCATGGCCTGAAGTCTAACAATGCACAATGAAAGACCAATAGCCGCCTGGTGGGAAGATATTGAGACTTGTGTAAGAGGTAAAAGCAAGGTGGTGGAGGAAGAGAGGACGAGAGAGGGAGTTTGTTGGAAGCCAGCAAACGGAGTCCATCTACTAATGAAACGTCTGTCTGATGCAGAACACACAGTGCTGCCAGCGCTGCTTTTACTGGCCCGAGCCAAACGAGGCCCGCCAAGAGTCTGCTGCAATACCGCCTGACCGCTAACCTGACGGGAACCTTCCTTCCGTCTTTCAGGAGTCTGGATGACGAGCTTCCTCACACGCGCCGCTCCCGCTCTCCGACCCGCCACTACGACGGCGCCAGGGGTCGCCATCAGGAGGAGGAGTACCTGGATGACAGGTGAGAGCACCGGCTCGTTGCTGATTAGACCGTAAACGTCATCAGAGTTGCTCTGTTGGCGAAAAACAAGCAGAAAACAAACATCTCTGACCGTTTGTGTTTCGTGTGTGCAATGAGATAGTTTGAGAGTTTTGTGCAAAACTGTGTGTCTGCTTTGTTCTGTTACAACATGTAAGTGTAAACGAGATCATGACATTTTCTAAAATTGTACTTTTTTGTTCACTGTTATCATAAAAAAAAGAAAGTTTCCTGATTTCTTTTTCCTGCCCGTGCTCTCGCCGAATTTCTCTTTTTCCTATTCCTGTTTTCTAGTTGTCCGGGAACCGCGTTTGGTTCTCTCCGCTGATTTTGATATCGCACAAAGTGACTTCAGAGTGTTTTTGACTAAACGGCGTTGGTCACAACAATCTGTGGCGTTTCTGAGTTCAGCCACAGCTCCTCTTTCCTATTCACCCTCTGCTCCTTCTGCTCTTCTGTTGTTTTTGTTATTTTAACTGTTGTTGATTTCCCAATGTGTCATCCATCCCCATGATAACCACAGTGAGGTCATCCTGATCCAGTCAATGCGAGGCAAAAGTGCCGATTGCCTCCACACCAGGTAAACCCGGCCATTCACGACTTTTACTTTTTGGGCTTTCGGGTTCAGTTGTAGTTGTGTGTGCGTAGTGCTTTTTTGCAAGATTTTGTGTCTCTATGGAATTGTCCAAAAAAAAGGGGGTAAAAGAGACTCTTTGACTTTAAACGGAACATAATTGCTTCATAATGTTCAGTTCCAATGTAATGCAAAAAAACACACACATACAAAGTAAAAGTAAAATTGTTAACTGGACTTAAAAGATAAGGCGATAGTCTACAAAAAAGTCCCAAACAATTCATTTTCCATCTCTATACTCTTCCACTTCCCTTCTCTGTGGCTCTCTGCCCCAAGTCTGTTTGTTTCTACTGATGACTCTAAAGTAGTCAGGAAATAGTATACAGTTTGAATAAAAAAGAAAAGGCACACAATTTACAGCTGGGCATTGTAGTTTTCGACAAAAAAGTGCATTTGTCGAGGGACTATTTTCAGCTGCGGATTAATACACATTCGTGTCAGTTTTGGTCTGTTCATGTGGCTTATTGACAGCAAGAAACACGTGGACAGCCAGGAAAGTAGCATGAGTTGGAATAAGCAAGCCTTGTTTTTGTATTTTCTTTAATAATGTAATTGGAGGAAAAGTGAAAACAAACAGGGAGGGAAAGGGAGCCCAAAGAGCGGGCTGTTGACTTGTACTGCTGCCTCAGATCCACAAGAGGGCGCCACAGGGCCATGCTGGCATTATTCCGACTGCGTCTCATCCTCAGCTCGCTGCTTTCCTACAGCTCTCGTCTCTGCACATCTGCTCCCATCAAAAACAAATACAGTTGGAGACGTCTAGACCTTTGGTGTCATTCGACATGTGCACGTCACATGCTGCCCTCCAGTGGGGCTTAGATTGCTTTAGGAGGGGCTTTTGAAGCGTGTCAGTAGAGATGAGAGTTCTTCTGCTCGTGTGCTGTAGTTGTAAATGCTTACACTGCAATAAAGAAACCTACGAGCTTAGCCAGTGATTTTACGAGGAAGGTCATCAGCTGATGAGCGAAATATATCTTCAAATAAGCTTCATTACGGACGACGTATTCAATAAAATCACTGGATAAGTTGGCACCTTTTTAGACCTATAAAACTTTTCTCTCCTTTCTTTTTCCTCCTGTCATCCATTCCTCCCATTTTCCTCCTTCCATCTGCTGCATGCATGCTAACACCAGGAGATCTACTAGGCACAATAACACACTGCCCCCTAAGATGCCGCTTTTGTTCAACGGCACCCGCAAACATACCAACAGGTAAGTCCCCGGGTCAGTGCGCTTCAAACAACGTGTCTTACACTGCAGGATAAAATACATCACCAATGCTTCATTCCTCAAAATACACGTTTATTTTGTCTATTTGCGTCCGTAGATTTATTTTATACTCACCAAAAGTTAGTTTTAGATCATGTCTCATTTGCACATTCAAACATTCAATTCCAGAAAGCATGTGACACAAAAACACATTTAGTTTACCTCTTTTTTCTTCTGATAGTAACAGTATTTTCTGATTCTTGCCGTGATGCAAAGACAAATCCCAAACTCCCTCTCTGCAAACCGTTGAATCTTTTATGTCGACAAAATGAAGCAAGCATTTTAAATGTTAAAATGTCTGTTCTGGAAATGTTTGCAAATTAGCACATACTTCAAAACAATCCCTCATTTGCATATTTAAACATACATTTTCAGAAAGATTATTCTACTGAAAGTAACTGTCTCAATGCCAATAATCAATTTTGGAAGTATCATGCCACTAAAATATATATATTCTTTTACCTATAGATTGAAAATAGAAACATCCTATAATTATATTTATTTTCAGCATAATTTCTGTGAAACCATGTCTACTGTGTCTGTCTGGCAAGTAGGACTATAGATACTACAATACCCAAGTCAATCCAATGGGGAAGATCCAGTCAGAGTTCAAAACACTGTCGTTGGATCTGTGAACAAACACCATGACTTCCTCTAAAACTGACCAGAAGCTCGCTAGTAGATTTATATTTAATCAAAGAACCGCATGTCTTCTAAAGCAGGTGCTCGTCTTCTCTACTCTTAATCAAACTGGGACAGTTTCCTTCCCCTCCAAGCTGCGGAAGTGGGAAACTACGAGTCGCCTTAAAACTGTCGAGGAGAAAACAAATGTGACTTTCACGTCCAGGACTAGGGGCGCCCGGCATTGGGTCTTCCAGAGAAGCCTCTCCAATTCCCCTTTCCAAGAATAATGGGTGTAATAATGGGTAGCAAAAACAATCATGTCGGAAATGGTCTTTGAAAACATTGTTAAACGACTGGACGAGCACTTTGTCTGAAGCATACTGAGGCCTTTACGCAGTTTGTGGTGCCAGTGTGATTTTTTTTGTTTTCTTCCTCAACCTGTTGAGAAGCACACAATCCTCTTTATTGAAGTAAATGTTGATCATCTCCGATATCAGAGCGGACATCTGCTCTAATATGCGTGAGTATCTTCTCCAGCGGCAGGAGCTTCACAGATTCCTTTTCCGATCTGAGCGTATTTTTTTGTTGTTGTTTTCGTTTGCAAGCGCATGCATGTTTCTGAAATGTATCATCCTGTGACTAGCTCCTCGCCGCCTGCATGCCGAAAGATAAGCTCTGTCGCGGGATCGCGCGTAGTCGTGGCAACGCGCGGCTCCATCACGACTCGCTGCGTCGTAATGTTCACAGACGAGGCGACCGTTAGGTAAGACACACACACGCGGGCCGCGGCGGAAAGGTTTCACACACAAAGTGCGGAGAGCGTTCCATCCTTTGCAATCGGCAAAAACACACAGGTTTCCACTCCCACCCCATCTCCATGACAACCAAGACAACTCACAGACGCCAGCCGGTCATGGTTTAGTTCTCAGTCTAGCTTTATGACCTTGGGAATCTAACCTGGACTTTTTTTTAAAACCTTTTTTTTTTTTCTTCTGTTTGTCCATTGTTTTTTCTCTCCGTGTCTGTCCCTTCCTCCTCCTCCTCCTCCTCCTCCTCCTCCTCCTCCTCCTCTTCCTCCTCTTCCTCCATCTCCATTGGATTGGCATGTTGTGCTGTGGTGCCTCTAGTGATCTGCAGCCTGCTCTGGACAGGGTTAGGAGCGCTAGCGCCAACTGTCTGACTCCAGACTATCACGCCCCCTCAGCAGAGACTGAAAGGTACCAGCCTCTCTCCTGTAGTGCTCCAGTAGTCTCTCACCCTCTACCTTTCCTGGTCTTTGTAGTTCTTTCCCCTCTGAATGGTCCTATCTGAAGAATATCCTCACTTCGATGTACACTACTCTACTATTCTGTTATGTTTTCGCCCTGCAGCTCCCATGTTTCGCCACAATCCTCAAGCTGTGTATGAAGGTGCAACGATTTTCTAAAACTGACACATCCTTAGTAATATTTGCATTTGTTCAAGTACTCACAGCAATATTTCCCCCAAATTTCCTATCATTTATTCCCATCACCGAGACGCCTTCGTTGACCCGTCACAGATTGGCACCCTACCGACAGAATCGGTGCACCTCTTCCTGTACACCTTGCTTAATCACTGCATCTAAAGATAAGATCACCCTGCTTAGTTTCACACAGTCCCGACTCCTCGAGTGGAATCAACCCTTCAACCACTCATGCATCTAATTTGCTAGCTTTCTTTTTTTTTTTATAATAGCTAATCCTGCTTGATCCTGGGATTTCTGCTGCCAGGGCTGCTTTCTTGCTTCACCATACCCAGAATGTAATCAAATACCTTGAAGGATGTGTTGCAATGTATTCAAGTCTATTTTATGAGGACACTCTCACGCTATGTGTACGTTGAACGAGTTGTGGGTCCCTGTAATGATTCATCCTGTCCACACATGGCGTTGACTTGTCAAGCGATAACTACCCAGTGTGACTGCAGTGTAAGAGAGGAGGGTCCTCCTCCCGGTCATCTTCATCCTGGAAGTCGCAGGTTTATTGTTGACATTTTGTTGGCAACAAATCTAAAAACAACTAAAAGGGGAGACCCACGCCAAGACAAAATTTTAAAGATTCTTCATGTATCCGCTCGAAAATTGTACGAGTTCTTCCTTGGTTCATGCTTCATGCTTCCACCAAATGTTGTGAAAATCGGGCCAGGATCTTGTCAGTAATCCCTGACAAACAGAAAGTATGACCTCCTTGGCGGAGGTAAGGAGTAGGGCACTCAGAGAGCAGATCTCCGCCAAGGCCATGCGCCATCTCATCATGTTACTGAACAGGGAACATAATGTGTATCCGCCCCGTCATTCGACTTGCACTCCCGAAATTGAATGAGTTCTCCCTTGACATAACCTCCTTGGCAGAGCTATACTTATTTCTTTAAACCACGTTATTGTAGGTCAGGTGTTCTGCCCCCCAGGTTGCCAGGAAATATACGTGCAGTGATGGAACAGCGTGGCTTTCTGATTTTCTAATGGTTTGTTGATTTGGTCATATGGGTGATATATTTTGTATGTGTACACATAGAAGATCTTTGTCCCATTCCCTGCCCCGGAGACGTCCGGCAAGCCCCAGGATTCTTATCCAGCATGCGTCCCCTGAAGATGACAGGTACCCGTTTGTGGACCCCCAGTCGCTTCCTGTAGAGCTTGACTAATGCCTTCAAATCTGATGCCATTATTAAGCAAACCCCGAAAATGTTTTGTTGAAGTCTGATACAAGTTTTTAGTTTTTTTACAAAGCGAATTGTCCCCAAGTGCCCCCCACCCCCACCCTAGCATTGTAAGGAACCGACAGAAATACTCTGGGTTCTTTGGGCCTTGTTGGGTTCTGGCAGACGTCAAGCTCTACCTTCTGCAGCTCTGATCTCTCTGCTGAGTTGTGGTGTCTCTGATTAGCTGGTCGAGAACTACAACTATTCCAACTCTTTCTACTCTTTCTACTACGACTTTATCTTGCATCATGAAGAACGAAGAGCTTAATCTGATTTATGTTATCCAAATTTAGTACAAAAGGAAAGTGGCTGATTCTCGAATTTTCATACGCCTTTAAACATTTTGGGAAAATACCCTTTTTTCGCTTACTTGCTCACTGTTGGATGAGAAGATCCATAACGTCCTCATATTTGTCCTCTTGAATATGAAGCTACAGCCAAGCGAAGGTTAGCTTAGCTTAGCATAAAGACTCTAAGCTAATGGAACAATAATTGAATGAGACATAACTAAAAACATACCCACAACCGTTTTACCCCTATTTCATATCTTTATGCTAGGCTACGCTAATATACCTTGGCTTTTGCTTCATGTTTAACATCAACATTGGTGTGCTATCAATCTTCTCGACAAAACAGGCAGATAATCCTATACCCCTAGGTAGTTTAAATTTGCTCATATTTCAATTGTTATTTCCTTGAAACCAATAATAGCAGCAATTGCAACTGCAGGGTTTCTCTTCATTTAATTAGTTTTGACAAAAACAAGATAAAATCACAAGCTATCCCTGACTATGTTTCCATTTAGCCTCCTATCGCTACGCCTTCATTTCTGGTGTGTGGTCAATGAGCTGGACACAGTGAGAGTGAACAGGGTTTACAATGTAGGACCTGTCGAGGCAAGTTCCACTTTGTTTTGGTCCGTGTCACTCACATTGTGCAGCGGGTTGCTTGTACGGTTCTTCCGCTTGTGGGTGTGTCTTTCTGGTTTGTACTCTGTTGCAGAGTTGTAGCGATAGTTCTTCGTCCCTGGTTGTTGGTGCCGAGGTTTTTGTGCTGTTGCTTTTCCTGTCCTTCCTTCGCGTTCTTCAGTCAGTTGTTCTCTCCTGAACTGAGTAGATTGTGCTGGTGATGTTGTGAAACCCCGCCTCCTTGAGTTCGCTTCCCTGCCGTCTTTCCGAGTGCGCTTTTCGTTCTGGGACTCGCCATCTGCTGCTTCTGTGTGCTCGCCTTCTCCGCTCAGTCTTTAAGAAGGCTCTCTTCTTTTCAAGGCAAAGTGCTCAGCAGTGACTTAGAATTCATGATGTGTGTGTGTGTGTGTGTGTGTGTGGCGGTGCCTGTATCATCCTTGTCATCCTCGTGTCCGTGAATGGAGAATATGGATGCTACTTCCTTCTCAAGAGACTTTAATTCACCTCAGTACAAAGAGGAGGTACACAAACAACTACACACACACACTCGCACAGTTCCAGATGAGGCATGAGTGTGTGACCCCTTATTCATATCACAATCACAGCATTCATCACGGCATGCCCCCTATTTCCTGTTTTCCGGGTGGTAAACGTAAAAGGCCGATGACAAACCCCTGACAGTCGGGCTGCTCTAAATCTAAACCATGTCTCCTCCGTCGTGCTCTCTTCCATCCTCTCATCCATCCATCCTTTTCTTTCTTTTGTGTATTGTTCCCTTTTACTCATCCGCCATTCTCCAGGCAGCCTCGGACCCTGGAGACACCCGGGTGTCACGCTCTCGGCAGGAAGCTCCCAGACAGTGGCAGGTAAGGCATGTACTGCCGGCTCAGCACATGTCAACCAGTAGCGTACCAGACGGGAGCTTGAGATCACAATATATATCTTTTCAAACCCCGCTCAGCCATCTTTTTGTTACCATTACATGGGGATGTGGGGAATGAAATATTCACTGCTGCGATTCAGCTAAAAACATGTATGTAGCTTGAGGCACTTAAGTTTATTCTTAGTTCATACGCAGGTAGATTCTAACAAATTACGGTCATTAGTGTTGTGACCATCTTAACTTTCTCGACCGCCATTCTAGCAAACAGGAAGTGATGTGAGAGGGTGGAGCTAAGTGCTGATTAAGAGATTTGTAGGCGCCCAAAAACGGTTTAAATTAACTGTGAAGGGTTTAAAGTTCTAAGATGAAAACAGAGATAACTTTCACACCTGACGACGCCGTGGTAGCGACCTGTCAATCACTTGTAGCCCCGCCCTAAAGCATCCCCTGCTTTATGGGCTATTTGACTCTAAATGACCATAATTTACTAAATGAACATCATGTTCAGACTTGAAACTAGAGATTGAGACATAAACTCATGTTCACAATGTTTACTGAAGAAATAAAGCAAGTAGCATTGTTTTCCCTCAGTCGCCCCCTCATGGCCATTAGAGAGAATGCAGGTTTAAGGCACTTCTGCATTGGCTTCACTTTTCCGTCCCAGTGGTTGCCGGCTGGTCAATGTTTAGAGATAATGTTTATTATGTTCTGAGCATGCTAATTGCTAACATTTGTGAATTACAATAGCATTACACCCAAAGTACAGTTTGAGGATGGGACTGTCATCCGGTTTGCAGAGCCTACTTTTGTCACATTATGCTAAGTATTGTGCAAATTAAAAAGTAGACCCGGTGGAAGTGTTATATAAAATGAATATTAGACTTCATCCTGTGGGGAGACATTGTACAAACATTGATTGTTATCCATCCAATAGTTTAACTTGAATCTCACATGATTTGGATTACCTTTTTATTTATTTGTATTCTTTTGCTTTTTTTTCTCTCTCTATTTTCCCTCGACCCCGACCTTTCTTCCCATTATTTTGTTCACACGCTGCTGCTTCCACACTGTGTGCTTTGGGTTTGTATGTCACTCGTGTGTGTGTGTGTGTGTGTGTGTGTGTGTGTGTGTGTGTGTGTGTGTGTGTGCATACCAGAATCAAGCCCACCTCCATCTTAAGGGGCTCCAGAGGAAAGAAGGCCCCATTGCGGCCCCTTGGTAAGGGGATCTCCCTAGAATGAGTGGCCCTTTAGGATAACCAGTTGATGGATACTGTGTGTGGGGGGGAACACACACACACACACGCATGCACACACACACACACACACACACACAGACAGGGCTGCTTTCTCACTCCCTCATGCGTTTACGTGTTTTGTGTGTGTGTTTCTGTGACATCACAACCCTCGGACGCTGCTGCCGTGTGTGTGTGTGTGTGTGTGTGTGTGTGTGTATATGTTGTGTACATGTCGTCAAGGCAATGTGTGTACACTTGGAGCGGATCTGTAAGTTACGTGTAAAACGCACACATCATAGATTTGAGCAGAGTATTCTCTTCATTCAGAAGTATAACGGCAGAGCGGATGGAAAGTATGAAATTGCAATTTTGTAACGGAAGTTTGTTCCAATGGAAATGTTGATGTCTCCATGTAAAGATGAAGACATAATACACACATTTCAGGCAGTGGTGTTAGTATTACTAATTATACATATTATATATATATATTTATATATATTACTAGATTTACCTCTTTTACACTTAATCATTATAACTCTATGACACATGTATATATGTATATGTATATATGCATGTATATATATTTTTTTATATTTGTATTCTTTTCTATTTTTTGTTATTCTTCTGTTGTAATCTTTGATCAAACTCCGGCACAAGAAGGGAACAATAAAGTTCTATCTTATTTCAAACATGTAATCCTTTTATTATTATTATTATCATCATCATAAGAATATGCAATGGCCTTGATTGGCACCGTGCCAGAAGACATTGAGTTGATGACGTCATTATAGCAGTTCAGGGTGAAACGGGAGAATGGATCCCTGATGAATGGCTGCCTGCAGCGCGGTGGGGTTTGTGCTTGAAGGCTTTCACCTTCTCTGTGTTCTCCTCCGTCTTAACCTTCATTTGCTGCTCTTCCTGCAACAGGATCCTCACCGTCGACCCCGGAACCAGCTTCACTCTGAACTTGCTGTTCTTTCATTTCCACGGCGTATACTTTTCCCCCCTTTAGCCACATTGTCGCTTCATTTTGTGAATGCAACTTTACATTTTGGATGTTGCTCATCTTAAGATAAGAATGGTGGAATGACCGCGGGTTCCATTGGTTGTTGTTTTTTGTGTTCCTTCAGGTGACTTTCAGCAACTTGAAATGATGCTGATCGGAATAACTCCAGACATGTGAACTCCATCCAGCGAGGGACGACCGAAGCTGCAGTGTCACACAAATATTGACTTTAATTTCATTTTCTCTCTTTTTTTCACCCCCCATATCTTTCTCCCTCTCCTTGTCCCCCACCCTCTCTTCACCATCACTATCATCTGGTGTCAGGGGCCACCTCCAAGGTGGTGCGTCTCTGTCCTCCTCAGTGACGTCCTCCTCCGCCCGCAGAGTGAGGCAACTCCCTCAGCTTCCCTCCAAGAGCAGCTCTGTAGAACAAGGTACGTCTGGTTGTGTGCTAAAGGGAAGCATGAACCACTTTAGTGGACTGATGCAGTGGAATTCAGACATTATTATTATTATCTCAAACCTACACACCAAATTTTGGTTTAAAGAGAGAGTTTGTATTATAGTTGATGCAGTAGATGGCGCTCGGCACAGAACAGCACGAGAGCAAAGTGATGTACTGCTGTGGACGGAGGGCACTAGCTAAATGTATTTTAGACACCTAAAAAATCAGTTTACGTGTACGTCATATTTACAATATTCACCACTTCACATGCCCACAAACAGGGAACCTGAGCCCAGGGCTGTGCGGTAAACCGGTATATCAGTTTCAAATTTCCATACGGTATGAATCTTTCATGTACCGTCATACCGGTGCGTAGCCGTAACAACTGTTGTCGCTCTTCGGCAGGCAGCATCATTTACTTTTCACCGCTGAGGCGCAGCGGTCAGAGCTACTTAGGTGACATGGTTGTAACTTTATAACAACAATTAATAACCCACAACTAACGCTGTTTAACCGGGTAAAACATCACGACACAACAGTTTGTAACACTAATAATTGTACATTTATAAAATTACACCGCCGAACTGCATGCTGGGTAGAGCTCGTCAACTATCGCAACAAAAAGAAACTGTGTCGCAGGAACGAACCCTTCCGGTCTGTTTTTTTGTTCACCTACATTCCCCTGGGTCCTAAGTCCCTCCAGTTTAGCTTCCTAACACCCTCTATGTACCGATGTACAAACAGCTGCTCACCATTCACAACAGCTGTTCAGTTGGCCAGCGGTCCTTTTCGGCGTCAATGAATGAATGTGTTTGCTCAGGATAAAAATACCGTGAAATACCGTGAAACCGCCAGAATCTTACAAAATGCAGTGATATGAATTCGTGGTCATACCGCCCAGCCCTACCTTTATATCCATCTATGCTCTCTCCTAAGCCACTAGACTCCTTTGACAGAACCAGTCATTTCCCCTCTGCCTCGACAGGCTAATGGCTCGTGTTTCCTTTGGTGTGACTTTGGTGAATCTGACTGAACTCTCAACCACAAGTCCTCTACTGTATTAATATCTCGACTATGTACCTCTTACAACCAGCTTTAAAACATCCCACTGTCTCTTTGAGGGGTCCGAACAGGCCAGCTGAAAGTCAGCGGGGCATTGTGCTGGACACTTTGTTTTTGGGGACCGGTGCTGTTTCTTTCTATAGCATCTGCTGGTTGCCTGGCAACCTCACAGTTGGAGACAAGACTCCCGGGAAGTCGCTGCCCTCTGCCAAGAAATAGTCTGTGTAAAAAGAATAGAAAGTTGCGTAACCGTTGCTGCTATTTATTGAAATCTGACCCTCGCTGTTTGACCTGCAGATGAATCAGTACACAGGTTGATGTTCCATGCTGGATCAGTGTTGGTGTGTGCAGCTTGTCAGGACAGCAAATAGGGTCGACTTGCAGTGCGGTGTCGGATTTAAGAGTTTCTCGTATTGTGTGTGTGTGTGTGTGTAGCCCTGGTAGCAGAGGAGTGTGTTCGTCAGCTCCAGATGAGGGTCCATTCCAACCGGGCGTCAGCTGCCACCACCTCCAGCCAACAGGACCTGGACCGAGCCCTCAAGAATAAGCGGGAGGTGGGCCACAGCTGTGACTTTATTGTGTTTATTTTGGGGGGGGGCTGACTTTGAAACCGACTCGGAGGGAGAATGGAGGGAGAGCCAGAGCGGAAGTGCCATAATGTTGCTGGAAGTGGCAGCCATGATAAGAACTGATCAAATTATCTGAACGCAAAAACTCTTCAATGATTCCCCCTCCGAGGCTTTGGTCTTCTCCACATCTCTCTTTGACCTCATGGCGTTTTTTTCCATCGAGGAAACGTCGTTAAGAAAAGACATAAAAGGACATAATTCCTTGTCACAAAAAAAAAAAGCACAGGTGTTTCCACCCGTCTCCATTGCTGCGACCGCAGTCTGAGCCCGGCCTGCTGTGCCGTGTGTTTCCCGCAGCTCTACAAGGACCAGAGGCGGAGCAGCGAGAACATGTCCCATAAGTCCTCGGACAGCGATGTCAGCGACGTGTCAGCCATCTCTCGAACCAGCAGTGCCTCTCGCATCAGTAGCACCAGCTACATGTCCATCCAGTCGGAGAGACCCCGGGGACGCTTCAGGTACACACACACACACACACACACTCTCAAACTCGCTCACTTTGCTTTTTCTTGTGGATCAATTCCGTTTATTTTTCGCCATATTGAGTCCCATGAATTGAACTTGACGATCACCAGGGCCATGCGAGCGACGGGCCGCAACATGATGAAGAGCACCAGCGTGAGCGGCGAGATCTACGGCATGGAGCACGTCGACGGCAGCCAATCGGACACGGCGCTCGGGAGCCTGGGCAGCGGCATCAAGAAGCGGCGCTCGAGCCTCAGCCAGCGCGTCGTCGCCATCCTGCCGTCCAGACGCAGCCGGAGCACCTCGCAACTCAGCCAGACGGGTCAGAGGAACGGTCACACACACGGCAACGCAACCACACACAAACACACACACACTACCACACACACCTCACTGAGGACTCCTTCTAAACGTCACTGTGTGTGTCGTTTCATCCGAGAATCACCAGCAAGTCATGGTGTCTGGTCGCCACTCAAAGGTTAACCCGTGGAGTTTTGACAACACACAGAATGTGTTTGGGGGCAAATGTAAAATATAAATAAAGTATAAGAATAAACTACAATAAGGGTTGAGCCTATTGTGAAGAAATTGCACTGTATGCACGTTGCACATCCTCAGTTTAATGAAATCATCTCCTCTTGGCACAGAAACCAATATTTGAACATGTCTGCAAGATCTTTTTGTTAATAATAATAGTTATTATTATTATAATTAGTCTCAGATGTATATCTTATCTTTACACTTACATAGTCATCTTAAGTGGGCTCTTAGGTCATAAACTTAAACCTGAATTTGGCGAATTATTGCCAGTTTTAACGACTTATTAACCGATTACAGCTCTCTTGAATCTCAGAGGCCGTGCAGTCAAATGTGAACACGCTCAAAGAGCAGGTTTGAATCAAAAGCTGCATCATGCGTTATTATTTTTGTAGTGTATTTTATGCATTTTTTGTCAAAAAACGAAGCTCACACGCTGTCAATAGAGACTTCAGCAGGTCACTAACGCTGGAACACATTCGATCATTCTATGCATTCAGTGTTGCTGTTGTTTATGATGATGTTGTTTATTGGCTTTGTTGTTGTTGTTGTGTGTTATTTCAGAGGCGGCGGGTAAGGCGGTGGAAAGACAGAAAGGTAAAGCAATAGTTGAAAGACAGAGTCAGACAGACAGAAAAAAGACAGTCAGATACTTACTTCAGCTAATTCTTAAGGATTCATAGGTCAGAAATATTGGTGAATAATAAACCAAACATAGTATTATATAGCAGGATTAAATACATGTATGTAGCAGCTGTTAAATGTTATGTCTCTGATGTGTTTCTTTATGTTGGTGGAGATTAAATTAAATAATAAAGCATCGGAACGCACAGAGATACAGAGAGAGAGAGAGACATAGACATAGAGAGAGAGAGACACATAGAGAGAGAGAGAGAGAGACATAGACATAGAGAGAGAGACACATAGAGAGAGAGAGAGAGACACATAGAGAGAGAGAGAGAGAGAGACATAGACATAGAGAGAGAGACAGAAAGAAAGAGAGGAGTCATGGCAGAGAGGGAGAGTTGTAGAATAGCTCCGTTAGACTGAAAGGTTCCCGGCCCCTGACCTCGGTCTCCGGCACGCTCCCTTCCTCCTCTTCACGCTCCCTTCCTCCTCTTCACGCTCCCTTCCTCTTCTTCACGCTCCCTTCCTCTTCTTCACGCTCCCTTCCTCCTCTTCACGCTCCCTTCCTCCTCTTCACGCTCCCTTCCTCCTCTTCACGCTCCCTTCCTCCTCTTCACGCTCCCTTCCTCTTCTTCACGCTCCCTTCCTCCTCTTCACCTCCTCTTCACGCTCCCTTCCTCTTCTTCACGCTCCCTTCCTCCTCTTCACGCTCCCTTCCTCTTCTTCACGCTCCCTTCCTCTTCTTCACGCTCCCTTCCTCCTCTTCACCTCCTCTTCACGCTCCCTTCCTCCTCTTCACCTCCTCTTCACGCTCCCTTCCTCCTCTTCACGCTCCCTTCCTCCTCTTCACCTCCTCTTCACGCTCCCTTCCTCTTCTTCACGCTCCCTTCCTCCTCTTCACGCTCCCTTCCTCCTCTTCACGCTCCCTTCCTCCTCTTCACCTCCTCTTCACGCTCCCTTCCTCCTCTTCACGCTCCCTTCCTCCTCTTCACGCTCCCTTCCTCCTCTTCACGCTCCCTTCCTCCTCTTCACGCTCCCTTCCTCTTCTTCACGCTCCCTTCCTCCTCTTCACCTCCTCTTCACGCTCCCTTCCTCTTCTTCACGCTCCCTTCCTCCTCTTCACCTCCTCTTCACGCTCCCTTCCTCCTCTTCACGCTCCCTTCCTCCTCTTCACCTCCTCTTCACGCTCCCTTCCTCTTCTTCACGCTCCCTTCCTCCTCTTCACGCTCCCTTCCTCCTCTTCACCTCCTCTTCACGCTCCCTTCCTCCTCTTCACGCTCCCTTCCTCCTCTTCACCTCCTCTTCACGCTCCCTTCCTCTTCTTCACGCTCCCTTCCTCCTCTTCACGCTCCCTTCCTCCTCTTCACGCTCCCTTCCTCCTCTTCACCTCCTCTTCACGCTCCCTTCCTCCTCTTCACCTCCTCTTCACGCTCCCTTCCTCTTCTTCACGCTCCCTTCCTCCTCTTCACGCTCCCTTCCTCCTCTTCACGCTCCCTTCCTCCTCTTCACCTCCTCTTCACGCTCCCTTCCTCCTCTTCACGCTCCCTTCCTCCTCTTCACGCTCCCTTCCTCCTCTTCACGCTCCCTTCCTCTTCTTCACGCTCCCTTCCTCCTCTTCACGCTCCCTTCCTCCTCTTCACGCTCCCTTCCTCCTCTTCACCTCCTCTTCACGCTCCCTTCCTCCTCTTCACGCTCCCTTCCTCCTCTTCACGCTCCCTTCCTCCTCTTCACCTCCTCTTCACGCTCCCTTCCTCCTCTTCACGCTCCCTTCCTCCTCTTCACGCTCCCTTCCTCCTCTTCACCTCCTCTTCACGCTCCCTTCCTCCTCTTCACGCTCCCTTCCTCCTCTTCACCTCCTCTTCACGCTCCCTTCCTCTTCTTCACGCTCCCTTCCTCCTCTTCACGCTCCCTTCCTCCTCTTCACGCTCCCTTCCTCCTCTTCACCTCCTCTTCACGCTCCCTTCCTCCTCTTCACGCTCCCTTCCTCCTCTTCACGCTCCCTTCCTCTTCTTCACGCTCCCTTCCTCTTCTTCACGCTCCCTTCCTCTTCTTCACGCTCCCTTCCTCCTCTTCACCTCCTCTTCACGCTCCCTTCCTCCTCTTCACGCTCCCTTCCTCCTCTTCACGCTCCCTTCCTCTTCTTCACGCTCCCTTCCTCTTCTTCACGCTCCCTTCCTCTTCTTCACGCTCCCTTCCTCTTCTTCACGCTCCCTTCCTCCTCTTCACGCTCCCTTCCTCCTCTTCACGCTCCCTTCCTCCTCTTCACGCTCCTCTTCACGCTCCCTTCCTCCTCTTCACGCTCCTTTCCTCATCTTCACGCTCCCTTCCTCCTCTTCACCTCCTCTTCACGCTCCCTTCCTCCTCTTCACGCTCCCTTCCTCCTCTTCACGCTCCTTTCCTCCTCTTCACGCTCCCTTCCTCCTCTTCACGCTCCCTTCCTCTTCTTCACGCTCCCTTCCTCTTCTTCACGCTCCCTTCCTCCTCTTCACGCTCCTTTCCTCCTCTTCACGCTCCCTTCCTCCTCTTCACGCTCCCTTCCTCCTCTTCACGCTCCCTTCCTCTTCTTCACGCTCCCTTCCTCTTCTTCACGCTCCCTTCCTCCTCTTCACGCTCCCTTCCTCTTCTTCACGCTCCCTTCCTCCTCTTCACGCTCCCTTCCTCTTCTTCACGCTCCTCTTCACGCTCCCTTCCTCCTCTTCACGCTCCCTTCCTCTTCTTCACGCTCTTCTTCACGCTCCCTTCCTCCTCTTCACGCTCCCTTCCTCTTCTTCACGCTCCTCTTCACGCTCCCTTCCTCCTCTTCACGCTCCCTTCCTCCTCTTCTGCCCCGCCGAGTTCAGTTCTTGGAGAAAGCCTGAACCAAAGCATCGTCTCAGTGGTCTGCTTGTTTAGTTAACGCTCACGCAGGAACTATATCTGAAACACCGGTGGACTGAAAGGCTTTTTAAAAGATCTGAACTCCCCCTTTAAGTCCAGATGTGCACAGATGTTTGATTTCCTCAACCTTCCAAGTTATTACCTTCACATCCCTGCCAAGCATTCTAGTTCTGGGTGGAGTGACTAAGCCATTAGTCATGTTTTCTTCCCGCAGTGACCTCATCATCGATATTTCTACCTATTTTCCAAAAATGTAATTTTTGTTTACACAATTTCCGAGCATCCTGAAGGCTGCTATGTATTTATTTTGTTACCGAAATGATTTCTTGCGATGTTGGTGAGGTCAGCGTGGGATTTGCATGGGGTGGTCTGCTATAGTGAAGCTCGGCCGACAGTTATCAGGCTTGTCAGGGTCACCACCCTTTGAGCTGACGCCAAAATGAAGTATTATGTTCCTTGTTTATTTCATATATCTGTACAAACCCCGGAGCTTTGAGAAGGTGCGATGAGACGCCTGATAACTGAGCCTCGGTTTAAAAGGAAGAAGAAGAAACGGTGCGTGCAGAGTCCGGTTATTTAACGGATTCTCTTTCTTGCCATGAAAGCCCCGGCAGGGAAGAAGGTGGGTAAGGGCGCCGGCAGCAGCAGCATCCAGAGGAGCGTGGAGACGGGCATGGCGGTGGAATACCCGCGGGGAGGGTCCACCATGAACCGGCAGGCCAGCAGAGAGTCCACCGATGGCAGCATGAACAGCTACAGCTCCGAGGGGAAGTACGTACGCCAAGCACCGACCCACATGCAGCATTAACCATCGGCAGCACCACTGGGCTGCGATGGCTCCACAGCGCTGTCCGTGGTGCTGAAACAGCTACATGATTTGTATTTGCGACTTCTTCACTGATTCACACCTTTTTTTCAGTTTCGTCTCGGACCTGTAATGTTCATTCAACTAAACTTGGACATGGCGACAGGATATGTTGTGCTAGTGCATGGGATTACTGTCAGGGCCATAAGTATTTTTGACACAATCCTTCTTATTTTCCTCTTCACACAGATTTGAAATGACGCAGTCAATAGGTGGTTGAAGTGTAGACACATATAGTGAATATAATGATAATTTTGAAGTCCACACTTCAACAACATATTGAGTGCTTTATTTGAACTCCATTGCAGTCGTGTTGTGATAAGGGCTATTCTAAAGAATTAGTTTTTATTGCCATTTACCGTAAATAAAACATTAGTAGTGTTAGTCTAAAAGCCTCAATTCTAAGCGACTTTTTATGTAAACTTGACTTTCCATGCTAACAATCCGAATCCATACGTAATGATTCAGATTTGTAAAATAGTCTTCATTCATGCTTTGTTAGTTCTCTCCACTAGACGTCAAGCAAACAACTTTTAAAACTCATAATTTGTGGATGGAGGTCGGATCGATCGGCTAACATTGTAGCTGCTCCGTTAGCACTCATAACGTCATACAGGCGTGAATACAGCAGCGTCGGTATTGTTTGCACCATGTAGTTTATACACATAGATTCCTACACACAGTTCTTTCTGGTCTCTGTACTAACATGAGGTGTCGTAGAGCTCTGGAGTTGCTCACACAAAAGCCCTGTTTTCTCTTATTATTGCTCATATTAAAAAAACACTAATTTCTCCGAACATATTACTGTACCTTTAATCACGTCTTCTGATATGAAGGAATGATTGGATCGTGTGTGTGTGTGTGTGTGTGTGTGTGTGTGTGTGTGTGTGTGTGTGTGTGTGTGTGTGTGTGTGTGTGTGTGTGTGTGTGTGTGTGTGTGTGTGTGTGTGTGTGTGTGTGTGTGTCAGTCTGATCTTCTCAGGTATGCGGTTGGGCGCCGACAGTCAATTCAGTGACTTCCTGGACGGTTTGGGCCCCGGTCAGCTGGTTGGCCGGCAGACACTGGCCACGCCTGCCATGGGTGAGCGATGGCTCCATTTGACACCTCGTATTTGTAAAGCAAAAATTAAAACTACAAATATATGATTCTATCATACACGTAAAACGTAACTGTACATACTGTGTATGCGCTGATTAGAGAACTTGGAGAGGAGTTAAAGTGTGCAACCTCTACATATTGACCTATCGGGAAGCGTCGACGGATTTTACAATACTTCCAGATGCGGTGTGTAAAATATGTCTTTCATACACACAGGTGATGTTCAGATCGGTTTGATGGATAAGAAAGGTCAGCTGGAGGTGGAGGTGATCAGGGCACGAGGCCTTACCCCCAAACAAGGCTCCAAATCCCTCCCAGGTAACACACACACACACACACACACGCACGCACGCACGCACGCACACAAGCACACACGCACGCACACAAACATTCAACACAAAAACTTCTCCCTCCATCGTTCTCTCTGTCCTCCCTCTTTTCCCTTCCTCTAAACCCCGCCCCCACACCTTCCCTCCCTCTAAACCCCGCCCCCACACCTTCCCTCCCTCTAAACCCCGCCCCCACACCTTCCCTCCCTCTAAACCCCGCCCCCACACCTTCATCCCTCTAAACCCCGCCCCCACACCTTCCCTCCCTCTAAACCCCGCCCCCACACTTTCATCCCTTTAAACCCCGCCCCCACACCTTCATCCCTCTAAACCCCGCCCCCACACCTTCCCTCCCTTTAAACCCCGCCCCCACACCTTCATCCCTCTAAACCCCGCCCCCACACCTTCCCTCCCTTTAAACCCCGCCCCCACACCTTCATCCCTCTAAACCCCGCCCCCACACCTTCATCCCTCTAAACCCCGCCCCCACACCGTCCCGCCCTCTAAACCCCGCCCCCACACTTTCATCCCTCTAAACCCCGCCCCCACACCTTCATCCCTCTAAACCCCGCCTCCACACCTTCATCCCTCTAAACCCCGCCCCCACACCTTCCCTCCCTCTAAACCCCGCCCCCACACCTTCCCTCCCTCTAAACCCCGCCCCCACAGCTCCCTACGTCAAGGTGTACCTGCTGGATAATGGAACCTGTAAAGCCAAAAAGAAAACCAAGATTGCCCGGAAGACCCTGGAGCCCCTCTACCAGCAGCAGCTGCTCTTCGAGGAGAGTCCCCAGGGCCGGGTGCTTCAGGTAACCTGCACTTTAACCTCAAATAGACAACGACCAACCACTGCTCACTTTGTAGTGAGAAAGCCCATAACAAATATTTTGATTATTGTATGAAGTCAAAGCTTTTCGGTTATGGTTTAACAGATCATCGCAGTGTAGTTGCCTCTATGCCAGAGCTGTAGATTTAAGAATTGAGTCAACCAAACTGATTTGAGAAGCCAATTTAAAGGGGCAGTGTGAATAACAATAATAAACCTGATTTAAATTGGAGTTAAACCAGGATTAAACCTGTAAACCATGGTTGAACCTGAACTGTATTTAAACTCGAATAACCCTGAAAGGGATGAACTGATGTTAACTTGTACATGTTTCAGTCTCCTAACTCGTCCCTCCCGTTCTCTCCTCTAGGTGATCGTATGGGGCGACTACGGACGATTGGACCACAAATGCTTTATGGGCGTAGCACAGATCTTATTGGAGGAGCTGGACCTCTCGAGCACGGTGATTGGCTGGTACAAACTGTTTCCGCCGTCCTCATTGGTGGACCCTACGTTAGCTCCGCTCACGCGGCTGGCGTCTCAGACGTCACTGGACAGCTCAGGACCGGGCGTTCGGTCCTAGTGACCGAGCGGCGACCCGAACCCCTTTCAATATCCCTTAAAGACTAAATAACGGACCACAGCTACGGGACCGGGACTGAGCAGAGGGGGAGAACGACGGGCCCGCAGTCAACCAATGGAACGAGAATGAAGGAGAGAGAGAGAGAGAGAGAGAGAGAGGGAGAGACAGAACTAGCCAATCAAAGCCTAGCTGGAGTCCGACAATCACGTCTCACACCTTCCCTCTTTCCTCGTCCGTACGCCGCTTTGTTTTTTCCACGCTTTGCTTTCTTTGTTTCTCTCGTCTGCAGCTGCAGCAACAGTGAGGATGCTGTCCAACATTCTTCACCTCTCGCTGATGCTTTTCTTTCTTTTCTTTTCTCCTTTCTTTCTGGTGCAGCCCCGAGAGCTATAGGGACGCACCGCCGACGCCGAGTACCGATCCTCTGCCAGTGTTTAATCAATAAGCTGTGTGCATCACTGTTTAATGCAGCAACACATTGGTCAAAACTTAAAATTCCAGGATGTAATATTTAGTGTACAAACATCAAACTAAATTGTCACAGTTATCCAATCCAGCTATTTGAGTCAGTATCGGCCCGATATCGGTATGGAGTCAAAAATGGAGTCCTGCAGCCAATCAGAGTAGAGCGTGCTGCTAAGCTGCGGGGGAAGAGTGGCGTATCTCTGCCGCCGTTACCGTGGCGACGTCGCAAACGAGCGGGAAGAGGCAGCGGTTGGGGTTTCGCTCGTTAGACGAAGGCAGCCGGCACACACACGTGCACAGCGTTGGCTTGTTGTGACGGATGAACCCAAGCACAAGGAAGGATCCATCCTTCATTTTGGACAGAGTAACAGAGTAGATGCCAAATTGACTATTTTATTATTCTATTATTTTATTATTATCCCCCCGCCCCCTATGAGGGAGCAGCAGCATGACTCAGGGGTTAAGCCCCGCCCCCAGCCCCGCCCCCGGCTCGAAGCCGCATGCACGTTTCTTTCGTTATGTTCGTTTTCTATTTTTATTTATTTTTTTCTACTTTTTTTTTCTTCTTTTTTTTTGTATGATAAAAAAAATACGAGACAAATGAACGAACGATTCTAAAAAAAATAAATAAAAAAAACAGGAAGAAAAAAACAGGACTAGACCGTGTGTGTGTTAGTTCCACATACCTTTAGGCCAGCTTGTATGTTGCATGTTCTTGTACAGTTTGCTCGTACTGAATATGAATACAAACCGAGAAAAGACAAGCCATCCCCCCGCCCCCTCGGCAGGTAACCAGGAGAGGGGGTTCAAACCCCGCCCAGGCCGCGCCTTCCATCCTGGGTCTAAATATCCTCGTTAGGAAGTCTCCGGAACAAAAAAAATGATCTTTTGGATTTGAGTTGTTTCTTCCTTTTGAAAACCAGTGCTGTTCTAGCACTGGTCTTACTGGAGCCCCCTGGCGTTTCTTCGAGGGTGTCGGTGTCTGAACCGTCGGGGCTCGAGACAGAGATAGAGAATGTGTGTATAACAGCTAAATGTATATGAAGTATAATTATGAGTTTGACAGAAGTTATAAAGATATAGATATATGAATATAAAGAGTGTATCTGAGCAGACACCCGTCTCACACGCACACATGCACACCTTGTACATACAACCCGGGACGAGCGGCTTGAAGCCGAGTTATGAACACACGGAACATCGCTGACACACAAACATTCCTGGTCTCGTCGAGGGGAATTTGCGTCCTGTGGATGTGCTCGAGCTGCTGAGCGGCACCGAGCCACAAGGGGGCGCTTAACGGGCCTTTTTTGTTTGTTTTTTTTGTCCCAGTTGCAGAAAAAAAAACAAGCCGAACCAATTGGAACCAACTTTTCTTCCCTCCCCCTGTTTATCACTATCGGTTTGGACTGGACTTCTAAAGCCAATGAGAATTGTGATTTTTTTTTTTGCAGACATATTTTGCGGATGTTTCTGTTGAAAAACCCTCGGCGGTGTGGCCGGCCGCCCTTTCCTTTGTCAGTATTACTCCAGGAATACTGATTGTTTACAGCCCATGGCTCCCCGCCCCACTCCCAAACCACGATTTTAGACGAAAGACTAAAGTATTCACTGCAACAGTTCTTGTTTGTACAACAGATGTGGCTCTACCGATGTGTATGTTTTATATTCAAGAGTTCATTTTTATTATTTACAAATAAAAGACTGTGTGGAAGAAGATCATGGCTTTTTTCGGAACAGAGTGGTCTCAAATTATTGTGAAGAAGGTAGCATGTCCATGTGACACTTTATGTTTCAGTGCTGGAAGAAAACAGGAAGAATTCAAGATGGACCTTTTCTTCCCATTGCAGTGCCTTCCACAAGAATTCACCTTGGAGATGTTTCCTATGTTGTTGCCTTACGACCTGGAATTAAAATGGAGTTTGATTTGTATTCTCTGTTAAAAACTACACTAAATGGTCAAAACTGGTGAAGAGAAATGAAAACATTGTTTTTCACAAATGTCTAAAGAAAGGAGCACGTTAAGCTGAATCCTCAGAGCAAAGAATGTCCTCTCTGTTGCACACAGATGGACCGCATGCAACTAATGATGTGACCTCTGAAGGTCATTGGCAGCACCAGGGTCCTATTCTTCGTACCTGGCTAACTGAGTTAGCAGGCTAATTTTCAGTGTGTTGAAAGTACTCAAAACAGTGTTACTAGTACATCACACATATCATTATTGTAGGAAATGATTAAGGTGATCGTGAAAAGAATACAGAGAATCACACACAATTTATTTTCACTGCTTCACTTGATTGGATTTCTGATTATGAATAATACATACATACTGATCCGCCCATACACATATTCAAACTCCTAGTTATATGGTAATCTACACATACATGAATATACGCATATTGTACATATACACAGTACATTTTGCAGTGTTAAAGTAACACTTAAAGACTTAAATGTAACACTATTGCCGAGTGTATTTGGTCCCAATCGGAAATGGTGTTAAATGAACTCTTGCCCAAGTGTTGACACTTTAGAGTTAAACCAACTCTATATAGAGTAAAAATGTAGCACTGCCTAGTGTTAATCACATTTAATACTACCGGTTAAATGACTCTGGAGAGTGTAAAATTACATCAAATTAGTTTTAAATATAGCTTTTTTAAAAACATACCATTCATTGACAAGAAAAATCATCAGTTACCACAAAATAATGCATCTCACATCTCTTTATTGAGCAGCCCAACAATCAAAACAATGATCTTAGATCTGCATAAAATGGCAATAAGGGACAATGTACAAGGAGGAATCTGCGTTAGTGATGCGAGATGAAGCTTCCTGAAGCTTTGAAGCTTTCCATCCAATCGGTTCGCTCATGGGCCGAAGCTTCACGGAGCTTCATCTGCTCTCCTGCGCCACCAAGTGGACAATACATGTAAAACAGGCAGAGTGATCATAACGACACCATGGCTTTGGTGTGTGAAGCTTTAAATGGAATAAATTATGTTTGTGACGCCAATACATCAATTATTAACTAATTAATATTGTGTCTATCGTTATGATATAATGGCGGGGTCAAAATCAAAACTCGAAACCAATTGGGAGAGGGTTGTGATGTGACTGTGGGTCAGAGGTTAGAATATCTGACTTTCAGTCAGAGGATCGGTGGTTTGAGCCTCGGCTCCGCTAGTCCATGTTGATGTGTCCAATTTTTTAAGTAAAAATAAGACCTTTTCCACAGTGCTGGGCTTTTTTAGACTATTTCACCTGCTTTATAAAATACCCTTTCACAGGCACAGATGAAGCTGTTAGAGAGGAAGGAAATCCATTGAGTTTCGCTGCCTCTTATATTTCAAATCGCACGGCAAACCCACGAACCATTTTCTGGATCAGTCGCGTGGTCCGAGCGGCTCAGAGGCTCCAACCTCACCGCATACGTCATCGACACAAGCCTCGATACGCGTCACCGAAATCTACCTGGTTACTCGACACGCGCATCGAAGCCTCGACACGAAAGGACACATCACTACCTGCCGTTCCACACTGCCTTTGAACATAGCATGGTTTAAAGTAAAACAGATCATTTATGTGCAATACTGGTGGGGTCAAGGATCCTGTTGCGGCGATAGACACAATGTCAGTTTCTTCTTCTTGATCGTGTCCTCATCAGCACAATGTTTCATCAGTCAGATGCTTCTTTGCATCCGTCGTCGCTCAGTTAGAACAAACTGGGACTCTCGTCTGACAGCTGCTCCTCCAGACAGGTCATCAGCAGATGGCTGATTCCACACAATATGAAACATACTTTATTATCAATACTGATCACAACCATGTGCATTTTTAAACACTTTAGGTAACTTAGATTTGACCTAAGTTTTAAGAACAATGTTTTGTTTATTATTGGCTGGAGAAAAATGTGCAGCAAAAGGCAATCACTGATCTCGTGACGGCTTTGTTCTGCATACATTCTTCCAGTATTACTACAGAATTACCTCCAAATGATGGTCGTCTGTCTTTGGCAGTGCATCGATCAATAGTTTTAATCCTCCAGGCAAGGTACCCTGTCCCACTCTCTTCATGATAATGCTCCTTGGAGGATAACAAAACACTTTATTAGTAACATTTAAAATTGGAAAAACATGCTCTGGTAGAATACTTTTTCAAAACAGCATTTCACATAACCACAACCATGACTGTGTTTAACTCACATAGCCATTCTTAGATTACGGGTCACTGAGGTGGGGGAATAAGGCCACAATTCCTCTGGCATACATTTCTTTCACCTGTCTGGGCGGTGATTAAAGATTAAAGAAGAAATTATGTTTCAGTCATATTTCCAGGATTTAATAAGAGATTGAGAACACAAAAGCCAACTAAAAAACAATTAGTAAATGACCCATGTTTCTCTGTCACGTCAGCTGAAAGTTCACCATTCTCCTTCTGCTTTCTTCCACAAAGGACTTGTTGTTTTCATTTATTATCAGTTCCCCACCAGATGTCTTAGTAAGAATGGATTCCACCAACTTAAACACAATAATAAACAATTCATTATGTTAGGAATATATCGATTGTACTTCATAGTTGACTTGAAGTCACTAGAAACCCAAATCTACAATAGCCAAACATTTTCAATTTCTTACCTGCAGCCAAAAACTCAGATTTGGTTCTGTTATTCAGACAAAGACAATGGACTTTGACACTGCATATTCAACACTGTGGATTTCACTGTGTATCCTCATATATAGTATATATAAGTATAAGTATATATTAATTTGTTTACTACACATTTAGATTAATATAATCTGATTGATTTGGGTGATGAAACACTTAAAATGTGCCGATACATTTTCCCAACACTGACGCATTTAACTTGTCTGATATATTTGCGACGCTTATGTCTCTCAGAGGGGGCGGAGTTAAAGTTGCGTTCACGGCAACAATGTTGCAAAAACGTTGGAATATTTGCAATGCGTTTGCTGTGAATGACTACGGTACTGACTTCCTCATATGACTTCATGATCATCTCCTGCTTCTCAGCGGAGAAAAAAAAAGAGGTTCCTCTGAGTTTATTGTCCATTGTACTGTTAGAACATGGTGGTGTCAGTGCTCCATTATTATCCTTCTGAAGAGGAGCGGCGCATTTATCCAGATAACTGACGTCTGGCTAGAATTAACGAGACGTTTCAGCGCGGATCAGCCGTGAAGAAACTGCGGTCAAGTGAGCCCACATCCGCCGAGTGAGCCGCAGTTGCAATTCTAAATGCACCTCTATGTGCATGGCCTCAAAACATTACTGTGCAGTTTTGGAGAAAATTGAATTCAAAGTCTGCTTAAATTTCATAATGATATTCATAGTTCCCCAATATTCAAACAGCTATAAAAACAGTTCCATAGACTTGTATATAAGAATTACACTGCAGTCTTGTTCAGTCTTGTCTATTGTAATATTTTTTTTAATCAATCTGCTCGGAGTGCAAAACTCCTTGTTTAAAAATAGAATAAAAAGAAGACCCTTGGGCCCTACGTGATGCATGCCTGCGCGTAGGGCCGCCTCCCTCCCATCTCTCACGGTGCTAGGACACCTGTCACACTGAACTGGTGCTATACAGTGAACAATTCAGAGGAGTACCAATCACAGGTTCGAACCCGGCTAAGGACTAGAACCCGGAGTGTCCGTGTGACAGGCGAACACCTAAACCTTCAGGCCACCGTGTTAGACAATATATGTTCATGTCAGTTTACTTTTATCTTAGCTGTATTGGTTTTGTTATGTATTAGTTGCTATGGGGACCTCCTCAGACACCTGGTGGAACATGACTGCCTCAGAAAAGTCAAAGGGAAGTTACAACTGTCATTTCTCTCTAATTTGTTTTAAGCATTCATCATAAATAAGACTGTCAAACTATCAACATACGCACCTTTTACATTTATTCAAATGATAGCAGTGAAGGATGTAGTCAACTCGGCTATGAAGATAATGAGGAAAACTAATTGTTGTCAGAACTGATGACGATGAACTAATAGTGAAAGCAGCACATGTCAATTGTTGATCAACTTTTACATAAAGGCACAACAGCAATGAAAACAACTCTCGTTTGACATTGCCTACATACAGGCCTACATTTACAATATAATAAAGGACAATATAGTGAAATGTACTTCCTAAAGTACCTGATAGTATCGATATGCCATCTCTGAACAAATCACAGACCCAAGAAGTCAAGCAGCAGATGTTTATTTTTTGGTTGAGGAAATCAGGTGGCCTAGCTTAAGTGATCAATATACATTTGTTAGTTCACTAATTCACTTTTCTCCAAAACTGTACAGTAATATTTTGGGGCCATGTACATGGACATAGCAGAGGTCATCCTGAACAAGACTGCAGTGTAATTTTTATATGCAAGTCTATGGAACTGTTTTTATAGCTGTTTAAATATTGGGGAATTATGAATATCATTAGGAAATTTAAGCAGACTTTGAATTCAATTCTCTCCAAAACTGTACAGTACTATTTGGAGGCCATGCACATGGGCATAGCAGAGGTCATCCTGAACAAGACTGCAGTGGAATTTGTATATACAAGTCTATGGATCTGTTTTTATAGCTGTTTGAATATTGTGATATTGTGAAATTGTGAATATCATTATGAAATTCAAGCAGACTTTGAATTCACTTTTCTCCAAAACTGTACACTAATGTTTTGAGGCCATTTACATGGGCAAAGCAGAGGTCCCCTTGAACAAGACTGCAGTGGAATTTGTATATACAAGTCTATGGATCTGTTTTTATAGCTGTTTGAATATTGGGGAATTATGAATATCATTATGAAATTTAAGCAGACTTTGAATTCAATTTTCTCCAAAACTGTACAGTACTATTTGGAGGCCATGGACATGGACATAGCAGAGGTCACCCTGAACAAGACTGCAGTGTAATTTTTATATACAAGTCTATGGAACTGTTTTTATAGCTGTTTGAATATTGGGGAATTATGAATATCATTATGAAATTTAAGCAGACTTTGAATTCAATTCTCTCCAAAACTGTACAGTACTATTTGGAGGCCATGCACATGGGCATAGCAGAGGTCATCCTGAACAAGACTGCAGTGGAATTTGTATATACAAGTCTATGGATCTGTTTTTATAGCTGTTTGAATATTGTGATATTGTGAAATTGTGAATATCATTATGAAATTCAAGCAGACTTTGAATTCACTTTTCTCCAAAACTGTACAGTAATGTTTTGAGGCCATTTACATGGGCAAAGCAGAGGTCCCCTTGAACAAGACTGCAGTGGAATTTGTATATACAAGTCTATGGATCTGTTTTTATAGCTGTTTGAATATTGGGGAATTATGAATATCATTATGAAATTTAAGCAGACTTTGAATTCAATTTTCTCCAAAACTGTACAGTACTATTTGGAGGCCATGCACATGGACATAGCAGAGGTCACCCTGAACAAGACTGCAGTGAAATATTTATATACAAGTATATGGATCTGTTTCCATAGCTGTTTGAATATTGGGGAATTGAGCTGGCCCCCGTACCGTAACACCTTGAATAGAGGTGCATTTAGAATGGCAACTGCGGCTCACTCGGCGGATGTGGGCTCACTTGACCGCAGTAAAGACAATGGAGCAAACAAAACAAACAATCAGAAACATTTTCATAAAAAATAAAACTAATAAATGTATATTGATCACTTAAGCTAGGCCACCTGATTTCCTCAACCAAAAAATAAACATCTGCTGCTTGACTTCTTGGGTCTGTGATTTGTTCAGAGATGGCATATCGATACTATCAGGTACTTTAGGAAGTACATTTCACTATATTGTCCTTTATTATATTGTAAATGTAGGCCTGTATGTAGGCAATGTCAAACGAGAGTTGTTTTCATTGCTGTTGTGCCTTTATGTAAAAGTTGATCAACAATTGACATGTGCTGCTTTCACTATTAGTTCATCGTCATCAGTTCTGACAACAATTAGTTTTCCTCATTATCTTCATAGCCGAGTTGACTACATCCTTCACTGCTATCATTTGAATAAATGTACAAGGTACGTATGTTGATAGTTTGACAGTCTTATTTATGATGAATGCTTAAAACAAATTAGAGAGAAATGACAGTTGTAACTTCCCTTTGACTTTTCTGAGGCAGTCATGTTCCACCAGGTGTCTGAGGAGGTTCCCATAGCAACTAATACATAACAAAACCAATACAGCTAAGATAAAAGTAAACTGACATGAACATATATTGTCTAACACGGTGGCCTGAAGGTTTAGGCGTTCGCCTGTCACACGGACACTCCGGGTTCTAGTCCTTAGCCGGGTTCGAACCTGTGATTGGTACTCCTCTGAATTGTTCACTGTATAGCACCAGTTCAGTGTGACAGGTGTCCTAGCACCGTGAGAGATGGGAGGGAGGCGGCCCTACGCGCAGGCATGCATCACGTAGGGCCCAAGGGTCTTCTTTTTATTCTAGTTTTTTAAACGAGGAGTTTTGCACTCCGAGCAGATTGATTAAAAAAAATATTACAATAGACAAGACTGAACAAGACTGCAGTGGAATTTTTACATACAAGTCTATGGATCTGTTTTTATAGCTCTTTGAATATTGTGATATTGTGAAATTGTGAATATCATTATGAAATTCAAGCAGACTTTGAATTCAATTCTCTCCAAAACTGTACAGTACTATTTGGAGGCCATGTACATGGGCATAGCAGAGGTCATCCTGAACAAGACTGCAGTGTAATTTTTATATACAAGTCTATGGAACTGTTTTTATAGCTGTTTAAATATTGGGGAATTATGAATATCATTATGAAATTTAAGCAGACTTTGAATTACATTTTCTCCAAAACTGTACAGTTATTTTTGGAGGCCATGTACATGGACATAGTAGAGGTCCCCTTGAACAAGTCTGCAGTGGAATGTGTATATACAAGTCTATGGATCTGTTTTTATAGCTGTTTGAATATTGTGATATTGTGAAATTGTGAATATCATTATGAAATTCAAGCAGACTTTGAATTCACTTTTCTCCAAAACTGTACAGTACTATTTGGAGGCCATGTACATGGACATAGCAGAGGTCATCCTGAACAAGACTGCAGTGTAATTTTTATATACAAGTCTATGGAACTGTTTTTATAGCTGTTTAAATATTGGGGAATTATGAATATCATTATGAAATTTAAGCAGACTTTGAATTCAATTTTCTCCAAAACTGTACAGTTATTTTTGGAGGCCATGTACATGGGCATAGCAGAGGTCCCCTTGAACAAGACTGCAGTGGAATGTGTATATACAAGTCTACGGATCTGTTTTTATAGCTGTTTGAATATTGTGATATTGTGAAATTGTGAATATCATTATGAAATTCAAGCAGACTTTGAATTCACTTTTCTCCAAAACTGTACAGTTATATTTGGAGGCCATGTACATGGACATAGCAGAGGTCATCCTGAACAAGACTGCAGTGTATTTTTTATATACAAGTCTATGGAACTGTTTTTATAGCTCTTTGAATATTGTGAAATTATGAATATCATTATGAAATTTAAGCAGACTTTGAATTCAATTCTCTCCAAAACTGTACAGTACTATTTGGAGGCCATGCACATGGGCATAGCAGAGGTCATCCTGAACAAGACTGCAGTGGAATTTGTATATACAAGTCTATGGATCTGTTTTTATAGCTGTTTGAATATTGTGATATTGTGAAATTGTGAATATCATTATGAAATTCAAGCAGACTTTGAATTCACTTTTCTCCAAAACTGTACAGTAATGTTTTGAGGCCATTTACATGGGCAAAGCAGAGGTCATCCTGAACAAGACTGCAGTGGAATACTTATATACAAGTCTATGGATCTGTTTTTTATAGCTGTTTGAATATTGTGATATTGTGAAATTGTGAATATCATTATGAAATTCAAGCAGACTTTGAATTCACTTTTCTCCAAAACTGTACAGTAATGTTTTGAGGCCATTTACATGGGCAAAGCAGAGGTCCCCTTGAACAAGACTGCAGTGGAATTTGTGTATACAAGTCTATGGATCTGTTTTTATAGCTGTTTGAATATTGGGGAATTATGAATATCATGAAATTTAAGCAGACTTTGAATTCAATTTTCTCCAAAACTGTACAGTACTATTTGGAGGCCATGTACATGGACATAGCAGAGGTCACCCTGAACAAGACTGCAGTGGAATGTGTATATACAAGTCTATGGATCTGTTTTTATAGCTGTTTGAATACTGTGATATTGTGAAATTGTGAATATCATTATGAAATTCAAGCAGACTTTGAATTCACTTTTCTCCAAAACTGTACAGTTATATTTGGAGGCCATGTACATGGACATAGCAGAGGTCATCCTGAACAAGACTGCAGTGTATTTTTTATATACAAGTCTATGGAACTGTTTTTATAGCTGTTTGAATATTGTGAAATTATGAATATCATTATGAAATTTAAGCAGACTTTGAATTCAATTCTCTCCAAAACTGTACAGTACTATTTGGAGGCTATGCACATGGGCATAGCAGAGGTCATCCTGAACAAGACTGCAGTGGAATTTGTATATACAAGTCTATGGATCTGTTTTTATAGCTGTTTGAATATTGTGATATTGTGAAATTGTGAATATCATTATGAAATTCAAGCAGACTTTGAATTCACTTTTCTCCAAAACTGTACAGTAATGTTTTGAGGCCATTTACATGGGCAAAGCAGAGGTCCCCTTGAACAAGACTGCAGTGGAATTTGTATATACAAGTCTATGGATCTGTTTTTATAGCTGTTTGAATATTGGGGAATTATGAATATCATTATGAAATTTAAGCAGACTTTGAATTCAATTTTCTCCAAAACTGTACAGTACTATTTGGAGGCCATGTACATGGACATAGCAGAGGTCACCTTGAACAAGACTGCAGTGTAATTTTTATATACAAGTCTATGGAACTGTTTTTATAGCTGTTTGAATATTGGGGAATTATGAATATCATTATGAAGTTTAAGCAGACTTTGAATTCAATGTTCTCCAAAACTGTACAGTAATGTTTTGAGGCCATGCACATGGACATAGCAGAGGTCATCCTGAACAAGACTGCAGTGTAATTTTTATATACAAGTCTATGGATCTGTTTTTATAGCTGTTTGAATATTGTGATATTGTGAAATTGTGAAAATCATTATGAAATTCAAGCAGACTTTGAATTCACTTTTCTCCAAAACTGTACAGTACTATTTGGAGGCCATGTACATGGGCATAGCAGAGGTCATCCTGAACAAGACTGCAGTGAAATACTTATATACAAGTATATGGATCTGTTTTTATAGCTGTTTGAATATTGGGAAATTGAGCTGGCCCCCGTACCGTAACACCTTGAATAGAGGTGCATTTAGAATTGCAACTGCGGCTCACTCGGCGGATGTGGGCTCACTTGACCGCAGTAAAGACAATGGAGCAAACAAAACAAACAATCAGAAACATTTTCATAAAAAATAAAACTAATAAATGTATATTGATCACTTAGCTAGGCCACCTGATTTCCTCGACCAAAAAATAAACATCTGCTGCTTGACTTCTTGGGTCTGTGATTTGTTCAGAGATGGCATATCGATACTATCAGGTACTTTAGGAAGTACATTTCACTATATTGTCCTTTATTATATTGTAAATGTAGGCCTGTATGTAGGCAATGTCAAACGACAGTTGTTTTCATTGCTGTTGTGCCTTTATGTAAAAGTTGTTCAACAATTGACATGTGCTGCTTTCACTATTAGTTCATCGTCATCAGTTCTGACAACAATTAGTTTTCCTCATTATCTTCATAGCCGAGTTGACTACATCCTTCACTGCTATCATTTGAATAAATGTACAAGGTACGTATGTTGATAGTTTGACAGTCTTATTTATGATGAATGCTTAAAACAAATTAGAGAGAAATGACAGTTGTAACTTACCTTTGACTTTTCTGAGGCAGTCATGTTCCACCAGGTGTCTGAGGAGGTCCCCATAGCAACTAATACATAACAAAAGCAATACAGCTAAGATAAAAGTAAACTGACATGAACATATATTGTCTAACACGGTGGCCTGAAGGTTTAGGCGTTCGCCTGTCACACGGACACTCCGGGTTCTAGTCCTTAGCCGGGTTCGAACCTGTGATTGGTACTCCTCTGAATTGTTCACTGTATAGCACCAGTTCAGTGTGACAGGTGTCCTAGCACCGTGAGAGATGGGAGGGAGGCGGCCCTACGCGCAGGCATGCATCACGTAGGGCCCAAGGGTCTTCTTTTTATTCTAGTTTTTTAAACGAGGAGTTTTGCAGTCCGAGCAGATTGATTAAAAAAAATATTACAATAGACAAGACTGAACAAGACTGCAGTGTAATTTTTACATACAAGTCTATGGAACTGTTTTTATAGCTGTTTGAATATTGGGGAATTATGAATATCATTATGAAATTTAAGCAGACTTTGAATTCAATTCTCTCCAAAACTGTACAGTACTATTTGGAGGCCATGTACATGGACATAGCAGAGGTCCCCTTGAACAAGACTGCAGTGGAATTTGTATATACAAGTCTATGGATCTGTTTTTATAGCTGTTTGAATATTGTGATATTGTGAAATTGTGAATATCATTATGAAATTCAAGCAGACTTTGAATTCACTTTTCTCCAAAACTGTACAGTAATGTTTTGGGGCCATGCACATGGGCAAAGCAGAGGTCCCCTTGAACAAGACTGCAGTGTAATTTTTTATATACAAGTCTATGGATCTGTTTTTATAGCTGTTTGAATATTGGGGAATTATGAATATCATTATGAAATTTAAGCAGACTTTGAATTCAATTTTCTCCAAAACTGTACAGTACTATTTGGAGGCCATGTACATGGACATAGCAGAGGTCATCCTGAACAAGACTGCAGTGAAATACTTATATACAAGTATATGGATCTGTTTCCATAGCTGTTTGAATATTGGGGAATTGAGCTGGCCCCCGTACCGTAACATCTTGAATAGAGGTGCATTTAGAATTGCAACTGCGGCTCACTCGGCGGATGTGGGCTCACTTGACCGCAGTAAAGACAATGGAGCAAACAAAACAAACAATCAGAAACATTTTCATAAAAAAATAATAACTAATAAATGTATATTGATCACTTAAGCTAGGCCACCTGATTTCCTCAACCAAAAAATAAACATCTGCTGCTTGACTTCTTGGGTCTGTGATTTGTTCAGAGATGGCATATCGATACTATCAGGTACTTTAGGAAGTACATTTCACTACATTGTCCTTTATTATATTGTAAATGTAGGCCTGTATGTAGGCAATGTCAAACGACAGTTGTTTTCATTGCTGTTGTGTCTTTATGTAAAAGTTGATCAACAATTGACATGTGCTGCTTTCACTATTAGTTCATCGTCATCAGTTCTGACAACAATTAGTTTTCCTCATTATCTTCATAGCCGAGTTGACTACATCCTTCACTGCTATTATTTGAATAAATGTAAAAGGTACGTATGTTGATAGTTTGACAGTCTTATTTATGATGAATGCTTGAAACAAATTAGAGAGAAATGACAGTTGTAACTTCCCTTTGACTTTTCTGAGCCAGTCATGTTCCACCAGGTGTCTGAGGAGGTTCCCATAGCAACTAATACATAACAAAACCAATACAGCTAAGATAAAAGTAAACTGACATAGACATATATTGTCTAACACGGTGGCCTGGAGGTTTAGGCGTTCGCCTGTCACACGGACACTCCGGGTTCTAGTCCTTAGCCGGGTTCGAACCTGTGATTGGTACTCCTCTGAATTGTTCACTGTATAGCACCAGTTCAGTGTGACAGGTGTCCTAGCACCGTGAGAGATGGGAGGGAGGCGGCCCTACGCGCAGGCATGCATCACGTAGGGCCCAAGGGTCTTCTTTTTATTCTAGTTTTTTAAACGAGGAGTTTTGCACTCCGAGCAGATTGATTAAAAAAAATATTACAATAGACAAGACTGAACAAGACTGCAGTGTAATTTTTACATACAAGTCTATGGATCTGTTTTTATAGCTCTTTGAATATTGTGATATTGTGAAATTGTGAATATCATTATGAAATTCAAGCAGACTTTGAATTCAATTCTCTCCAAAACTGTACAGTACTATTTGGAGGCCATGTACATGGACATAGCAGAGGTCATCCTGAACAAGACTGCAGTGTAATTTTTATATACAAGTCTATGGAACTGTTTTTATAGCTGTTTAAATATTGGGGAATTATGAATATCATTATGAAATTTAAGCAGACTTTGAATTCAATTCTCTCCAAAACTGTACAGTACTATTTGGAGGCCATGTACATGGACATAGCAGAGGTCCCCTTGAACAAGACTGCAGTGTAATTTTTATATACAAGTCTATGGAACTGTTTTTATAGCTGTTTAAATATTGGGGAATTATGAATATCATTATGAAATTCAAGCAGACTTTGAATTCACTTTTCTCCAAAACTGTACAGTACTATTTGGAGGCCATGTACATGGGCATAGCAGAGATCACCCTGAACAAGACTGCAGTGTAATTTTTATATACAAGTCTATGGAACTGTTTTTCTAGCTGTTTGAATATTGGGGAATTATGAATATCATTATGAAGTTTAAGCAGACTTTGAATTCAATGTTCTCCAAAACTGTACAGTGATGTTTTGAGGCCATGCACATGGACATAGCAGAGGTCATCCTGAACAAGACTGCAGTGAAATATTTATATACAAGTATATGGATCTGTTTCCATAGCTGTTTGAATATTGTGATATTGTGAAATTGTGAATATCATTATGAAATTCAAGCAGACTTTGAATTCACTTTTCTCCAAAACTGTACAGTAATGTTTTGGGGCCATGCACATGGGCAAAGCAGAGGTCCCCTTGAACAAGACTGCAGTGTAATTTTTTATATACAAGTCTATGGATCTGTTTTTATAGCTGTTTGAATATTGGGGAATTATGAATATCATTATGAAATTTAAGCAGACTTTGAATTCAATTTTCTCCAAAACTGTACAGTACTATTTGGAGGCCATGTACATGGACATAGCAGAGGTCATCCTGAACAAGACTGCAGTGAAATATTTATATACAAGTATATGGATCTGTTTCCATAGCTGTTTGAATATTGGGGAATTGAGCTGGCCCCCGTACCGTAACACCTTGAATAGAGGTGCATTTAGAATGGCAACTGCGGCTCACTCGGCGGATGTGGGCTCACTTGACCGCAGTAAAGACAATGGAGCAAACAAAACAAACAATCAGAAACATTTTCATAAAAAATAAAACTAACAAATGTATATTGATCACTTAAGCTAGGCCACCTGATTTCCTCAACCAAAAAATAAACATCTGCTGCTTGACTTCTTGGGTCTGTGATTTGTTCAGAGATGGCATATCGATACTATCAGGTACTTTAGGAAGTACATTTCACTATATTGTCCTTTATTATGTTGTAAATGTAGGCCTGTATGTAGGCAATGTCAAACGACAGTTGTTTTCATTGCTGTTGTGTCTTTATGTAAAAGTTGATCAACAATTGACATGTGCTGCTTTCACTATTAGTTCATCGTCATCAGTTCTGACAACAATTAGTTTTCCTCATTATCTTCATAGCCGAGTTGACTACATCCTTCACTGCTATCATTTAAATAAATGTACAAGGTACGTATGTTGATAGTTTGACAGTCTTATTTATGATGAATGCTTAAAACAAATTAGAGAGAAATGACAGTTGTAACTTCCCTTTGACTTTTCTGAGGCAGTCATGTTCCACCAGGTGTCTGAGGAGGTTCCCATAGCAACTAATACATAACAAAACCAATACAGCTAAGATAAAAGTAAACTGACATGAACATATATTGTCTAACACGGTGGCCTGAAGGTTTAGGCGTTCGCCTGTCACACGGACACTCCGGGTTCTAGTCCTTAGCCGGGTTCGAACCTGTGATTGGTACTCCTCTGAATTGTTCACTGTATAGCACCAGTTCAGTGTGACAGGTGTCCTAGCACCGTGAGAGATGGGAGGGAGGCGGCCCTACGCGCAGGCATGCATCACGTAGGGCCCAAGGGTCTTCTTTTTATTCTAGTTTTTTAAACGAGGAGTTTTGCACTCCGAGCAGATTGATTAAAAAAAATATTACAATAGACAAGACTGAACAAAACTGCAGTGTAATTTTTATATACAAGTCTATGGAACTGTTTTTATAGCTGTTTGAATATTGGGGAATTATGAATATCATTATGAAATTTAAGCAGACTTTGAATTCAATTCTCTCCAAAACTGTACAGTACTATTTGGAGGCCATGCACATGGACATAGCAGAGGTCCCCTTGAACAAGACTGCAGTGGAATTTGTATATACAAGTCTATGGATCTGTTTTTATAGCTGTTTGAATATTGTGATATTGTGAAATTGTGAATATCATTATGAAATTCAAGCAGACTTTGAATTCACTTTTCTCCAAAACTGTACAGTAATGTTTTGGGGCCATGCACATGGGCAAAGCAGAGGTCCCCTTGAACAAGACTGCAGTGTAATTTTTTATATACAAGTCTATGGATCTGTTTTTATAGCTGTTTGAATATTGGGGAATTATGAATATCATTATGAAATTTAAGCAGACTTTGAATTCAATTTTCTCCAAAACTGTACAGTACTATTTGGAGGCCATGTACATGGACATAGCAGAGGTCATCCTGAACAAGACTGCAGTGAAATATTTATATACAAGTATATGGATCTGTTTCCATAGCTGTTTGAATATTGGGGAATTGAGCTGGCCCCCGTACCGTAACACCTTGAATAGAGGTGCATTTAGAATTGCAACTGCGGCTCACTCGGCGGATGTGGGCTCACTTGACCGCAGTAAAGACAATGGAGCAAACAAAACAAACAATCAGAAACATTTTCATAAAAAAATAATAACTAATAAATGTATATTGATCACTTAAGCTAGGCCACCTGATTTCCTCAACCAAAAAATAAACATCTGCTGCTTGACTTCTTGGGTCTGTGATTTGTTCAGAGATGGCATATCGATACTATCAGGTACTTTAGGAAGTACATTTCACTATATTGTCCTTTATTATATTGTAAATGTAGGCCTGTATGTAGGCAATGTCAAACGAGAGTTGTTTTCATTGCTGTTGTGTCTTTATGTAAAAGTTGATCAACAATTGACATGTGCTGCTTTCACTATTAGTTCATCGTCATCAGTTCTGACAACAATTAGTTTTCCTCATTATCTTCATAGCCGAGTTGACTACGTCCTTCACTGCTATCATTTGAATAAATGTACAAGGTACGTATGTTGATAGTTTGACAGTCTTATTTATGATGAATGCTTAAAACAAATTAGAGAGAAATGACAGTTGCAACTTCCCTTTGACTTTTCTGAGGCAGTCATGTTCCACCAGGTGTCTGAGGAGGTTCCCATAGCAACTAATACACAACAAAACCAATACAGCTAAGATAAAAGTAAACTGACATAGATATATATTGTCTAACACGGTGGCCTGAAGGTTTAGGCGTTCGCCTGTCACACGGACACTCCGGGTTCTAGTCCTTAGCCGGGTTCGAACCTGTGATTGGTACTCCTCTGAATTGTTCACTGTATAGCACCAGTTCAGTGTGACAGGTGTCCTAGCACCGTGAGAGATGGGAGGGAGGCGGCCCTACGCGCAGGCATGCATCACGTAGGGCCCAAGGGTCTTCTTTTTATTCTAGTTTTTTAAACGAGGAGTTTTGCACTCCGAGCAGATTGATTAAAAAAAATATTACAATAGACAAGACTGAACAAGACTGCAGTGTATTTTTTATATACAAGTCTATGGAACTGTTTTTATAGCTATTTGAATATTGGGGAATTATGAATATCATTATGAAATTTAAGCAGACTTTGAATTCAATTCTCCCCAAAACTGTACAGTGCTATTTGGAGGCCATTTACATGGACATAGCAGAGGTCATCCTGAACAAGACTGCAGTGAAATACTTATATACAAGTCTATGGATCTGTTTTCATAGCTATTTGAATATTGGGGAATTATGAATATCATTATGAAATTTAAGCAGACTTTGAATTCAATTTTCTCCAAAACTGTACACTAATATTTGGAGGCCATGTACATGGGCATAGCAGAGGTCCCCTTGAACAAGACTGCAGTGGAATTTGTGTATACAAGTCTATGGATCTGTTTTTATAGCTGTTTGAATATTGTGATATTGTGAAATTGTGAATATCATTATGAAATTCAAGCAGACTTTGAATTCACTTTTCTCCAAAACTGTACAGTAATGTTTTGGGGCCATGCACATGGGCATAGCAGAGGTCATCCTGAACAAGACTGCAGTGAAATACTTATATACAAGTCTATGAATCTGTTTTCATAGCTGTTTGAATATTGGGGAATTGAGCTGGCCCCCGTACCGTAACACCTTGAATAGAGGTGCATTTAGAATTGCAACTGCGGCTCACTCGGCGGATGTGGGCTCACTTGACCGCAGTTTCTTCACGGCTGATCCGCGCTGAAACGTCTCGTTAATTCTAGCCAGACGTCAGGTATCTGGATAAATGCGCCGATTTGTTCAGAGATGGCATATCGATACTATCAGGTACTTTAGGAAGTACATTTCACTACATTGTCCTTTATTATATTGTAAATGTAGGCCTGTATGTAGGCAATGTCAAACGACAGTTGTTTTCATTGCTGTTGTGCCTTTATGTAAAAGTTGATCAACAATTGACATGTGCTGCTTTCACTATTAGTTCATCGTCATCAGTTCTGACAACAATTAGTTTTCCTCATTATCTTCATAGCCGAGTTGACTACATCCTTCACTGCTATCATTTGAATAAATGTACAAGGTACGTATGTTGATAGTTTGACAGTCTTATTTATGATGAATGCTTAAAACAAATTAGAGAGAAATGACAGTTGTAACTTCCCTTTGACTTTTCTGAGGCAGTCATGTTCCACCAGGTGTCTGAGGAGGTCCCCATAGCAACTAATACATAACAAAAGCAATACAGCTAAGATAAAAGTAAACTGACATGAACATATATTGTCTAACACGGTGGCCTGAAGGTTTAGGCGTTCGCCTGTCACACGGACACTCCGGGTTCTAGTCCTTAGCCGGGTTCGAACCTGTGATTGGTACTCCTCTGAATTGTTCACTGTATAGCACCAGTTCAGTGTGACAGGTGTCCTAGCACCGTGAGAGATGGGAGGGAGGCGGCCCTACGCGCAGGCATGCATCACGTAGGGCCCAAGGGTCTTCTTTTTATTCTAGTTTTTTAAACGAGGAGTTTTGCACTCCGAGCAGATTGATTAAAAAAAATATTACAATAGACAAGACTGAACAAGACTGCAGTGTAATTTTTATATACAAGTCTATGGATCTGTTTTTATAGCTGTTTGAATATTGGGGAATTATGAATATCATTATGAAATTTAAGCAGACTTTGAATTAAATTTTCTCCAAAACTGTACAGTAATGTTTGGAGGCCATGTACATGGGCATAGCAGAGGTCCCCTTGAACAAGACTGCAGTGGAATTTGTATAAACAAGTCTATGGATCTGTTTTTATAGCTGTTTGAATATTGTGATATTGTGAAATTGTGAATATCATTATGAAATTTAAGCAGACTTTGAATTAAATTTTCTCCAAAACTGTACAGTAATGTTTGGAGGCCATGTACATGGGCATAGCAGAGGTCATCCTGAACAAGACTGCAGTGAAATACTTATATACAAGTCTATGGATCTGTTTTCATAGCTGTTTGAATATTGGGGAATTGAGCTGACCCCCGTACCGTAACACCTTGAATAGAGGTGCATTTAGAATTGCAACTGCGGCTCACTCGGCGGATGTGGGCTCACTTGACCGCAGTGTGGAGGAACAGAGTTAGCCTGACGTCAAGCATCTCGCTAATTTAAGATGAATAATAGGACATTTGCTCGACTTTGTAGAGCCAGAGATGAGAAATAGGGCCCTGGTCTACTTTAGCAAAACAGTCTCATGTGTACAGGGACACCATTTGTCAGTGTTTTTTTTTTGACATAGCTTGGCACACCTTTTTGTTGTTGTCAACATTAAGTTACAAAACAAAAGTTACTTGGTTAAGTTTAGGAGAAAAGCATCATGGTTGGACGTACAGTTGGGTTTGGGAACAAAACCAGTTAAGTTTGGTTTTAGTGGAAAACGTCCCATCAGCACTGCTTTTGTGCTGAGTGAGAGAAAAAACATTTTCAATTCAAAGTTCATTTTGTATAGCCCAAAATCACAAATTTGCCTCGGAGGGCTTTCCAATCTGAACGCATAGACATCCCCTGTCCCGGGACCTCACATCGGATCAGGATCCATGTCCACCAAAGCAATAAATTGCTTTTTTTTTAAACTTTTTTTTTTTCACTTTCACTAATTTAGACTAGTCTGTGTAGGACTATTACATAAAAAAAAGAAAAGACACTGTTTATAAAATAAAAAAAACATGCACTTTCCAATCAAACCTGTTCAACATGTACACAGTGCAGTGTGTGTTGTTCCCAGGATGAACCTGTTGGGTTGACATTCTGGAGGTAGACGTGAGGTTGGACCTAACTGACAAGATTTTTTTCCCTCACACCAACTTCTCTAAAGCTGAAATAATTGTTCAGCAATGCGACAAGGAGAGAATGAGTTAAAACGGTTTATTACATGACGTCTGAACAGGAACTCTTTGGCACTTGGACTTGACAGGTACATCATTTCTTTTCTATAAAATATGTACAACTGTTTATAAAAGTGTAATTTGAACGACCCCTAAAGTGGTACTTTTTGCGTCCTCTGTTTAAGCTTCATGTATCAGTAGAAAAAAAGAAAAACAAAACGATTATGTGACCTCGGCTTGGCAGAGCATGCAGCGCAGTCTGTGTGTTGCAGTGCATCTTAGCACGGAAACGGAGGAGACATGTTCTGACAGACATGGTTCAAAAAATGTTTCCTGCAGTTTTGAAATCTGAATATTAAAGCTATACCCTGTGGAATGCTTTGTAAATGTACACACATTCATTCGGCAGACACTTTTAACATTACATTCATAATGTTTAATGTATACTAGAAATACTGAGTTACACTGAATATTATAAAGAGTCAGTAATAGCCCTCCACATATCCATGTGCATGTCACTGCCTCATAACATGCCGGGTAAATGTGCTGACATTGGTTTCATCTCCGCTTCTTGTCCTTCGGTTGTCTCTGGACAAACAGGATCAACGACCGGACGCCACAGGACCAGCAGGCGCTGTTGAGGACAGGAAAACCACGAGGTTAGTCACATCAATACACCGTCTATTGGGGGCAATGACATATTACAAAAGTCCAGCAGAATTTAAAAAAGCAAGCAGGATATGTCGCTGCTCTTGCCTGTCTGAGGGTGCCCTCTGTGAGGCAGATCTTGACGACAGCCCAGATGGGTATTGCAACCACGGAGGAGAGGGCCATGAGCCAGCCCAGCCCGTAAGCCCAGTCCGGGTACAGATAGCCGCCACTGGTCGTCAGGGTCTGGTGGTCCAGGAAGAAGCAGAAGAGGCAAACCTTGAGGGAAAAACAGAGCGGCAAACTCATACGGTGAACACGCGGTAAACGTCATGCCTGATTCCCCCCCGTGATGCCGGCGTGCCATCTGAAATCACACATCATGCCGTTGCCGTTTTTCCTGTTCGGTGTGAAAAAGCAAAACCGGCATGAATCTCTGTGTGAAAGGGAGCTGTAGTCGTACTCAGCTGCAACATTTTGCAGCAGGAAACTTCCCCATGAAAACCAGTTCTGAGCCGATATCTGCCAGTAAAGTAGACCACAACTAGCCTATTATGATAAAAAAACACAATATTCTTGCATATGATAGCATAGTGTCTGTGTTTTCAGAGCCAATATTGGCATAAAATGAAAGTTGAGTAATGAAAATAAATGCGCATGCAGTCTTAAAGAGGGCGGTACGGGATTTTACTCTTCTGTCAAACATGTGTCTGTAGCCCCAGTAGTGTATGAAATAGCCTCCATTAAAGCTCGTGTTCTCTGCATCCCACTCAAATATGATTCTTGCCATTTTGTTTTTGTTCTTCTCTTCGTCATCTGAAACATAGATTGTTTATGAGAAGTGGACGTAGTCGTCGTGACGTCACCCATTGGTTTGTGGACTGCAGCTTTGAAGCCTCAATTTAGCTTTTTGGCCGTCGCCATCTTGTTTTTATGCAACCAGTGAACGAAGGTGTTTATATTTGGACCGCTGTGGAGTGACGTAGAGACGTCTATGGCGCTGGTAGCAATATCGAACTGTCAATCAAAAGGTAGACAGGCCTTAAAGCATACTTTGCTTTATGGTCTGTCTGACTCTAAATGACCATAACTTACTAAATGAACATCATGCTGTATTGAAGAAGACTTGCAACTAGAGATGGAGACCATAAACTCATGTTTACAATGTGGTAATAAATCAATAATTCTCCCCTACTGGTCAGTATAGAGAATGCAGGTTTAAGGTGGCGTCTGATCCAAACAGATGTTCCCTTGTGTATTATATCGAGATCTATTTGGGGATTGGGACGTGGGTGTTGCCATCAGTTGTTTTTTGTTTCATGTTACATTTTTGTATGTTCCGTCTCCCATAAATGAACGTTTTTGATACAAGTTTGAAAGCATAACCTGAACATTTTATAAAAAATAAAAAAAGAATAAAACATTTATAACTGTGTTTATGAATTGGATACTAATGAGTAATGAGTGTTCATGTTGGAACAATGCTTTATAAATGCTGAATTAAGTGTTTACTCATGCTTTACTAATTATAAATGTGCAGTTATTATAAAGTGCTAGCGATTCATTTTTTGTCAAAACAATCGTAATAAGCCAGACGTCTCCTATTGTCTCCTAACAGGTAAATCACTGCATTTCCGCGTCGTCCTAAAAGAGCTTTAGTGTCTAAAGCTCTTTCAGTAGACTCTTGGCACCTCGTTGTCGGCGTGTCTTGATCCTCGTGTCGCTTCCCTTGCAGCGGTGTGTAACTCACCGTGCAGATCAGAGGGGTGAAGTAGCGCCAGCACAGCTTGAAGAAAGCACACGGCCTCTGTCCGGTCATAACTTCCACCGCGTCACACATGCGGTCAGCTCCTGTATGATTAATAATATATAATATAATAATATTCAAAATGACAGGAACTCCTGATGTACAAGCGTGATGCATGTCACTCATAGATTGGCCTGGAACCACTTGTTGAAATATGAGTCCCAAATGTATTTATTTTTAAAGAGATTTGATGTGAAAGAAATTATAAATCATTGTATAAATCTTTTTATAATACGGGTAGATCAAATCCAGCATTCTGATTGGTTGAGAGTGAGTCACGAGGTGTAGTTTATTCAGCCATAAAGTACTGTACAGCCTGTTTACATTCAGAGCGTTCCATATCAGTGCACTTAAAATAACAGCTAGATTTAAATTGCGCGACCGATAGTTGTCATTTCAAGCTTGACAGTTAAAACATGTTGGTGTAAACTTTGATATTGTAACGTCCGCAGTAACGACTCAGACGTTGGTTTCCTTAACTTGCAGGTGTATTGCTTGAGTGTTCACAGTATTGCAACGGGGCTCTTCGCTAACAGCAACGTTAGCTCAAATGGAACAGCTAGCAAGCTCACTTAGCATCCCTCACACTAGCATAACGAACGACAACACAACGTCACTTCCTCCCTAAAATGAGATGAGGAATGAAAAGGGTTTGACCACAAAATCGTGATAATTTCTAGTGAGAGATAATTACGTCGGTAATTTCCCAACGCGAGGCAAGTTCTGTAAACATCATGGAGGAGAAAAATGACGGAGAAAAGACGGACAGAAGCAGCGAGAGCACTTCTTTACATCGGTGGCTGCGTGTCATCCTCCACCTGCTTCCAACCAGTCAGTTTTATAGTCCCATATGTGCGACTATTTTCTCTGTCGCTGAAATGCGATACACAACGTTTGGTGGCTACAACTATTTTGTGCTGAGCTTGTGTTTGGAGCTTACTATTACTATTTATAAAGTCGCAGGTACCCGTATAATAAAAGCAATAAGGCACTCCAGGCAGTACTGTGTCTACAATAATGTTTGTTCAAACCCTTGAACAGTACATTATTGTAGACACAGTAGTGCCTCTCATACCTTATTGCTTAAATACACAACTCTAATAATTGAACACTGTTTCTGATGAACTTTTCCAATGTTTTTTCAGTTTTGAGGCTCCATAGATTTGATCCCAACACAGAAATGAGGTGCATTGTAATTATGGCCCTGACTGACGTCTGTTAAAATATTTTATGAACAAGTTTTTCCAAATGTTTGCCTCGTTTAAACACTTATATGCATCAACAAAGCGGTGAAACAACTCACAGCCATAACGTACTGTGTGTTCACCTACAAGAGGACATTTTTGGGGTTCAGGAACTATGATCAAGGATCTTAAAATGATCAACTCTATCCACATACATAAACGCTGATATAAGATGATTCTGCAAAATCCTGATTTATGTTCAATGAAAACATTATGGGGCCTATTACTTGGCAAGGTGTGTAGACTCTATCTATGTCACTTTGAGGCTGCCGGGCAATCAGCCAAGATTCCTGGATGTCAACATGTAACCGCTCTTACCGCGCTGCTTTGATTACTTCAAGCATTGACACTAAGTGTTGGCACTGGTCGTAAACTGTGAGGTGTGGAGTCGTCAAATATGAAAATGATTCACGTGGCCCTTTTGTTCCTTTGGTGAAAACGCACAACGTTCCTGTGGTTTGAATAGCTCTCTACATGGGCAGTGACATTACATCCTGTGAGCTACAGGTTCATTTAAACACACTTACCAAAGGCCCAGCCGACCGCCACACACTGGACAGCAGACACAAATAAGATGCATATTCCATTGGCACCATAGTAGTCAATCAGCTGGAAGACGTACACTCCTCCCTGGACAACACAGAAGAGGTACATTAATGTGGCGTCGCCTCCAGAATGTCTTGGCGTGTGTGGGCCTGTGTGTCATACCCGAGTGGTGAGACAGATCTGTATGATGAAGCTGATGGAGCAGAAGCAGAGGAGGAAGATTTCTCTGCGCCAGGGTCTGCGCAACTGTCCCGGGAACATGTCGATCAGTGACGATGTGATAGTTTCCAGACCTGCAAACTAACACACCAACAAACAGACAACAAACAAGAAAGTGTTAGCTTTCTATCAGCATCTCTTGTGTTAGCATCTCTTGTGTTAGCTTTCTGTTAGCATCTCTTGTGTTAACGGGTCGGTTTTGACCCATGTCTTAAATCAGCTGTACAATACACTATAAACAATTATCTATCATCCAATTTGTTTATCATCTCTTGGTTACCTTGTTAGGCTTCCTTATCCATGAACATATAGTTTTTAATATTTCTTTGGTGTGGGCATCTGGGCCTTTTCTTCCCTCGATTTCAATTAAAAAAAAAAAAATGGTAAAATGAACCTCAAGAGAATCATATACATAAATAAAAGGTTGTTGTGTTCCCTGACTATTACTGAGGGGTATTAGAACATCTCTTAAATAGATTTGTTTTTATTTTTTCATTTAAATATTATTAACTATAGTAACATCTATGGTGTTACGGGTCAATTTCGACCCATATATATTTACTTCAAGAAAAAGGCTAAAAAGTATTTTTCCCAGCAATAGAACTTGAATACAAACACGAAATGAAAAGCAGAACAAGTCATAACACAGCATATCATTTCTGATAAGGAAAGGGTTGGGTGATAGATAAATACCCTCTACTATTCATTTAAAGGTAAATGCAGACTGATTGAAAGACGGTCACCTACTTTTAACCACATTATTCTTTATGGGGCTTAAATGCATCTACTGGCTTTTTAATAACAATTTGGACTTGATGGTGACGCTGGATGAAAAGTCAGAGGATCAGAAAAGTCATTATAATGCTGCAGGCACCATGGATATCTTTACCACATTGTATGACAATCTATCTTATAGTTGTCAAGACATTCACTAAAAAGAGGAAAAATCCGGGGCCAACTCAGCCATTTTGTACAGCCAACTGTCTGTACAAAATGCATGGCAATCCATCCAATTGTTGAGATATTGCAGTCAACTTTAAGTCTTCACTGATTGAGCATAAACAGTTGCAGTAGTCTTTCTCCTTTCTATAAGACTCTGTCTTGGTCTTACCAGTGTGTCCAGTCCCAGCAGAATGAGCATCATGAAGAAGCAGGCGGCCCACAGCTGAGGCAGGGGCATCATGGCCACAGCCTGAGGAAACACAATGAACGCAAGCCCAGGGCCTGGGGGCACAGAAGAGACATTTAAACGGTCTTGCGTTTGATTTGTGTCCTTTTCCAGGAAATGTGCGAGGGTTCCGTGTCTGTCTGAGATGGACACTGTGGGATTCAAATCATACCTGAATCAGCCACCATGTCGATGGGAATTCTCTGTTTCTCGGCCATGAAGCCCAGAGCCGAGAAGACGGCGAAGCCGGAGATGAAGCTGGTGGCGCTGTTGAGCGCACACAGCCACAGACTGTCCCTGCAGACACACAGAGCTTAGCACACAGAGGACGACAGGACTACAGGACGGAGACCCGGCCGTCCAGCTGGTGGACGGCAGGTTCGAATTGGGAGGCTGTGTCTGACCGATTCTGTCACTTTCCCAACCCGACAATCTGACATGCACCCACTCCACACAGGTATTGTCCTGCTGTGTGGAGCTCAGAAAGAAAGCAGCGGTTGAACTCCCTTGCCCCATTTCTTTATTGATGAAACTATTGCCGTCATCTTTCATGTGATCAACCGAGTGCAAGGCCATGAACGTCTTCCTGCTTCATGCTCTATCGAGAAGACTTGAAACTAGAGATTGAGACATAAACTCATGTTTTTGATGTTTACTGAGGGATTACATCAGGTGAGAAGTAGAGTAATTTTCTCATAGACTTCTATACAATCTGACTTATTTTTGCAATCAGAAGAGTTGCCCCCTGTTTGCCAATAGAGAGAATGCAGGTTTAAAACACTTTGAAAACAAACCTATTTTTAGGCCTCTGCTCAAAAAGTGCATACCCAAACTAAAGAGTGTATCTCTGCCACCACTAGGGCTATTTGAATAATGTTGGTTATAATAAAAAGGTACACATGTGAGATTTTGTTCAGATGTGTAAATATCAGTCTATATGTTACTGGTTAAGAGTAAATGAAGATGACACACAGCTAGAATTAAAAGGCACTTTCAGGATGATTATTTCTTTGAAATGATGCATCTGCAAGGTCCAACTCTAACCCAAATCATAGCTCAATATGTAAACATTCTCTAACCCAAATCATAACACAATATGTGAACATTCTCTAACCCAAATCATAGCTCAATATGTGAACATTCTCTAACCCAAATCATAACTCAATATGTGAACATTCTCTCACCCAAATCATAACACAATATGTGAACATTCTCTAACCCAAATCATAACACAATATGTGAACATTCTCTAACCCAAATCATAGCTCAATATGTGAACATTCTCTCTGTAAAGGTTGACTTTGATAAAGTGAAGCAGAACAAAGTTAGAGAGGGTTTAGAACAGAGAACATTTGGAGAACAACTCCAAAATTTCCATCTGGGCACATTTACGCACATCTGTGACATTTTAATTTTCTCATGTACCAAACCATATATTTCACGTGTATATTACTTATGGTGTTCAATACATACAGCAGTTTGGGGGTCTTTTTCTCCGAAAACAAGCTATGATTTACCGTTTTATATAACAATCGCTCAGTCTGCCCCCCCCCCCCCCCCCCCCTGGGGGGGATTGGTTTTGAATTGGTTAAGGCAGGTTTTCCTGATTTGCTTCACTTTTCTCAATATAACAGGTTGCCGATACCCGTTTCCTAAAGTGGAACTACTGATTGCGTGGCTTACTTGTAACAGTTGTTGTCGACTTTGTTGTAGCTGCCCAGTGTGATCAGGGTTCCTGATGCAACACCATAGGAGAAGAGGACCTGAGCGCAAGCCTCCATCCACACCTGATGAACATATAGCATGTAGTTAGGGTATCAGTATCATGTTAGTGTTTCACTGTTGAATTCAGGTATCTGTGACACTAACAGCAGCATAAAAAAAAGAACAAACTAGACTGTGAAGCTGCATGGTTGGTCCAGTGTCTCACCTGCAAGTCTGCCAGGCGGGACGGCTCTGGGTACAGGTAGTAGACCACGCCCTGCCAGGCTCCTGGCAGCGTCATCCCCCTGACCAGCAGGATGGCCAGCATCACATAGGGGAACACCGCCGTGAAATACACAACCTGCCAAATTCAGAAGGAGCAAATTACCAAACAGGCGTTGTTTTATTTAATACATTTACAGGGAATCTAACTGGTTACTTTACTCGCCTTAAAACATGAAAACTTAACGAAGCGACAAATATGTATATTTTAGCATGCCTCAAAATCTCACAAGACTGACGACCATTCAAGGCACTCAGGCGCAATGCATTGTGGGGTAGCTAATAAACATCAGACTGCAAAGTTTTTTTGGTGATAGAACACAGATGGTTCTATTGATGTCAGTGCAATTTGACATGTTTGGATTGTAATTTTGACAAGTGTGTACGCATGCATTTCTCGTAAATTAAAAGTTTATATATACACATGTCTACAAATTATTTTGTGACCTTGCCTTAACCATATTTAATTAAGTGTAGCTCAGCTGCAAGGGGTCATAGACCCCACAGCAAGCGCACATCATGTTCTCCTGCGGGCTTAATAATAATAATAATCATAGTCCCACAAAAACTTTGGCGCGTATCTCCTCCCGCAGCGTTACCAGCACATGCGTCAAAATACATCAAAACGTGCGGCCTGATCGGGAATCGTGTGCTATGACTTTTCTAAGAGATTCGAGCGGCCGTTTTCCCGAAAAATGCGAAAAACAGCGAGAAATTGTCCCATTGACTTGAATGGGGTTTCGGCATGAAGAGGGCAAAAAAACACTCATCTTTGTGCCCATAGTGACTCGCCATAATTTAACGTAGAGAAATGATTTGAAGTTTAAATTGTTGACACAAGTCTGGAGTGTATTTGCCTAATTGGGCATTTTTTGATATCTAGCACAGTTTTTATGTAATTATTGTTCAAGTTTAGGAAAATGTGGGGACCATTTCAGAGTTTACAATGGATGTTTATGGCGAAGGTTAGAGTGGTGATGTCATCAATATAAGTTAGCCAATCAGGACTGCCACCATGGCAACCAGTGACACGCGCGCAGACACGCAGGAGGAACTGTCAGTTGGTCAGCTGACATCCTGACTGTTGTGTGTTGCACGTGTGTGTGCGCGCATATATATATATATATATATATATATATATATATATATATATATATATATATGTATATATATATATATATATATATATATATATATATATATATATACATGTATATATATATATATATATATATATATAATGTACCTCAATAACACATCTCACGACCGGTAATGTATATATATTGCGACGTCTTACGGCAGTTGTAGCCACACTTTAAAAATTTCTTGCGAAATGTTCTAGTTAGGTTTATCGTCCTCATGCCCCTTCAGTCTGCAAATGTACAGACTGTATGCAGCAGCCTCCCACGTAATCTAGCTATCCATCAGTAGAAACTGTCAGCAGCATCATTCAGGGATTTACCACACTGACACGTAGCTCATGTGCTTCATACCTAAACACAAAAGACTAAATTAGCCCGCAGCACTACAGCTTTAAAAAATGAAAAACATCCTGTTTCTCTCCATATATCAACAGGGGAACGATGACACAATACCGGTTTTGTCTTCGTGCTCACGTCTCATACACAGAAATTCTTGCTAAACGTAGTACACATCTTTTTCGAGTACACAAAATGCACATAGCATGCGATTCCGAACACAGCCAGGGAGCACGTTGTGTGTTGTATCCATTCAATCACACAAACAGTACAGCGGTGCTCTTTGCCGACACACCTGGAGATCTGCACTCGACTCTGTGCACATTTCTAGTGTTAAAGGTGTACATCCTCACACCAAGACCGACCTTTCCTGTGAAACGAACCCCTTTCCAGATGCAGAGGTAGCAGGCCACCCAGCAGGCCAGGAGACACAGCAGCAGCTCCCACTTCACGGAGCCAACCTCCTCTATTCCCCCAGACATGGACAACAAGCCTTGACTGCACAGGGACACCACACAGGCGATGGTTTGCATATTTGACAAGAAAACAGAATGTACTCGATGTGACAACACCCACTCACTGCCAGAACTCAGAGGCCGATGACTCGGAGACATTTCCAGATGTCCAGTTTCCTGTCAGGTTGCTCCTGTGTATTGCGGTCCAGTTGGCGGAGGTGAGGTCCACACATCTGTCTGTTGATGGGACGGCACGCTGATTACGGGGGAATGTGGTGGAATTTGATCATAGGGCTGTTTTCTGAATGTGAGCTGAGCTCTGAAAGCAGAGTTCAGTTCATCTTGACCGAGTCGGATAACAGAATTTATCTTTTTATTAGGGTCCGAGCAACTGACTTAGTCAGTCCGAGTAGGACCCTATTGAAATACAAAGGGTTATTATTATTAGGGTCCGAGCGACTGACGTAGTCAGTCCGAGTAGGACCCTATTGAAATTGCTGGGATTGTTATTATTATTATTATTACGGTCCGAGCGACTGACAGAGTCAGTCTCGAGAGGACCCTATTGTAATACAAAGGATTTTTATTCTTATTATTCCGTCTTTTTATTTTTCCACTTTGGACTGCTTTTTGTGGGACTTGTCATATTCAAAAACTCACCAAATTTGGAATGTTTGTCAGGTCTGGTGAAAATAGACATCTATCAAAGCCGGGGAAAAAAGTTCCAAAAAATGACTCTCTAGCGCCCCCTACAAGTTGGACCGGCGACGCCCCTCGCCCAGAATTTTTTTTTGACTTGAAAAAATTCACACATGTCCGTCTCCACCTGCTCTACAAAAAAGCCTCTCAGACCCATAAAGTCCGCCTATGAATATTTTCCGCCATCTTGGATTTTGTGAAAAACACATTATTGTAGTTTATTCCTAAACGCTTGCTCCTTTTCATACCAAACTTGGTACTTGTCATTATTGGAGCTGGATCATCAAAACCGTATTGACATTTATTGGATATCTCATTGTGTTGAGGAGATATCGACCAATCAACCTCTTAGGGGCGTGTCTTGTTTTTAAACACTCATAACATTAAAACTATTTGGACAAACAACTCCAAACTTGGGGAATATGTGCACATTGCATCCCCTAACTTGCAATAAATCAGGCGTCCAATTTGAAAAAGGGGGCGCTCCAGTACTTCGGCCAATTTGCCATTTTCGGCCCATTTATGCTAATTTTAGCATATATTTGCATTTACGCCAAATACTACTCCTCCTACAAATTTCATACAATCGACTTAAATTCTGTTCTAAAGTGATATCAAGACCCTCAGGGGTATGGCTTGTGCTCCGTGCGCGTTTTCACTTTTGGGAATTGACGTTTACGGGGACGCAAAGACGCGCCTACTTTGAGCTAACCGCTATATGAGAGACAGCTGTTGTAACTCCTCCATACATGATGCTATTACCCAATACTCCTCATGCATGATACTGGTCCATGCCTGAGGACATGTACATGACAAATGTTCAGATTGTTATAGCGCCACCCACTGGCCAAAGGAAATCAGCCAAACTGCATCCCATTTACAAGCAATTTAAATGACCTGGTGTAATCTTTACATAGAGAAACATGATGTGTGTGTGTGTGTGTGTGTGTGTGTGTGTGTGTGTGTGTGTGTGTGTGTGTGTCATCTTCGACCCGCCTGATCAGTAAATCACATGGTACCTTATTGCTTAAATATAAGATACTTATATATTTATAGTAACCTACTAGCGCCACCTACTGGCCAAAGGAAATCAGCCAAACAGCATCGGATTTAAATAAAAATGACAGCGCCCAATTGCATGCTGGGTAACGCTCGCGCACAAAACAAAACAGGAAGAGACAGACCGGAAGACACGCCACACAAACAGCTGTTCGCCGCCCAACGCTGAGACAGTCTTTACCAGCATGCCTTTCGCCCGTGTAATTTGGAACCATGACGGATGCCAGTGACGCTGAAACCTAAGTAGCTCTACTGCACTGCCAGGATTAAACTGTAAACATTAATTGATGGTTCCTGCTCTTGTTGAGACCATGCATGGGTTTGGCCGGTTTCCTTCTGAGGCCAGTCGGCGACCTGCCAGCTACCCCAAACGTGCCGGGATAAGCGAGGACCCGCTCACAGCTGCTCGCAGCTTTAATTAGGGTCTGAGCGACTGACGTAGTCAGTCCCGAGAAGACCCTATTAAAATACAAAGGGTTATTAGGGTCAGAGTGACTGACGTAGTCAGTCCGAGTAGGACCCTATTGAAATTGCTGGGATTATTCTTTATTATTCTGGTCCTTATTTTTGAACATTGGACTGCTTTTTGGGAGACTTGTCATATTCAGAAACTCACCAAATTTGGAATGTTTGTCAGGTCTCGTGAAAATAAACATCTATCAAAGCCGGGGAAAAAAGTTCCAAAAAATGACTCTCTAGCGCCCCCTACAAGTTGGACCGGCGACGCCCCTCGCCCAGAATTTTTTTTTGACTTGAAAAAATTCACACATGTCCGTCTCCACCTGCTCTACAAAAAAGCCTCTCAGACCCATAAAGTCCGCCTATGAATATTTTCCACCATCTTGGATTTTGTGAAAAACTTCATTATTGTAGTTCATTCCTAAACGCTTGGTCCGTTTCATACCAAACTTGGTACTTATCATCAATGTCACTGCATTGGAATTTCTTTGATATCTCATTGCGTTGAGGAGATATCGACCAATCAACCTAGGGGCATGTCTTGTTTTTAAACACTCATAACATTAAAACTATTTGGTCAAACGACTCCAAACTTGGGGTATATGTGCACATCGCATCCCCTAACTTGCAATAAATCAGGCGTCCGATTTGAACAATAGGGGGCGTTACAGTACTTCGGCCAATTTGCCATTTTCGGCCCATTAATGCTAATTTTAGCATATATTTGCATTTACGCCAAATACTACTCCTCCTACAAATTTCATACAATCGACTTAAATTCTATTTTAAAGTGATATCAAGACCCTCAGGGGTATGGCTTGTGCTCTTTGCGCGTTTTCACTTTTGGGAATTGACGTTTACGGGGACGCAAAGACGCGCCTACTTTGAGCTAACTGCTATATGAGAGAAAGCTGTTGTAACTCCTCCATCCATGATGCTATTACCCCAATACTCCTCATGCATGATACTGGTCCATGCCTGAGGACATGTACATGACAAATGTTCAGATTGTCATAGCGCCACCTACTGGCAAAAGTAAATCAGCCAAACTGCATCCCATTTACAGGCAATTTAAATGACCTTGTATCCACTTCACATAGAGATGCATGTGTATGTTCACATTGGCAAACTCAAGGCCTGCATACATCATTGCTTCACTAAAGACAAGTGATTAAGTTGAATAAATAAATATTTATTTCATATACTTATATATATATATATATATATATATATATATATATATATATATATATATATATATATCATATATATCATATATATCATATATTTTTTATATATTTATAATTCTTATTGGTTGAAAGTGAGTCATGGGGTGTACTGGTAGCTGAGTGCCATTTATCATATATCATCCGCCCTGCTATAAACCGGCCTGATCAGTAAATCACAATATATTCATAGTAACCTACTAGCACCACCTACTGGCCAAACCTAAGTAGCTCTACTGCACTGCCAGGATTAAACTGCAAACATTAATTGCTGGTCCCTGCTCTTGTTGAGACCATGCATGGGTTTGGCCGGTTTCCTTCTGAGGCCAGTCGGCGACCCGCCAGCTACCCCAAACGTGCCGGGATAAGCGAGGACCCGCTCACAGCTGCTAGTTATTATTAGGGTCCGAGCGACTGACGGAGTCAGTCCCGAGAGGAACCTATTGAAATTGCTGGGATTCTTATTATTATTCCTCTGATTCTTATTTTTCCACTTTGGACTGCTTT